>NW_027137567.1:2142443-2727627 GCF_001692895.1 Cenococcum geophilum 1.58
GCGACGGTCGTCTGGTTCTGGCGACGGTCGTCTGGTTCTGGCGACGGTCGTCTGGCTCTGGCGACGGTCGTCTGGTTTTGGCGACAGTTGTTTGACTCTGGAGACGGTCGTCTGGCTCTGGCGATGGTCGTCTGGTTCTGGTAACGGTCGTCTGGTTCTGGCGACGGTCGTCTGGTTCTAGCGATAGTTGTTTGGCTCTGGCGATAGTTGTCTGGCTCTGGCGATAGTCGTCTGGCTCTGATGACGATTGTCTGGTTCTGGCGACGGTCGTCTGGCGACGGCGACGGTCGTCTGGTTCTGGTAACGGTTGTCTGGTTCTGGCGACGGTCGTCTGGTTCTAGCGATAGTCATCTAGTTCTAGCAACGGTCCTCTGCTGGCTGCCGTTCTAGTNCCTCCCTAGGTAGGGAGGATGTAAGGAGGGAAGGAAGGGTAAAAAATAAGGCGGCTACATAGGCAGAGACACGTGTAGACGCTATCGGGAATATAGCGGGGACCCGATGTAGAGCTTTGTGTAGAGCCTCCGTACGCAGAGCTTCGCGCAGAGCCTTGTGCAGAGCCTCTGTACGTAGAGCTTCGTATAGAGCTTCGTGTAGAGCTTCGTGTAGAGCCTCCGTATGCAGAGCTTCGCGCAGAGCCTCGTGCAGAGCTTCGTGTAGAGCCTCCGTACGCAGAGCTTCGCGCAGAGCCTCGTGCAGAGCCTCGTGCAGAGCTTCGTGCAGAGCCTCCGTACGCAGAGCCTCGCGTAGAGCCTCGTGCAGAGCCTCTACGTAGAGTTTGTGCAGAGCCTCCGTACGCAGAGCTTCGCGCAGAGCCTCATGCAGAGCCCTGTACGTAGAGCTTCGTGTAGAGCTTCGTGCAGAGCTTCGTGCAGAGCTTCGTGCAGAGCTTCGTGCAGAGCCTCGTACGCAGAGCCTCGCGCAGAGCCTCGTGCAGAGCCTTCTACGTAGAGCTTCGTGCAGAGCCTCCGTACGCAGAGCCTCGCGCAGAGCTTCGTGCAGAGCCTCTACGTAGAGCTTCGTGCAGAGCCTCCGTACGCAGAGCTTCGCGCAGAGCCTCGTGCAGAGCTCTGTACGTAAGCTTTCGTGTAGAGCTTCGTGTAGAGCTTCGTGTAGAGCTTCGTGTAGAGCTTCGTGTAGAGCTTCGTGTAGAGCTTCGTGTAGAGCCTTGTGCAGAGCCTCGTGTAGAGCTTCGTGTAGAGCTTTGTGTAGAGCCTTGTGCAGAGCCTCGTGTAGAGCTTCGTGTAGAGCTTCGTGTAGAGCTTTGTGTAGAGCCTTGTGCAGAGCCTTATGCAGAGCCTCTAAGTAATAAAACTATATAAGATTATATAAGATTGCGTAATTGGTATATAGCTTTACCTTAATTGCATGTCAAGGAATATACAGTTAGCTTTTAAAGTTGTTAAATAGGTTAACTGCGTGTTAAGGAATATGCAGTTAGCTTTTAAAGTTGTCAAGTTAGTTAATTACGTATTAAGTTAGTTAAATTACATGTCAAGTTAGTCAATTGCGTATTAAGTTGGTTAAATTGCATGTCAAGTTGGTTAATTGCGTATTAAGTTAGTTAAATTGCATGTTAAGTTGGTTAATTGCGTATTAAGTTAGTTAAATTGCATGTTAAGTTGGTTAATTGCGTATTAAGTTAGTTAAATTGCATGTTAAGTTAGTCAATTGCGTGTTAAGTTGGTTAATTGCGTGTCAAGTTAGTTAAATTGCATGTTAATTACGCGAAACGCGCCACATAAAGTCTACTTAAATCTCATCCTGCGAATATTTTCCCGATGCATTTACGAGATTAACGAAGAAAGGAGAACTATAGGCATAGGAAGAGAAATAAAGGGAACTCTTTAAAAAAGTTAAAGAGTTATTTACCTAGGAGCTAGTTCTTAAGATCTATTAACTAGGATTAGAAACGGTCGTAGAGATAGATATATTAGATTATATACTAGGGGCATACTTTATATAGAAATATTAAGACGGATAGCACCTAGTAGTATACTATAGTCGGAAGATAACACTACTAGAGTTAAACTATAACATCTATAATAAGGAGTTATTAGGTATAGTTATAGCATTAAAGGAATAAAGAGTATTCTTATAAGGCATAGATAAACTATTTATAGTTAAAACGGATTATAAGAACCTAATAGGATTCCTAACAACAAAGAAACTTAACTAAAGATAGGTTAGATGGGCAGAGATACTTATAGAATACTATTTTAAGATTTAGTATACTAAGGGTACAGACAATACATAAGTAGATGCTCTAAGCTATAAAGCTAAACTATAAAATAACAAGAAGCCATTAGGGGCTTTACTACGAAAAGACATAAACGGATTAATTAGGTATAATTATCCAAAAATTATGGTAACTTAAGAAAGTAATAAACTAGAGAAGGTCTATAAGACACTAGAAAGCTTTTAGGCATAAAGAATTCTAAAAGTATAGCTAGAAGATCTATAAACAGATATATATAAAAACTAAGAAGTAAAGTATATCTTAAAAAGAATAGCAGAGCAATTTATAAAGGACTTCTATAAGGGATTAACTTAAGGACATAATAGAGCTATAGGCTTAGTATTAAGACTCTAGGAGGAGTACATTATTAACGGAATCTAGGGCTTAGTACGAAAAGTTATAAAAGAATATTTAGATTGCTAAAGAAATAAACTAACGAGGCATAAGCTATATAGAGGGCTATAACCTATTAAAATACTAGAGAGACCATAGGAGGTTATATTATAGGACTTTATTATTAAGTTGCTAAAATTAAAAGATCCTATTACTAGACAAGATTATAATATAATTTTAGTAATAGTGGATAAGCTTATAAAGTGGGGATACTTTATAGTATGTATAAAAGAAATATTAGCGGAAGATATCGCTAGAATTTATATTAAAGAAGTATTTATAAGATATAGAGTACTAAATAAAATTATATCGGATAGAGATCTAAGATTCGTAGCAGTATTCTAGGAAGTATTCTTAGCAGAGTAAGGAGTTTAAGCAGCAACTTCCACCGCATATTATCCGCAAATAGACGGTTAAATAGAAAGATTAAACTAGACACTAAAGCAGTATCTAAGGCATTATATTAATTACGCACAGAACAATTGGGTATCGCTATTACTAGTTATATAGTTTACATATAATATAATACCTTAAGAGGGAATAGGCATATTACTATTTAAGGCGAATTATAGATATAAGCCAAGAATATTATTATTACTACAGTAAGTAAAGAAAACAAGTAGTATAGCTAAAGAAAAAAATAAAGACATTAATAAATCTTTATATAGACCTTATAGAGTTAGTAAAGAAAGTATAAAAGAGAATAAAAAAGTACTATAATGCTAAGAGATCTAAGGGACTAGATCTTAAGGAGGGAGATAAAGTGTGGCTACTATACAAAAATTTTAAGAGTTAACGACTAAGCAAGTTAGACTACATCAGACTAAGACCTTTTAAAATTACACAGAAGATTTTACTGGTTACGTTTAAATTAAACCTACTAACTAGAATAAAAATCTACCCTATATAGCATATTGTAATACTAGAGCTAGTATACGGGAATATTAAGCTACCGATTTACGAAGCAGACACGTATAGAGAATAAGAGGAAGACAAATGGCAAGTTTTAAAGATTGTTAGTTATAAGGACGTTAACAATAAAACATAGTATAAGGTTAAGTAGATAGGCTATACTAAGACTACCTAGGAGCTATTAGAAAATTTAAAGAACGCTATAGGAAAGGTATAGGAGTATCGGAAGAGAATAGGTTAGGTAGTATTAAAAAAGAAGGATTGCTAAAGAATAAGTTACCTAAGGGGGACCTAGGAAGAGCAGTTACTAAACTACTTAGATCTATTTCCTTCTCTATTAAAAGAGAATCTATTTTTTTATTACTAAGTTCCTATAAACCTTATTTTATAAGTTTCTACTCTTTAGAACAAACCTTCTTATAAACCTTCTTAAGACGGATTAACTAAGCAGACGCAGCTAGATGGGAATTAAGGGCTCTTTACTAAGCTTTAGCAGCCTCTTATTCCACATTATAAGAACGGCGTAATTCCGCCAGAGTAACAGACAGTTTATTATCTAGCCGCGTAGCAGCAGATTAAATATAAAACCCTAAAATAAATTAATTAGGGAACTAGACGACTATTAAGAGTAATAGGTTACGTATATTTAGTATTAAAGATAAAGCGAACATTATAGAATAAGTAAATATTTACTTTAATGCACTCTAAACAAAAGGATAGTTGTTATAAAGATAGGTTTGCCAATATAACATAAATTAACCCCTCTTTTAAATAACAAGAATATAGAGACGGTATAATCTTACTAAGGGACAGTATCGCAGCGACGGTGCGAATACAGCAAGCAGTTAAAGAAGAAGAAATTGCTTTAGGTATAATAAGTAACAATATTAACCAAATTAATTAGACGGACATTATACCTCTAGTAAACAACTTAGAGATATTTTAAATCTTTAAGGATAAAGATAAAGAGGAAGGAGATAGTGTTATGGACGCTTTAAGTATAATATTACGACTACTAGGAAAAGAGTTAAAAGAAGCTAGTTAGTTAATTTAGGCACGGTTTAGAATGGAGCCGGTAGAACTATATAACGAGGAATAGTAACTAAGGTTACGTAAGGTAATCTATAGGATCTATAGGATCTATATAATTCGCGATAGAGTAGATAGAGCACACGTATATTACGTATAAGAAGGATTTTATAGGAGTACGGTTATGTATTTAAGGACCCTTAGTCCCTACCTAGATAATTCCTTCCTTATAGTAATTCTTAGAATACAATTAGAGTTAATCTATTAGGCAACTACTCCACCAGTTATTATTACGTTGTTAACTTCTATACTTACATTTCCTACACACCTAGCCTATTAACGAGCCCATCGTAGTTCTTACTACAAGGTTCTGTTACACTATATAAATAAAGCTCTATATAAAGCTCTACATAAAGCTCTATATACGGAGGCTCCGCGGGAAGCTCTGCGGAGGCTCTGTATAAAGCTTTGCACGAAGCCCTGTATAAAGCTCTACACGAAGATCTATATAAAGCTTTATATAGAGTCTCTATAGTAGAGCCGTCATACGCAGAACCGTTGTACGCAGAACTGTCGTACGCAAAGCCGTCGTGCAGAGCCTCCGTATGTAGAGCTTCGTGCAAAGCTTTATATAGAGCTTCGTGCAGAGCTTCGTGCAGAGCTTCGTGCAGAGCTTCGTGCAGAGCTTCGTGCAGAGCTTTGTGCAGAGCTTCGTGCAGAGCTTTGTACAGAGCTTCGTGCAGAGCTTTGTACAGAGCTTCGTGCAGAGCTTTGTGCAGAACCTCTGTAGAGCTTCGCGCAGAGCCTTCGTACACAGAGCTTTGCGCAGAGCTTTGTGCAGGCAAGAAATTAAAATACTATTATAAAAACTGCCAATATATGCCAATAATTTATATAATCTTTCTTTTTAGAATAAGTATACTTTTATTATAATAATTTGGTCTAAACTATTGCCAATATTTAATATTGGCGCTGCAAATATTGGCAAATGCCGATATTTTATTGGCTGAATATTCGCTTATTGAAACCCACGCTGGTTACAATGCCAGTCATTGCCAGCTCTAATATTAAAGCCGTCATCACCTCGAACCAGCCAACCCGAGATCTTCACAAGCATAATGCCTTTCAGCTACCCGACAGTTTAAAAAAGGCTCTGAGCAGGTTTCGTATCCAACCATTTGGTACATGGTCAATCCCAACTTACTGGAAATAGCCCCCACAACTCCGAACGCCGGCTGCCCCGGTATTCTCCCACTTTTCTCGCAATATAAATTCTCTTCAAATCAATACCATGTCAACTATGAGCATGTAGATTCTTTGATATTGTCATCAAATCGGACCAATCCTACTTCCCCTTAGTCTTTCAGGATTTAACGTGAATATAACCTAACAGAAAACAGCCACAGCTGTATATATATTACGATAAGACATCAATTTTTACACGTTTGAAGATAAATTATGCCCCGGTCGATTACATTGTGGCCAACAGTCAGCACTCAACGAGCGATAGACCCCTACCGCTGACTGACTGCGTTAATCAAGTCGCTCGCTGAACGTTACGCTAGAAGTATATGCGCTGACTGTCAGCGCGCTTATCCTAATCGGGTAAACTATATAGACGTGGTAGAATTATAGAGTTGAACTTTAGATTTTTGGCAGCACCTCAGTATGTACAAATATTGACGTTGCCCAGTCTTAAATCTATCCTAATTGACCTTGTATAGTGTTCAAAAACCGTCGGATTTAGTCAGCGCTGCGGAGGCTTCAAAGGAGGTAGTGACGTCAGTGGTGAGAATTTGGATTTTGCCTATTTAATTTGGGAGTCTTCAACTGTAAGGGGAGTAGAAGCGGTAGATTTGCAACGGCTGCGGGCTGGCGAAGAGCTTAATTAAGGTGTAGATTGTAAGTTTGATGAGGAAGAAGTAGAGGAAGAAGCTCTACCGCCTAGCTGATGGGTAATGTAGGGTGTATTGCATATTATTGTGTTAATAAAGAGGTTGATATTGGTGGGTAGACGCGTCCAAATACACGATATCCCAGGGCTTCCCAATATCCTCAACTTATTCCAAAAAGTCTACCAAAAAGCTTCAAAACACCACCAAATTGATCCTTCCTTACCGCAGAGCCGGCGGCTCGCTGCATGCATCTACGCTGACTGGTCGCTACAATCTTAACACCGACTGACTGCTTACATCAGCTGCTAGCTGTCAGCGCTGCTAGCGACGCTGCCTATTGGTCGATCACAAGGCTATCCATTTACTTGCGGCATGTCATTCAACTATAGTAAAACCTTACATACGAGCCCATCTCCAACCAATACTCTAGAAACCTTGCAACACACATAAACTTTACGGAGCCTTCTATGATTCTGGCCTTAGCGAAAATAGTTAGTTTATAGTCTGAACAAACCGGTTCAGCTTACGGGGTCTCACTCTTTAGCCTCGGAACTTGTCACCGGATTAGGGAAATAATAACACCTCACTTATAGGAGTCCCGTGGTTGCTGGAGCAAATCGGGGCTGAGAATCCTGTAGGTAATCTTTCATACAGAGTTCAATCACCGGCAGTGGAAGGGTTAAACCACTAGAAGTGCATACACTCTTATTGTGCGAAAGCCTTAATATGATCTAAACGCGGACAGAAGCCGACCCAGCCAATCTAGCTGCCCCAAAACTCATCTCCTCGCCCGGATAGGACCTTCTTAAATTACTCGTGTCTTTTATCACCTATCACTCCACTTCAACACCTAGCAATATCTGAATGCTCCGCTTCTTTGATCCTTACATCTCTTAATTTACACAAGCTGCCAGTCAGCCCAACTGACCTATCTCTAGTAGTGAGCATTCTGTACTGTCAATCGGAGGTCCGTGCGCAGGTCAAGAATGAGAAGTCTGTCTATTGAATGTGGCTCTAGAGCCTCTATAAATACATGAAGGTGACTGAGTCGGTGACCGAGTCGGGGGGTCAGTGACCGGGTCAAGGTAGCAAAATCCGATTCAGGTCGACATGTCCTGAGGTTCTCCAGACTATAATTACTTTCTTTGTCAACATGGCTAATATTAATCCTACGTAATTATTTGGCTCCGCGATGATCTTGCCGTATTCTTACAATGGCCAGGCTTGGATACGAAACCCTAACGATGGGTCGAAACATCAGCTTATTTTCTCAATGCGTCCATGAAGCGATTAGTGAGGGAGTGGTACAGAGAAGAAATATAAAAGCCTCTGTTCCTCCAGCATTTGGTCTTCACCATCCTCAAGCCAACCAGCAACTCTTCTGACAAGCCATCCTTCTCTTTCCAACAGTCAAACTAAACTCAAAGTCTTAATTTATCGCAATCATGGTCTCTTTCACCACTGCTATCCTCGCCCTCCTAGCCAGCACGGTTGTATCGGCGACTACAGCTAGAACCTGGAGCGGCACAAGCTGTAACTCTGGCGACGAGTTGAACTGGAGCGGCCACTCTGTTGCATGCGAGAGCTTAGGTAAGAAATTTTGTTTAACAACTTCTCAGAGTATTCGCATTATTGACATCTACCCATAGGCAACGTTAAAAGTCTCTTTATCGATTCTATCGACCCCAACTGCTCAAGTAAGAGTTCTAGTCTAAGATTGAAGTCCCTTAATTACTTTTCTAATTACCCGTAGTCACTTATTACAGCGACAGCAACTGCTCTAACGATGCAGTGCTCACTAGCACTGGTCAATGCATGGGCTACTCCAATGGCGCTCAAATCAAGAGCTGGTCTTGGGATTGCTAGATAATAAGCGTCCAAAGCACCGCAATAGAGCAAACTAGCTGCGTCAGTGTGAGCCTTTTGGGGGTGAGAGATGAAGAGTTTGATTTGAAATGTCAGGTTTTCAGACATCTGGTTTCGCGCGTCTGCATTCTTTTCGCTCTTTTGGATATTAGTGGACACAAACGGAGGCTTCTGTAGTCATTCAAATACTACCTTGTCCTTTCTGTATTGTTTCTCGTCAATTATGTCATAAGTTACCCCTGCAAATGAGGCTTGGATGTTAAACAGACCATGTGTGAATCTTCATCCCGATATGTCTCGAAACTGAAAACTAGCAGGCAACAGTTCAGTTCTTACTAACTTGATGCCACTATGCCTAACCCATTTGATTAGTGAATATGTTCATCCTTACGAGTGCCTAACCTTCATTTAATTCTTCCCGTTATAAAATTTTTTCAGGTGTGCTGCCTTTTGGAATTTAGCGGGATCTTGGTCTCCGCTTGGGGCACTTCTTCGTTACTTGACTACCTTAAATCACACGACCCGCCCCGGTTTCACAAGTAATTAGCTCTCACGATTTGGTCAGCTTCAAGGTCCAAATAGTGTCGACCAAGCGATGTTACCTTCCTAGAAGAGTATAGATCAGGGGTATCTATGACTCATTCACTTCTTGAATAGTATTTTAATTAAAAGTAAGCTCTATATGTAAGGGATATTATTGCGGGTTGCCCTCAGGACAACCCCCGGACGCCCCTCGGATCAGGCTTGCCAATCATTCAATTCAATTCAATTGACGCCTCGAGTTGGTTGAATTGAAAGCTTTGTAAGCAGAGGGTTCAATTGATTGAATTGATTGAATCAATATTGCAACAGTTGCAACTAAATTCAACTGGCGTAGTAGTTAGTAACTATCACGGGTCTTGGCATAGCGTTGAGTCACCTTCCTGCCGTGTGTATCTTGTTCCGTCCTGCGGGCGCTTCAACTGCTCATCTACTATATCAATTATGCCTTCCTTGTCTCACGATCCTACCGCTATTGAGGCTTCAATTATATTAAGCCTGTGGGGATGAATATACGTTTTGGGGTCTAACGATATTGGTGGAATCGTCATTAATTCGAGTTGGTATTGGTAGCAAAACCCTGCCTGCCAAGACTTTGGCGGCGATATGAGGGTGTAAATAACGGGTAATACTCGGATAAAGTTTTTTTTGGTGAGGAACACTAAGAAAAATAAGGTTTAGGGCATCACTGCATATGAACTTTAGTATATTTCTATATAATATTAAAAGCTTCAATATTTTCAATCAACTCAATTCAATTAGGACCTCCAGATTGAATACGTTGCCAAGCCCGCGAGCTCTTAGTTGATTGAATTGATTGAATTGATTGAGTCTTGGCATTCAATTCAATTCAATATTGAAGCCTCGTTGAATGATTGGCAAGTCTGCCTCGGATGGTCGCCGGTCACGTGCCTCCGGCACGTGACCGTAGTATATAGTCTCCACGATCCCAGAGGCCTTATTATCTCAGGTGCCTCAGCCGCTTCGCCGAGGAATTTGTGGCGTTACATGGCCCCACTCTCTTGCCACAGTCCCACTCTGCCAACTCGTGCGAACTCCTGAGCCAATTAGCGGCGCGCACTAACTCCTGAGCTAATAGAACGTCGCGCTACCCCCTACCACCCCTGCCACCCCAAAAATTCCTCTACGAAGCGTCTGAGAGATTATGGGCGCGCGTTTGCTGTAAACTGGGCGCGATTCTTAATATATACTAACTTTAAGCAACCATAACGGGGTTAATATAGTAGCTACAGCTATAGTTCACGATGCATTTAAATTACAATCTCTTCTTCTATTTAATTATAATAATTATAACTAGCTAACTAATGTATTAGGGGGTGAAGTACAGCCTTAAAGTTTAAAGATACGTTTTTGAACCCGGTTATACCTACCAGCCTCATCAATACAGCGACCGTACTCCACCATAACTCTATTCACTACCAAACTTTATAAGGTACCTCTTATACCCTATTATAAACAGCTCACCTAATTATACTATACCTATACTAGTAGGTATAGATTTGCTTCGCAGTAGGGGGTAGAGGCTCGTGTAGAGCTTTAGTAGAGCTTCGTGTAGAGCTTCGTGTAGAGTTTCGTGCAGAGCTTCGTGCAGAGCTTCGTACAGAGCTTCGTGTAGAGCCTTGTGCAGAGCCATGTGCAGGCGTGTAGACGTGTAGATTGCAGACGTGTAGATTGCAGACGTGCAGACGTGCAGACATTCGTACGGGCGTTCGTGTAGGTGACTAATTAATTAATTGTATGGACGTTTACAGTGATGTGCACGACCAGCTTCCACCCCCCCCCTTTAGCGAGTGCTCTAAAATTTTAAATTCGGTACGCGCATCCAATCTCGCCAGTAATTGTAGCGAACGGTTGTGGCTACACGCAAGGACCATTTTGGTTGCCATGGAGAATTATTCTGGTTGGCTGGGAGAATCAAATTCAGAACTTGCTTGACGACGCTCCCCCAACATTTCCTTAACGTACGCTTCCTCTTTTGCTTATGCCTCCGCCAAAACGCGAATACAAAGCCGTCTCCGCAATTGCCGATGAAATTTGGCAATATCGTACGGGTGGAAACCTACGATATTNACGAAGATCACGACACTGCAGAACCAAAGTTCTTGCAGCCAAGCATGCGGCTTCGCTACAATTACTATATACAGTTGGTGGCAACCAGGCGAGATTGGATGCGCGTACCGAATTTAAAATTTTGGAGCCCTCGCCAAAGGGGGGGTGGAAGCTGGTCGTGCACATCACTGTATAAAGCCGTTCGTACGGACGTTTAGTTAAATGATCGTATAGACGTTTATAGAGCCGTTCGTGTACAGTGATGTGCACGACCAGCTTCACCCCCTCCCTTAGCCGAGTTGCAGATTCGGTACGCGCGCATCCAATTTCGCCTGGTTGCCACCAGCTGCACATAGTAATTGTAGCGAAGCCGTATGCTTGGCTACAAGAACATTACTTCTGGCGGCCTTCCTCCGCAGTGTCGTGATCTTCGTCAAATATCGTGAGGTTTCCACCCCGTACGATATTGCCAAATTTCGTCAACCTCTCTGCAGAGACAGCGTTGTTATTCGTGTTTGGGCGGGCACAATGGGAGGGCATAGCTAAGGGGAAGAAAAGGAAGCGTCGTCTTCAATTTGATTCTCCTGGCCAACCAAGGCGATTCTCCAGGGGCAACCAAAAAAGGTCCTTGCGTGCAGCCACAGCCGTTCGCTACAATTACGATGTACAGCTGGTGGCAACCAGGCGAAATTGGATGCGCGTACCGAATCTGCAACTCGCTAAGGGGGGGGGTGAAGCTGGTCGTGCACATCACTGTAGACGATTATAGAGACTTCCTAGTATATTAGTGCTGCGTATTAGGAGAGTTTTGGAGCTCCGTATTAAGCTTCGAGTAGAGCTCTAAGCAGAGCCTCGCGTAGAGCTTTTGAGCAGAGCTTTTGAGCAGAGCTTTTGAGCAGAGCTTTTGAGCAGAGCTCCGTGCAGAGCCTAAGTAAAGCTTCGAGCAGAGCGTCGTGCAGAGCGTCGAGCAGAGCTTCGATAGAGCTTTGAGTGGAGCCTTATGCAGAGCTTCGAGTAGAGCTTTAAGCAGAGCTTTGAGCAGAGCTTTATATAGGCGTTCGTGCAGGCGTTCGTGCATGCGTTCGTGCAGGTTTGTAGGGACGTTTGTAGGGACGTTTGTAAGGGTATTAGGGGCACGGCCGGGCTCCATTGCGAATGCAATATATAGAGTAGGAGATGAGCTTTCAAATGGAGGCATTGGCGAGCTGAGAAGTGCTGTATTAGGGGTCGAAGTACGACGTTGAAGGCAATACAACTATCGTCCACCAGTGAGGCTGTACAGCCCTTACAAAACGCGCCCATAATCTCTCAGACCCTCGGAGAGGAATCCACCTCGGCGCTCTATAATTGGCTGCTAAAGCTAGCGCAAGCACTAACGCCTGCGGCGCACATTAGCTGCGGCGCCAGTCGCTAATTGGCTTAGGTGTGGCGGTGCCAGCCGCTTATTGGCTCAGGAGTTTGCAGGAGGTAAGGTGGATTTTCTCTCCGAGGGTCTGAGTCAACTGAGATAAAGGCCTTACCTCCTCAAGGATTCGTCTCTCTCACCAATCTATCCTGTTCCACAATCGTGCCTTATAGCCCCCTGTCTACAAAGCCCCCTCACACTATACCCCTAGGCTCTAGTAGAGCTTTAAAATAGCTACTCTTTCACGACTACTCTCTTATTACTATTATTACCTTTATAATCCTTAGCCGAGTGTAGTAGATATTGCCACGGAGTGAGTACAAGCGATGATAATATGTAGCGAAGTAGATATTATTAAGCTACGTACATAAACTGTGTAATGAAGTCAAGACGTTGCGTAAGGAAAGAAGGGCTCACAGCTCGGCGTGGTCCGCAAAAAACTCGGCGTGGTCCAAAAGTTCAACGTGGTCCGAACTTGCGGGGTGCAGCTGAGCAGGGTCACGGAAAAGTTGAACAGGGTCACCGATGGGAGTCGGCGAAAGCTGAACGGGGTCACCGATGGAGCGCCGGGAAAAGGTCGGCGGGGCCACACTTTTAGCCATACAGAACGCGCATCAACAGCCACAATTTACCGTAGTGACTGATACATTGAATATGCAATGCATATGCTCAGCATATATATGCACCCTATGAAAATATTTAAATGGCTTATTAGTGATATATTGGCAGCATATGCTAAGTAGATGCTATTATATAGCCTGTCTTATATAGAATACAAAGGCAATACTTTAAAAGGTAGTATATAAGGGAGTAAAATCTTAAAAATAAAGATAAATTTAATATAGTGTGTAGACTTAGCATATACTACGCATATGCTAAGTCTATACACTGCATATATAGGGATATTTTAATAACTTAAATTATTAATTTTATTATAGCATATGCCCCACATATGCCACGCATAACTTATAATTTTTATTTATTAAATACTTTAAATTCTATAAAATAAATAAAAATGTTTTGTATATGCACTGCATATGCATAAAGCTCAGCAGGGTCAGAAGTTGAGCGTGGTCTGAAAGGTTCTGACCCCGTTCAACTTTGTGACCTTGCCGAGGTTTTCCGTGACCTTGCCGAGCTGTAAGCCCCCGAACTTGCAAACCAGCTTTCGGACCACGATCAGCTTTGGACCACGCCGAGCTTTATGCATATGCAGCGCATATACAAGAAATTAATTATTTTAAAATTAGCAAATAAATAATATTATATAATATTGTAACATGTATATGCTTAGCATATGCTAAGCATATACTATAGTATAGCCTACTTATAGAATGGTAAGTATATACGCTGCATATGCTAAGCATATACTATAGTATAGCCTACTTATAGAATAGTAAGTATATATACTGCATATGCTAAGCATATACTATAGTATATCCTACCTATAGAATAGTAAGTATATACGCTATATATGCTAAGAATATACTATAATATGGCCTACCTTATAGAATAGTAAGTATATATATAATGTGTCCCGCCTTACATCACTATACGGCTAAAAAAATAGTAGTTATTATAAATATATTATAACTACGGCGAGACCTAATATATATACTCTTATAATATACTTTCTATTCTAGCATATATAGCGTATATACTTACTATTTTTTAGGTAGGCTATACTATAGTATATACTTAGCATATACAGCATATATACTTACCATTCTATAGGTAGGCTATACTATAGTATATACTTAGCACATGCAGTGTATATACTTACTATTCTATAGATAGGCTACACTATAGTATATGCTTAGTATATACAGTATATATACTTACCATTTTATAGGTAGGCTATACTATAGTATATGCATAGCATATGCAGCATATATACTTACCATTCTATAAGTAGGCTATACTATAGTATATACTTAGCATATACAGCGTATATACTTACTATTTTATAGGTAGGCTATATAATAGTATATACTTAGCATATGCAGCGTATATACTTACTATTCTATAGGTAGGCTATCCTATAGTATATATTTAGCATATGCAGTGTATATACTACTATTCTATAAGTAGGTAATATAATAGTATATACTTAGCATATGCTAAGCATATACTCCTACTAATAAGTCGTTTAACTACCGCGATATATTCTTATTTGGTTTATACTAATACATACATATACTTAGTATATACACTGCATATTTAGTGCATGCGGTTGCTAAGGTAAATCGTGGCTACCGATGCGCGTTCTGTATGGGTAAAAGTTGGGTACCGCTGACCTTTTTCCGGTGGCTCCATCGGTGACCACGCTCAGCTTTCGGCGACCCCCATCGGCGACCACGTTCAACTTTTTCCGGACCACGCTCAGCTGCACCCCCAGGAAAGAAAGTAGAAAATAGGAGAAAGGGGTATATATCGTTCACTTGGTTGCTAGGTTAACGGGCACCGTGCTAAGCACGGGGCAGGATGGGATTCGGGTAGCGGTCCTGGCAGAACTTGGCAGAAACAGCAGATTGCGGTAGAGAACGGCAGATTGCGGTAGATTGCGGCAGATTGCGTTCTCGTGATCGGTCTCTAATTACTAACTCGGTAGAAACAGGTAGGCGTGTATAAGGTGTTACCGGAGTGTCCCGTGATAGATATTAGCTGATCTCTAGATTTTACTTAGAGCTTGGAAGCCTCTTATATTATATTTATCGTCGTAAGCCTTCTCCTAGTTGTAATAAAGCCTTGTAGGGAATACTACGGTAGACTTGTTAATGGGCTAGGTGTGTAAGTAAACAAGAAGTCAATAACGTAATATAACTAGTAGAGTGAGTTACCTAATAGATTAACTCTAATCATATTCTAAGATTTACTGTAGAGAAAAGAACTATCTAAGTAGAGACTATAATCCTTTAAATATATAATATCGCGTCTAAGAAATGTACTAAGTACGTCCTATATTCTTACGTTCTTATATTTCTACGTTCTAAACTTATAACGTAACTAGCTATATAACTTAGTTACCCCTTATTCTATAGTTTAATTAATCTTAGCGCCTCCTATACTATCTTAACTAACCTATTTATATCTCTTTTTAGTAGTTGTACTACTATTAATATAAGGTTCATAATACTATTCCCCTCCTTTTTATCTTTATCTATAAGGTGATAAGCTCTACACCACTTAGCCACATAAATTAAAAGGTAAGTAAGTGATTAGCTTAATGCTAGGCATGGCTATACGGAACAATATATATAGGCGAGGTAACTTCGTTACCTAACATTATCTTTAAAGATATCTCTTATCTCTAAATTGTCTATTAAAGGTATAGTATTCCTATCTTTAATTTAATAACCTTTATTATTTCTAATACCTTTTATTAAATCCTTATTTTCTAGTTATTATAACTAGCTTATTTTAATTATTCCTTTACTTAGTAAAAAATAAGATAGAGACTACGTATTAGGAAATAGAGGCTTCCTTTATAAGTAAGGCGCCCTCGCTTATTAACCCTAGCTAAGCTAAGACTACCCCTTAACCTTAACCATAAAAGGCCATTTCTCTTACTACTTTTCCTCTTATCTTCCATTTTTCCTTTCTCCCAACGCTACGCCTCCTCCTCTTCTTGCTGCTAGTCCCTAACACGGTTACATTAAGGCATTTCTACTATCCCCTTAACGCTTATGCGTATGCACATCCAGCCCGCTTATTCCTTTATTCCCCTACGTTAGACTAATAATTAATATAGTTAATTACGGCCTTTCTAATAGGCAACTCTTTCTTCTACGTTAATATATAGACGACTATAGTTTTTTAATTACGCCTCTGTTACCGATAGCTTTAATTATTATTAAGCTCTTTTAGCGCGGCCTTATCTAGCAAGCGTGTATATACCTTTACAATCCTCTTCTCTCTTACTCTTTCTTCTTCGGCCTTCTAAATAACGCTAGCCCGTAACCGTCTTATAGAAAGGGGATTAGGGGAATTCCGCAGTCACCAGCCGTATTAGCACTATCGTCTTATTTAACTTAGCCTTATATCTCCTTCTAAGCTAGGAGGGACAAGCATATATATCGCCCCCTAAAGGGCTTAAGAGAGCTTACATCGCACTTATTTTAGTAATCTATATTTCTCTCCTAGGATACGCTATTAGTTAGATAGCCCGCTTTAGCGTTTACTAATAGCTAAAGCTACCTACATTACGACTTATATGCCTACTAGGCTACTTAGCGGAAAAGTAGCTAGGGATTGCTAATTTAAGCGACTATACCATATGGGGCTATATTAGGCATTATTTAAACGGATATTATACAGAGTATTACTTAGGTCGCTATACATACCTTCCTAGTAGTATAGTTACATTACTATAGATATTTTAGTAATATTATTTAATCTACTAGTTTAGGGCTAAGGGGCTATTAGCTCTAGCTGCCTCACTTAGTAGTAAAGTAGAGGATTAACAATCTGGCCTTCTAAGCTATAGGGCTATAGTAGGAACTACCTAGATCAAAATTAAAAGGTTATAGCTTTTAAGCGTATAATAGATTAATAGCATAGTAGTATAACTGCGTAGGAATCTCTAACACTAGCTAGCTATGTTAGGAGGGCGAGTATCCCTATATAGTCTTTTACCTAGTATATTTATAGATATATATATAATTACTATGCAAATAGTAGGCATATCCGTTACTAGGCAGTTAGCATTAGAAAACCCCGCCCGCCACTAATAAGGATACTACCTCCTTCTATTATAAATAGCTCGTAACGCAGACGTATAAGTAGGGCTTTACCTCCTACTAATATAAGCGGCGTAGAGGATTAGCTAGACCGGCATTACCAGGAAGTAAATAGATATATTAGCGCTACCCTTTACTAAGGGATAAAGGTAGGGAATTTACGCCACTAGCCTTCTAATAAGGGGCTAGATATAACAGCTGTATTAAAGCTAAATATACTAGCTCAGACGGGCGGATATAGTTTAATTATAATTTACTAAGGGTATTAATTAGGCGCTAGATATTTAAGCCCTTATAAACCTTTATACCCTATAAACGGCAATCTACTTTAGCCTATACTAGAGGCGCATATATTAAGTACTTTAATTTAGTAAGAAGCCCGGGCGGGGGGTAAGGAGTAAAAGGTAATAAATAAGAGCTAGTGGCGAATAGAGGACTAGCATACACTTAAAAAGACCTATAATTCCCTCCTTAAGGCTTTTAAAAGCTATAAAGCAATAATAACTCTAACGGCAACAATACTAGCACTACCTTAATCTTTATTTCGCATCCCTCTTAAAATTTTACTTAATAATAACAATTTCTATACTAATCCCCCTAGAAAATTAATAGCTTTATCTTAGTATTATATAACTACAGCTTTTAAAAAAGGTATAAGTAGTATACCTTAAACAAAGTATAAAATACCACTTTTTTCCCTAAAAAGTTAAGAAGCATTAAAAGCTTAGGCACTTAATAGCATATTATTCCACCTAGGGCCTTAATTTAGAGATTCCGTTTAATAAAGTGCCTATAAACCGTATATATAATTATAAGAAAGCTTATAATAAGTATTATAAGGATAATAAGGATAATAAGGAAAATAGGGATAGAAATAATAGTTAAGTCTTTAGGGGAAGTAGTTAAGGTAATTATTCCAACAATTACCCTACTACTCTCCCTTTTTCCCTAGCAGTTCCAAATATATAGTTTTAACGACTAGTAGTAAATTTAATAGTTATTAAAGATAATATAGCCGATCCGGATCTAGAAACTAAGGGTAACAAATTTAGTAATACTAATAATGAAGCTAATAAAGTTAACAAGGGTAGTAAAGCCGATAACCAACTAATACCCTATAAATTTAGTATATACATCTCCTTTAATTTACAATAGCCTTATTTAATAATTAGTAGATAATAGAAATAACGGCAGTAATAAGGATAATAAAGAAGATAAAGAGCTGCCTTTATTAAAAGTGCTATAAGAGGAGGTATACGCACCTATATATAATCGTACTATACCTTTAACGCTAAATAGCAGTCAAACAGATAATTTAGCTAAGGGGCATTATATTAGAACCGCTCCGCGGTTTAGGTAAAAGCTTAAAACATTAATAAGCGCTAGTTAAGAGTCTTTAGGAGCTAAGAAATTAAAAAAGTGAAGGTTTAATTAACTTAAGCAACTAGAAAACATTAATTATATCTCTAATACTTCCGTTAGCAAGGGCGGCGAAAGCCTACGGCCTAGGAAGTAATAAAGATCACTAGCTTCCTAGAGAACCTTACCTCCTAGCCCTCTTACCCCTAACCTTAGCGATGGCAATAACTGTATTAAAAAGCAAGCGGCCTCTACTACGCGGCCTACTAGCCCTTTACTTTAGCAATCTTCGTCTTCCCGTAATATTAGACCGCCGTAAGATAATCTTAACGATCTTATTAACAGCTTAGCTAAAGAATATAATTATAATAATAATAACAAGGGCGGCGAGAACGTTATAGATAAAGGTAAGGCCGAGAACTATAATAATAGAAGCGGCAACAGCAGCAATACGGATAATAACGACGCTAGGGACAGCGATAGTAGTAATAGTAATAATAATAAGAGCAATAAGGCCTATAGGTGTGTAGGGCAATAAGGATCGCTAGCGCCTATTAATAGTAGATCAAAACTAAAGCGTGCTGCGAAGTATTATCTTTAGCGGTCTTACCTTTCCCCTTTAATTCCATCTATACACACGTCCGACCGGAGTACTACGCTTAGTAGCGATTATTATAATCGGGCTAGATCCTTTATATATAATCGCTTTTATACCTAAAAGCCGCTATTAAACTTAGCCTCTAACTCTAACTATAGTAAAGCGATACTTAGAGCCGCCTTAAATACTAATTTAGAAGAATAGTTAATCTAAGTAGCTCTTAGGCGCTAGGAAAACGGGTTATATATACTAAATATTATTCCTTAATAATTCCCCAATAGCGTCGCCAATAACTAGAGCGACGTTTTAGACCTAGAGCCTACTATAAAGCGCCATACCCGGGCTAAAAAAGACAAATTTAATAAAATAAACTTAGATAATAAATAGGAGATTAATAATATTTTAGGGGAAAAAATAACTAAGTTAGGGCGCAAATATAAGGTAGTTTAGAAGCCTACCTAGGTTTATAAAAGCGGGCTTTTAAATTTTAAAGATGCCCTTAAGTCTTACTAAAGACGCGTCCAGTATACTAAGGTTAGATTACTATAGGTACACTCTATAAAAGTAAAGGGCAGAGCTGCCGTGCGTAAGGGACGGTAGTAATACTTTAGGATATCCTCATTTTCGGATAGTAGTACTCTTTTTGGCTTAGAGGTCTATTTCTAGTTTAGCATTCTTATCCTTAGCATATTTAGCAGGAATATCTTATAATTACTAGTTTAATAGATTCGAATTCTTTATATACTCCACATAATATATAGCCGTAAAACTCTAATTACCGCCTTGTATAAGCTACATTCTCGCTTAGCCCAGTTACATTATACTAAGTCTTAATACCGCTCTAATTAAGAACGCTTTAGCATCCCAGCTTATCTCCTATAGCGGCTTATATAGATAGCTTTATATCCTACCTTTCGCTTATCCTATTCTAACTTTTAAGCACCTAATTATTAAAGAAAGTCCACTATAGGGAAATAAATATGTATTATATAGCTAGATTAGTATAAATATCCCATCTATTAGTATATAATTCTTAATGGCTTTAAAAACTCCTTTATACCGCTTATCCTTTATATAACTAATAAACGCAAAACTATATCTTAGTAACCACCTATTTCTTTTAGCCTTATCCAACATATGCGTAATAACCGCCCCTAGCGATGAATACTGGACTATCCTTATCTTCTCTTTACCCTTATTAATTTTAGTTTACACTATACGTATAGAAGAACGCTAGCGCCTTAGAGAATTATTATAAGATCTATCCACTACTTCATTAAGCATAAATACCGGCATATCTTTATCCTTAGAAATTCCTATCGGTATTTACTTACTAATAGGGCTATAGGTTATATAGATTATCTTAATATACTTTAAGAGTTTAGGATTATCTAATAACTAGTAAACAATCTTTATACTATAACGTCTATATCCTAATACCGCTTTAAGCCTAAACGTTTAATAATTATTAAAATAAAGTTTTGCTATTCTACAAAACGTAGTAACAAATTTCTTATAGCGGTTAGTTTTCTTCTACAAGAATATAAACTAGTTACTTATATAAACTTTTAAATACTTAATAATATTATCCCTAGCTATTACTCCTGCGGCTAAACCAAAAACGGTTGGCTAAAGGGTATAACCCCTAACTGGTGTCACTGGCGATAATTATATAGGGGTTAAGGATACGCTTAGTTCCCCCTTAAAGTAGTCTTAAGTAAGTCTATCCTCCACTCTAGAGTATATAGAGGGGGTATTATTATTATTAGGGTAGGTTAGGTTCTTAGTAGCATTTATAGAAGAGGGAAAGGGTTAGCTTAGCGCGCTAACACTAAAAAGAGTCGCCGTCGCTCTAATACCGCTAGGAGAGTTAAGCTTAGGAGGTATTAATTTCTTATTAATATCCACCGGAGGGTAAGAAAGATAGGGCTAAATGCTTATTATCATATCGTTAACACTAAAGTTAGTAATAATTACCGTCTCCCCAACGCTGTTAAGCTTAGTAGGTATTAGTTCCTTATTAATATCTACTAAAGGGGGAGGAGAAAGATAGAGCTAGATATTACTCGTTATATTACTAACATAAAAGTTAGTAGTACTGTTACCAGCCTTATCTAATAATAAGTCTTTAGTGCGTATAATTCGCCTTTAATTACTTATAGAGCTAGTAGCCTAGTAGTTTAGAGTTGCTATAGGAAGTTATTAATAGATTTTCATTACCAGTTATAGAAGGAAAGTATTTATAGGAAATAGAAATAGAGTATACTAAGTAAGTATTTATATAAGGGAAGTACGGCAAAGCTACTAGCACTAAGCGGCTTTTTATATATAGGGCTGCCTAAATCCTCTATAAGCTAAAGCGCGTGGCGTATACGCTTATAGTTAAATCAAAATATAGTAATAACTTAGAAATACTATAAAAGTTTATATATAAGGTTTATTATTAGTTACACTTATACCTAAATACCTTATTATACCCTAATAGAACGGCTTAGCGTTTAAATATAAAAAGTAAATAGTAAGGCCTGCTTCTGTAGTTCTTAGAGCTTAAAGGATTGCGCTAAGACGGCCGGCCTATATAGGATATTCTATTCTTAATTTCGTAGTAAAGACTCGGTAACTAGAAGAGCAAAAGTCCTATATTTTTAGGTTCTGCTTATATAGGCAGCAGTATTATATAGTACAAATTTGTATAAGGCATAGCTACGTTAATTAGGGCATAATATACTGCTAATTTTATAAGGCGAGACAGGCACTGCTTATATTAAGCTTTAATTTAAGCGCCTATCTTTAATAATCCGTATAGCTATACGCCTATACGCACTACCTACTATTTATTTTTATATATTATCTTATATAGGATCCCACGGGAGCTTCTAAATAGGTTTATTAGTTAATTCCCCTTAGGATTCCTTATCCCCTAGAACTAAAATATAACTTAGTAAAAACGTACTAGTTATAATATTTATATTAAAACTAACTAGTAGCACTTTTAATAGCTTTTAGTATACGCCAGCTTATAGCCTTCTAGTTTACTTTATTTAACCTATTATTTCTTAGCTTTTTATTTACGCGTTCTAGAATTTTTTCCCTTTTAGGTAAATTTATATCATTCCAGCCGCGCCGTAATATAATAATATTTTTAGCTTCCTTATTCGTAAATTTCTACTAATTCTTATTAAAAAAAGGCGCCTTAGCCTAGGCCTATATACTTACTAGGAAACGCTACTACTGCTCTAGGTTATACTAAACTATATCCCGTACCTACTTTGCAGTAGTATTAGCCCTAATATCTATTATACGTAGTAGTGTTTAAAAATAGGTATTAGTAAAATTACTAGGTTCTAATATATTATAATAAAGCGGGGTTTCGCAAATAGAGAATTTTAAGTTATTTAAGTATCTTAGCTAACGCCACTAGTATTACCTCTACTAGTTTGGTTTTATAAAACTAGTCCTCCCGCCTTCCCCAGGGTTATACTAACTATTTAGCTAAACGCCGCCAGTTCTAGTAGCCGCGCTAAATACAGCCTACCTAATACTTCTACTACGTCACGGAATATGCAGAAGAACTATATAAGGTTATAATTTAGGCAGCCCCTAGCTAATATATTAGATCTTTCTTATACTAATAGTCCTAGGGTTACTATAAGGAGTTAAAGCGCTAGAAGTTGCTTACTATATTATAGAAGTAAGAGAAGCCGGGGCTCCTAGGTGCAATAGCTAAGTCAATAATAACAGTTATATTTTCCCCGGTTATTAGAGGGGCAATTTATTTTATAGATTGCAAAACCTCCCTAACGCTCTATATAAGCTAGAAAAATAATTTTCTTATAAAGTAAAAGATCACCTTTATACTATTTTCTAATGCTAAAAATAGAACTCTTAATATTATATAATTATAAAAATAGCTAATATAAGGCTTATATAACTATATTATATATTAGTAAACTAATAGCTAAAATTAGGGGGGGGGCTTTATACGTCAAAGTTGACCTTATAGCCTCAATTTCCGTCTTAGTAGTTTGCACTACTATCCTAATTATACCTATATACTAAAAACCTAATAGCTAAATAGAAAATGCGTATTTAGGGCAATTTTATTAAAGCTATAATTGTAAATACTAACTAAGAATAATACTAACGTAATAAAGCTAGACGCGCCAGACCTCAGAATCTTCGGCTAACTTTTTAAAAAGGTATATTACCTAAAAGAAAATAATAAGTAAGTAGAGAAAGGCACTATATAACGCTATTTTAATAATAAAAGGGTTTAAATACCGTAAAAACTAAGTAGTTATAACAAAGGCGAGGGTAGGGTAGGTAAATCTGCTAAAGGGAGCTATAATCTCAAATATCTAAGAAAATAGAAAAGAATAAAGATAAAAGTAGGAGTAGGCTAGCTTATAATAATATTATTCCTAAGAAATAAGGCGGGCTATATAAATACTATATTATTACCGCTAAATAACTTAACCAAGCGGCTTCCTAATAAGTTATTACCTAAACCTTAGGCGACAAATAACTAAAGAAGGCACTTAGGGCATATAGGGGTTAGTTACCTTCTCCATTCTATTACTAGATTAAGTATTTAATACCATTTATAATTTTAGGTAATGCTAAATAGAAAAAGAGAAGAGTATAAATCTTTTATTTTAGCTAGTAACTTATAAGTTTTCTATATTATTATACCCTATATTAATCTTCGTCTCCTAGCTATACGCTTATAATACGGCGCTATAGTTTATAAGCATTAAAACTATATAAATACTCCACTAAACCTTCTATTAACTTAGTCTTAATATTAAACCTAAAGTGCCTTAGAATAAGTTGGCTTGCTAATATAGCTAACACCCATATCTTCTTTCCCTCTTCGTCCTACTTTTTTACTACTATTTTAATAAGTATTTTACCCAGACTAGACTTCTAATAAGACCCATATATAGTAAGAGTAGAGATTTTCATCTAGTAATTTTGGAAGTACCTAGCGCAAAATTAGCTACGCCCCTAAGCCTACAACCTAAGACCCATACTAATGCCCCTTAGCTTAAGTTTTTTCCTTATAAAACTCAATATTATCTAGGTTTTTATCTTAATATAGATTTTCAATACCCTCTAGGAGGCTATTAAGAATACCTTCATTTTATTAGCTTGCAAACTTATACTAGATAAATAGTAGTACTATATAAATGCCCTCCTTAAGCGGTGGCTAGGGTTCTAGGCTACTTATAATAAGGATACCAGAAATTATAGTTTCGCCAATTAGCACTATTAAATCTTGCTTAGCCCATAGTGACTTAACTACCTTAACTTCGTTTTTATTATATAGGCTTTCTATACTATAAACCCTTAAGGTAAAACTAAGAAGCGTATTAATAAAATTAACTGCGTAAAAGTTATATATGTCTATTAGGAATTCTTTAGAATATAATCTTTAAATCTTAAAAAATAGGGAGGTTTTAAAAGCTAAAATAATAATATAGGTTGCTTAAAATATATCTATATATATAAGCGGTCGAATTTAACAAGTAGCTATTATAGGAGAGAGCGAAGGAAAGTAAAATTAGCAGCAGAAGGAGGAGCACCTAAAGATATATAAAAAAGTCACAATATTAATTAGATAAGAGCTATTAGAACCATCGCGGATATAGTAGCTATAGCCCCTACTCCGACTAACGGAATTAGGTTCTTTAGTATTACTATTCCACCCTTCCTTTAGATAAAATCTGGTAAAGGATTCCATACAGCAGGCATAGCTAAAAATTATTACCGCACGCATTATACTAATTTATTATTATATATTTTATATCTACTTAGTATTACCTAATACTTAACCTTTAGAAATATATATATGTAAGCCTAACGCTACTAAATGCCATTAGATATAAAGATAAGGTGCTAAGGCGGAAGATTTAGTTTCCTAAGCTAGATACAAATAACTACTATTAAGGGTCCATAATAGATAGATATAGCCTTTACTTTAAAACATTCTCTACACCTTTTTCTTTAATATAGTTCTCCAAACCTTAGAGATTCCCCTAAATTATAGTCTATAATTTAATTAGAATAGATACTATATAAGAGATATTAAACGTACTTAAAACGTATATGCGTTAAAGTAATTACACATTATTTTAAGGAAAGTAGGTAAATAGATAATATCCCATACTTATTACTTTCTAGTTTTTCTATAAAGAGCACTAAGGAACTCCTATTAAGACTTAGAGAAGAAATAAATTAAGGAGTAAGAGAGTTTATTTACAGTCCTCTTATCTAGGTAGATATAGAGAATTTCACTTAATATTAAATTATCAGGTGTTTAAGTGACTTATTAGTATTTTAGGCGGTTAAGATTTCCTAAACCCATACCTACTATTTATTAATCTTTTAGACCTGTAGTAATTTAATGCCCTAATAGGCTAATACTAGGACGCGACTTTAGAGGTTCCGTTTACTAGCCTTATATACCCTTAAGTTAGTAAATACCGGAACGCGAAGAAGTTTTAAGCTTAGTAGTTAATTTAGGATAGCTTTCCAATATAATTAAAAACGCCCTCTTTAAATTAATATCGGTATATAATAAGGCACTTACTCCTAAGCTAAGGTTAGTGGTTAATATACTATAGCCCAAATCTTAATTCTAGCTGCTAGTAATGGTTATAAAAGGCTAATAAATATACTAGTCTAAGACTAGTAGGGTCTAGCGAATTGCGGCTTAAAAGAGCAAGCCAATTATTAAAGAAGTAGCATCTATATTAAAGAATAAAGTGGCTGTAAATAGCTAGCAGAAATAGGATAGACTAGGGAATAGTTTAAAAGAAGTAGTAAAAATAGTAAAGTTAAGGAAGTAACAAATAAAAGCTATAGAAGAAGGCGATAAGGTAACTGGTAAAGTAGACGGTAAAGGCAACTATACATCCCTAGTAATGGGGCGAAATTAGCTTTATATATCACTTATTTTTATTCTATACCCTTAAGATTTAAAGCATTCTTAGGTTTATTAAGGCGTTTTAGCTTTTAATTCTTATAGGACGTATTATTATATTATTAAAAAGAAATTAATAGAAGCTTCTAGACTTTATAGTAGCGGGTAAGCTACGTCTAATTAACTAGGGAGATGGCTATAAATCCTTACTTTAATTAGCTGTTTAGTTTTCTATTATAGATCTTTAGAGGAGCACAAGTTATAGTAGTAGAGTTTAGTAAAGTATAGTGTCTTAGAAATAATAAGGCGAGGGGCTAATATACGCCAAGTTAAAATTATAGGGGTATTATTATTATAATCGCAACAATAATCCCCTATAACGTTTCCTACTTCCCTTACTCTTATACGCTAAGTTAAAATTATAGGGGTATTATTATTGCAATTATAACAATAATCCCCTATAACGTTTTCTGCTTCCCTTACTCTTATACCCTATTACCTTCTTTTCTTAGTTTAGCTAGCCTATAGAATTATAAATACCTCTTTACTTTAGAAGTATAGTGAAATAGATTTTAGCGCTATGGTAATTCTATTTTATAGCCTTTCCCTTCCTAAGGCTAATTATTATTTATTATAAAATAGAAAAGCAGTCCTTTCTAGTGCACTATTATAGCTCGCTTATACCATCCGTCCTTATTATACCGTAGGTTTACCTTCTATTACTCCTCTTATAAGGGGTACTTATAGATAATAGTTATTATTAAATAAGATTAAGCTTTTTGCGTAATTCCTACGCTCTACTAATAAAGGTGAAGCAGTAAAAGCCTATAAAAGAGTAGTAGATAAAATTCTAGAGGCCTTACCCACTAACTGTAGAGAGGTGCTTAGCTTAAATAAAACCCTAATAGTTTTAGGCCCTTAGAACGCCCTAGTAATCCTAAAAGCTGTAAAAGCCCTAAAAGCTATAAAAGCCCTAAAGGCCTTAATAACCCCTATAGATCTAGAGACCAGGAAAGCCATAGTTAAATTCATTTTATTATTCCGGATTCTTAAAAAATAAAAAACCCTACCTTTTAATAAAAGCCTAGACCTACTTTATAGAAGAAGCCCCGCCTCTAAAGGAGCAGAAACCGCGCTTATAAAACGCTAGAATTTATCACTAGCAGCTATAAAGCGACTAGTTATAGTTTACACAAAAATTTAGTCTTTAAATAATTACAAATTAGAATAGTTCCTTAAGCTTTATAATCCAGCTAAGGGCAAATTACTTAAAGCCCTCTAGGAACTATATATTAAACTAATAAGAGCTAATAACTAGGTAATAATTCGTAACCTAGCTAATATCCTTAATATAGGCAAAAATGCAGTTAGTTATAGGTTAATAAAGTCTATTCTATTTAAGACGCTAAATAATAAGGTAGAGTAATTAAAGAAAGAAGGTTATAGGCCTAAAAAGGGCTAATAATTTAGAGCTTTAGTACGGGAGATGGCCTATCTATTAGGAGGAGAGCGCCTTAAACTAAATAATATTGCTAGCTAAAAATAGAGTCGTCTTAAACCTAGAGTACTTATTAGTCTCTATAACCTAGATTCCAGTATAATATTAGTTTTTAATTATCTCTATTAAATTAATAACTAACCTATAATAGTATTAAAAGGTATATAGCATCTAAAAAATTTAATATATTAATTGCTTAGATAGAAATACAACTATAATACTAAAAATAGACGGAATTATCCCCCTTAGCGAGGAACCTAAAAGATATATATCTTTATTATGCTAATACTAACTCTATAAGTTAGCCTAAAGCTAGTAGCGCTATCTAAAACCCTAGGGGTATAAAAAGATTAATTATTACTAAGCAGTCTAATACCAAATATACTAGGCGTAAGTTATCTAAAATAAGTAGTTTGTAAGCCGTCCCTAATAGGAGTTCCAATTAAATATTTCTAATATCTTTAAGGGACTAATATAGTATAGTTATACTAGCCAATCTTTATTTAGACCCTCCTAAGATACTATTACCTTCTAGATCTACCTTAATCCCTAATATCTACTTATACCCTTTAGAAATCCCTCTTAACCTAAGCCATTACTTAACCCCTAAGATATCCTTCTCTTTTAAACTTATCTTAATTCCTTAAATCTACTTAGATCTACTATTAATTCCTTCTAATATACACTTAGACTATTACTTAAATTCTAAAGTACCTTCCCCTTTTAAACCTCTTAATTCCTAAAATCTATTTAGATCCTCTATTAATTCCTCTTAATTTAAATTCTAATCTCTAGCCAATTACTTTACTAGTTACTATAGTAATAAATAACTAGCTTAATTTATACCCTATATTTCTATATATAGTAAGCCTTAACCTAAACCAGAATTTGCAATATAGCACTCCCTATACATTTTAATATTATTTTTACTCTGCTTCTAAGGAACCTATAGCCTTAAACGGCTCCTATAAGGCTACGGCTATATAGACCTATATAAATATATAAGTATATCCACCCCCCTTCCCTATAAAGTGTTAAGGCGTATTATTAAGTACGCCTATTATATTACCGCTCTAAAGTTTAGGGTATTTATATTTTATAAAAATCTTAAACCCTAGCAAACTATTATCTAAACTTAGCTAGCTAAGTGCTAATATTACTATAGCCTTTACCGCGCTATCCCTAGGGTTTACCTAAATTTCCTTATTTATATTATTATAATATACTAGATATTGGTTTTTAATAGAAACCGCGTCTTTAGTAGTATGGAGGATTTTAGTAGTATACTACCTGGCGACTTTTTAAATATTTTTTATTAGCATACTGCTAATCTACCTAGCGTTGGCAATACCTTAATATATAGTAAAATATGAGGTAACGTTACTTCACTATTAGGTATTTTATAGAAGGGGATATCCTCCTTTTAAGAGGATAAGGATTGGCTCCGTACTAATAGAAAGGCGCGTAAGTAATCTAAATATCTACTATCTATACTAGAAGCTATCTATAGTGCGGATATAATAAGTCTAAGAAAGATATAAGTAATGGATGCATTAGTAAATAGATATTAAGACCCTTTAAAGGGGCTGATTTTTCTTTAGTAGGGCTGATTTTTGGTAGAGTAGGGCCTATATAATACCGCCTATTTTTAAGAACTATTATTATACTAACGCGCCTTACGGAAGAGGTGCGGGCGACTTATAGAAATTATCTTAATATTTATAGGTAAAGAGAATATGCCTTAGAGTATATATAAATATATATTCTCTAGTCCTATATAAAGAGGCCACTAGACCTCTACTCCCGTTATTATTCTTACCTAGCACTTTTACCTTAAGAATAATATTATAATAAAGCTGCTGGAAATTATAAAGGATAATTTAATTATTAGACCAGATTGTCTTCTAGTTTCTCCTTAGGATTTCCTATAGGGCTTTAATAAACCTAGTATAGATTATAACGGTATTAAGGTAAAAGATACTATATACCCTTTAGTTATATTAGTTTAATAGTTCTATAGGTTATAGATATTTTTGCCCTCTACTATATATAGTAGTGCTAGCAACAAGGCCTATACCTATATTATAGCGAACGTATTTTTTTAAGAATATTTAATTCTAATAGTTTAGTAGTTAAACGCACGGTATTTATGAGGTGAGGATATAGATAGGGAGCTCAATGATGGAACAATAGGGTATATTATATAGACAGAGACGAATCCTTAAGGGAGAAGGAGGAGTCTAAGGTGCGAGGTAAGGGGTTTCCCTAGGCACGTGCAGCGCATGTGCCTTAGGCGAGTCGCATGCGAGTCGCCTATGCCTCGTAGCTATATACGATCTGCTCAGGTTTCACCTAACAATGCCCCCCCCTTTAAAAGGATCGTCCCCAATCCTTCACGTACTTAAGCCTCAATAAAACCCCATAAAAACCTTAATAAGGAAAAAATTAGAAGGGAAAGAGCGTCCTAATTTTGCGTACGGAAAGATAGGTATAGAGATTCCGCCAAGTTCTGCTAAATTCCGCTAAATTCTGCTAAATTCCAAAGCTCACTTGTACAAGCAGGTCGCTGGTACCTTGTGGGTAGGTTGTAGGTTATTCGCATATAGCCAGACGTATAGTAGTAGGGCAGTATACCCATTAAATCCACCGCCGACCTTATACTTTAGCCTTGCGCTTGTACCTATATACTTCGCGGGTAGGTTATAGGTTATTCGTATACAGCTAGACGTATAGTGGTAAGGCAGTATGCCCGTTAAATCTACCGCTAACCCATGCTTTAGCCTTGCGTTATCTACGTAGTATATGCGTAGTATATACGTAGTCACGTCGGGTCGCGATGCGCCTGCGTAAGGTGTGCGTTTAGGGGTATGCGGTATCCGAGTCTTCTGCCTATCTAACGTCGGGTCGCGATACGCCTACGCACGATATATATTTAGGGGTATACGGTATCCAAGTCTGACATATAAATTGTTGGTACAGGTTACTACTAGCAGGTTACCAGCGGGTTAAAGGACTCTGGTTAAAGGACCCCGGTTACGGACGGACCTATTATCTAACATATTCCGCTTAAGGATCTCTAGTAGGAACCCGCCTCTAGGTTAAATAATCACGTATAAAGCGTGTAAAGGCGTCCCTTATACTCCACGGATAGACCAGTAACCTAGGGGTGTTCCTTAAGCCGTTTCGGCTAGGGCAGTTACTACTACCACTTGCCGTGGCACGAGACTCTGCGCAAAGTCAGTGCCAGCGAGGTAACTCGTAGGGTCGTTATTATTGGGTCGCGATGCGCCTGCGCAAGATGTGCGTTTAGGGGTATGCGTTATCCGAGTCAGAGCTGGCAACAATCAAATATCCAGGCCGATTTGATTTGATTTGATTGCTTTGTAAGCAAATCAATTAAATTAAATCGGCCTTTCTAAAGTAGCAAATCAATCAAATCATAGGCCCTCGATTTGATTTGTTAATTTGATGATTTAGTAGTAATTTAGTGGGTAGGAAAAGTAGTAATATTAGTGCTGGTGTTAAGGTTCTGGCGAACCTCATATGGTGCCCAAAGTGGAACAACAATCCCCCACTATTAAAATTAACCTAAAATAGCACCCTCCTAAACGACCACCACCTTTTAACTCTATTATATTAAACCCCAACGCTACTAAATATAACCTTAGCCCTTTTACCAGTATAACGGGCGACCTTACTAAAGACAATCTGCGCATAATTGCAACGCCTGCTAGTACAGTTGCTCTTAGTGTTGCGCCCTTAGTATCCTCTGCTCTAGTAAAGTCTAATAAAATCCTAGATAACGGTACCTACTACGTCGGCATCTGCTTTAAACGCCTTCCTAAGTATATAAGACCTTCCTTAGACCTCTAGAATAAGCCTAGTTAAATCTAGAAGTACGGCTATCATATCTAGCACCGCCAAACAAAGCAAAAATATTTCCTTTATTAGTACTGCCATACTTACCAGAAATTAAGCGGTCTCTATTAAACCACTTATGCTATAAGTAGCGCTATTAACCACCTAAAAAAGGAGATAAATGGGCACGGCATTATAAAGGAAGGACCCGTTATTACTATCTGTTTAATAGCTAAGAAACGGAAGCTAATTAAGATGCTGCAGTCCTTATACAACATTCCTCAGCAAATCGCGAATAAAATTATCGGCAACTTTAATATGAAGAAGTTTAGGAACGCGGTAGTATACTAGATCGCTAAAAGCAATTAAGCACTATAAGAGGTAGAGAATCCTGCCTTTTAAGCGATAATCGGTGCCGCTAATAAGGAGGCCCTTAGCGTGCTATAGAAGTCCCATAACTTAGTACACGCCTATATAATTGCCGACTTCAATGCCTTCCTTCCTGCCGTTTAAATAAAACTCCGCGGTACTATAACAAAGATACACGTCTTATTTAATGGCTAGACGACTCAGAACAATCGCTATGCCCTTACTAGCATATACGTTCATTATTTGGATAATACTAGGCGTATAGTAGATTATATGCTAGCACTTCCTAAGCAGCTTAGAAAGCACTCCGGCGTTAACTACGCAGCGGTCTTAAATAATATACTAAAACAGTTTAGTATAACGAGTAAACGGCTAGGCTACTTTATTACTAATAACGCCACAAATAACAACGCCTATATAAGAGAGCTCTCTACCACATATACGTTTAATAAAAAGGATAAGAGAATTCGGTACTCTAGACATATACTTAATTGCGTAGCATAATTAATTTTATTTAGTAAGGACAAGGAGGCGTTTAAAAACTTATAAGATAACTTACTAGTAAATAAAGATTGTAATCTATTACCTAAATAACCTTACTAACGCCTGCTATAGGATAAAGAGCGATTCCTTAAGGAGTGGCGACAGGAGGGTCCTTTAGGCACTCTATACGATCTTATATACGCTATTAATACTCCTTAGCTCTATTAGCTGTTTAAATAGTATTAAGCTAAGGATAATAAGCAACTACTAATTACCTCTTTTACTCCAAAATAACTTGTTAAACTAGTTAAAACATAGTAGAATAGCTACCTTAATACCTTTATTTAAGCGGTAGAACTTCGTTAACCACTTAATTTAATCGCCCACTATATAATTAAGAAGTATAATACTGAAACCGTATCCTTATTATATAAAACCCAACTAAAGCTCTTGCTGCACCCGGCCCAAAAAGACCAAAACCAACCAAAAGAACCCTAAAAAACACCCAGAGAATCCCCCTGAGATGCATACATCGCAGGGGAGGCACACGTCAAACGACGGTGGCTCGCACTCGCGCGCGACCGCTAGAACTACGCCTAGCAATGGCCCTCTATAATAAAGACGGGCGAATACCACACCATAAAGCGGAAATACCTCTATTAAGAAGGCATCTAATAAAATACAAAGCCTATTAGACGCGTCTAGTATCCAGAATTATAGGGGAGTAACCGTTAGCCATAACGAACTAATACAGCTAGTAGAATGGCTCCGCCAGTCCAGCGAACCTTAGGCGCCCCTTTAGTAAACCCTTAATTAAATCCTCTAACGGCTAAGTAAAATTAAAAATAAGTATAATCCCCCCTTACCGGCGAACCGTACCTAGGCCGCCGTAGCTGCGCTTTTACAGCACAGGGAACCTACCCCCCTTAAGTTAATAACTGGGTATATAATTATAATATAACCAAACACAGAACAAGCAGAGGGGCTTAGGGGATAATTAGAAATAGAAGTCCTTATAGAGATATATAAAGAGGTCTATAACGCTGTTATAGTCCAACACCTTAAGAGCGGAGACATTAGAGTTACCCTAAAGGACCAATAGGCAAAGGAACGAGCCGTAAGGGTAGGGGATAGGCTAGAAGAACGTATTAGCATAAAAGTACTCCGCGAGGATTACCTAGTCGAAGTCCCAGCGGTTCCTATAAGCCTTAGGGTAGAAAAGGGACGCTAGGCGGACAACATAGTAATTATATAGGAGATAGTAAGATAAACGGAACGCCTTATACTAGGACTTAAAATCACCCAAATCTAATGGCTTTAATAGGAAAATACAAACTAAGTATATAATAAGAATAATAAAAGGATATAAGGGTCGCCGGAGACTTACTAAGGAGACGCCAAACAAATATATAGCTCCCTTATCGTTAATATATATACACTAGGAATGCAAAAACTCCTTATCTAAAAAGGAATAATTATAAATAGCCTTATATACAACACAAGGCTCTATAACTATAGACTACGCCTAAAACAATGCTATTACTATATATAATAGGGACACACCTAATCTATATGCGCAGTATAGGTGTGCTGCGGCCACTATGCAGGCCCCTATAATACAAGACATTGCTTAAATTAAGACTAAATAAAATGCGCAAACTGCCACCGAAGTACACATAAGGCGTGGGAGAGAGAAGACTGCATTAAATACAGGAGACGGAAGGTAAGGGCTTAATAGCTGTGGAAATAACTATACGCTAGGTTATATAAATAGAAACAATAGGCGATAAGCTAGGGGGACGTAGGTGCCTTCCTAGCGTTTCCTACCTTTAACACTAGAGGGCTAGGCCAGCCATCCCAAGCCTTAACAGGCCAGAAGTGACGCCGCGCGATATCACTAGACTAACTAGGAACATAAGGGTCACAGGGGACATAAGGGAAAGGATGCCCTATAGGAAGACCCCTATAGACAGTAATAGTAGGCTTAAGACCAGGATAATTAAGAATTAGACTTAATACGGCAAATATAACATTCGCAGCCAACCTATAAAGGGTATATAGCCGACTAGTAAGAATAGGGGAAGAACCAGTAATAATAACAGATTTAGATATAGAAGCGCTAACAGGAACACAAAACACGGGAATAGAAAGCTCTATATAAAATAAGTAGTAACTAGGGTATAGATATAAGAGACAGAAGCTCTAAATATCCTAAAGAAAGTGGAAATAGAAGAAGTAAGGAACAAAGGAGAGTCAAAGGACCCTCACTAGGGGTCCGCTACCTATCCATTATATAGTATAACTGCGGCAACACAAACCACCGCCTTATAAGGCCCCTACTAGACAGTCTAGACCTAGAGAAATACTATATCCTTGCTATATAAGAGCCGTATTACAATACCTTTATATAATCAATATACTGCCCCTAAGGATTCCAACTCCTATATAAACCAAAAGCAGCTATATATGTGTGCTTTATAATTAGTAAGGCTATCAGCCTGTCCTTATAGTTATAGCAGGCAGTTAACCTAGACATTATAGTTATAATAATCCAAATATATAGGGGACCGGTATAAATTATTAATGTGTATAACCCTAGGGTCAAAGGGGTCCCATAAATAGAGAATATTATATCGGTAATAAGCTTACTAGAAACCGAAGGTATAGAGTCTATCCTATTAGGAGACATAAACCTCTACTACCCGCGGTGGGAGGGTATCCATATTGCTGTAGACCAACAGTTAGAGTGCCTACTAAGAGCTATAGATATTTAGGGCCTTAAGCTAGCCACCCCCCTAAGAGCAATTATATGGCAATAAGGCACCGCCAGAAGTATAATTAACCTTATATTTATGGACAAAGGCCTATACCAGAGACTTAAAAGATACAACCCCGAAGAAGAATAGGCACTCACCCTAGACTATATCCCTATTTAGATATAGCTAGACCTAGATACCAAAGTATAACTAAATAGAAAAAGATATGTAATAAGGAAGCTTAAGACAAACAGTTTCCTTAATGCAGTTAAACAACAACTCTAAGACCTAGAAGAAATCCACCCAATACTAAACAAGTAAGGCCCATTAACTACCCCCAAGGAAATCGACCGAAGACTAAAAAGGATCTAGGCAGTAATTAAAAATAGGCTGGAAGAGCACTGCCCGATCTTAAAACCGGGCCCCTATGCGCAACACGTATAGTCCACATAATACGCAGTTCTGGTTGCCAGCTAATGATAAGTAAGAAGGAAATATACAAGTAACCATAACCCTAAAGACAAGAGATAATATAAAGACATAAGAAACCAGCTAAAGAATACCCTAAAAAAAGAAGCAAGGAATAACTAGANACNGTTTATAAACGAGNATACTTNTAACCCNAGCCTCCCCNATAATAAGGGCCTTTNGGNTATAGCGAAATAGGTAAAGAAAAAGGCAGGGCGCCTAGCAGAAGACCTATACCTACCACCCCTACAAAGAGCAGGAGAATTATAGGCCATAAATAACAATAATAAGAAGGCAAAGATCCTTATAGAAAGGTTCTTCCCCTAACCGGCTCTAGCAGACCTTAGTAATATCACGGGCGAAACACTAGTGACTCGCCTGTGGGTCGACAGCGATATAACAACAGAGGAAATAGCTAGAACTATTAGCCGCCTTTTAAATAATACAGTACTAGGACTAGATAGGATTCTAAATAAGGCCCTAAAAACCTATGGGCTACTTATAGCACCTTAGCTTGCAGATATAGCCAGAGTATGCTTTACTATAGGCTACTACCCGCGACTTGGAAGATCTATAACGACGGTTGTCCTATAAAAAGAAGGTAAAGCAGATTACTTAATCCTAGGAAGCTACCACCCTATTGCCTTAAAAAACACCCTTAGTAAGATTTTAGAAAGGGTAATAGCGGAACATATAGTAGATATAGTAGAGGAATACGCCCTACTACTATAAAGCCAAATAGGGGCAAGAAAGAACCGCTTAACACTATTAGCACTTACGCTACTCGCTACTACCATTAAATCTACATAGGTGATGCGAAAGGACTTTATAGTATTAATACTTAGCCTAGACATTAGTAGTGCCTACGATAATATACCCCATAAGCGTCTCTTGTATATCCTTAGGGCAAAGGGCTTCCTAGAATGGATTATATAATTTGTCTAAGGGTTTATAAGCTAGAAAGAAACATTACTGGTCTTTAGCAGATACTAAAGCCCCCCTATTATAGTTACAATAGAAATACCATAAAGATTACCCCTCTTACCTATACTCTTCCTTTTCTTTATAAGTAACCTACTTAACTCCTTTAAGGAAGGGGTGACCTAGGGGATAGGCTTCGTTAACAACACAAACCTAATTATATATAGGCCAACAGCCGTAGAGAACTGCAGAATACTAAAGAAAGCCTATAACACTTATATAGAGTAGGCAAAACGTTATAGAGTCTAATTCTTACTAGAGAAATACCAGCTAATCCATTTTATAAGAAAACGCAACTAATCTACAGATCTCTAGCATATAATTCGCATCTAAGGCTTTAGGGGTTAACCAGTTTAGGGCCTAAGGGTATTAGGAGTATAGGTAGACAGCAAGCTCTGGTAGAGCGTATATACGGCGTAAGCGGCCCGTAAAGGCTAAGCATAGTTTATCGCTTTATCTAGGATTGTTAATTCCATATAGGGTCCATGCTTCTAGAGGTTACGCCTACTATATACAGCAGTCGTCCGGCTAACCATAATATATGGATTTAGTATCTAGGCCATTAGAGAAACTAAGAAGGGCCCCCCAAAATTACTCCTTAAACCACTTTAAAAGGTCTAAATAGCCTACCTTTAGAGTATCACAGGCGGGTATAAGCGAACGGCCACAGCACTGCTTAAGAAGGAATCCAATATTCCCCCCCTATAGTTATATATTAAAGCCGCTATAATATAAAGAACATAAAATAAACGCAACTTTAATGTTATAAAGTATATTAAAACACGCCTAAGTAAACTATAGAGGGATCCTAGGGTACCCCGTAGGAGAACAAACCAATAACCCCAAAGTAGGGAAGAGATATTAGAGAAACAGGTAAAGAAAGTAGAAGAAGAATAGTACCGCTTTAGGGCCCAGGCCCATATAGAGGAGGAAGGAAAACATATAAGAGGTTAGTAAAGACAATAGTAAGACAGAGAAAGGAGCTAAAGTAAAACACGTAAGAACGCTAGGAAACTATCTACCGCAATGCAATACTGGTTGGACCAACGCTAAAGAGGCAAATAGGAGTTAAAGGTACAGAGGCTAACTTAGGCAAGACGAACCTAAGCTATAGCATAGTTAACGCTATAGGGGGTAAATACCTAAGGGCTCCGAGAAGGCCTAATAAAGGTAGAAAATATAATAGCAACACTCTTAAGAACAGGAATAATAGGACTAAAAGATTGGCTTTACTAGGTGGGTGTCCTAGTAGGTAGCCCGAGATGCAAATGTGGCTAGCTAAGACAGACACTAAAACACATAATACTGCTATACCCCCTACGCACCAATTAAGAAATAATGCTCTTAGTAGTTGGCATAGAGAACTATAATACACTGCTCTTAATATAAAAAGGCCTTAAGGCGGTTACCTAGTGGCTTATTAGTTAAAATATGCTAAATTAGTTCTAGGTTATAAGGGAAATAGTAATAGAAGGCAAAGGGGCGAGCAGTAGGTGCCCCCTAGTAACTCTACAGTAGTAGAGTAAAAGTTTGTAATACTAGCGCGTCCGTAGGCTTATTACGGCAGCAGTGGTTCCTAAGGAGGTTAAATAGTAAGGTAGTAGAGCACCACAGGTAACTTATAGGCGCTAAGTAGGCGAGTCCTAAAAGGCGGGGAGATGGATCACGGGGTTTTCTCATTTTTCTTAAATAGAGTTTTCTCCCTATATATAAATAAGGAGTAGTCCGCGTAGGCCCAGTAGGGATCTAAATCGGACGTTAAGCAATGAATTATTAATACTGAAACCGTATTAGCACGAGTATAAAATAAACCTCTCCCTTCTACGCAGAACTTTGTACTAAACGGTGGATTAAACAATTATAATTAGAGCGTTATCTGTAACTATATCGCGATTCTATAACCGCTTAAGGAGGCTTTAAAGCTATTAAAAGGCCGCGGTAAATTAGGGCGCAATAGAGCTATATAAAAAGTGCTACCGACGCTTAAATGGCTACTTAAACTGTTTAAGGAAATAAAAGATCGGGTATAAGAAGCCCTAGTAGATAATTTTCCATACCAGGAAGCCTTAGAAGATCACTACTTAATTAACGTTAATAGTAGCTAGATAAAGCTTTAAAAGTACTATAAACTACTAGATAATACGCCGGTATACTATATAGCGGTAATACTTTATCCTTACCTTAAGAACTACTACAGAAACGCCTAGATTAATTACCTAAAGTGGCTAGAGCAGAACGAGGAGCGGTTTATAAAGCTCTGGCAGTACTATAAGTAGGCGCCCTTACCATAATTAACACCACTTATACCGCTAAACCGTGGAGACACGCGTTTTAATAGGGACGAGTATATTAAATCTATTGCCAAAAACCCTTAAATAACGCGCAATCTTCTTACCAATAAGTATAAGAAGTAGAAGCTTTTAGACTAACTAAATAGTACGCACCCGCTTTCTAAGAGTCCTATTAAGTACTAGCTATATTATTACACTAAGTTTCCTCGCCTTAGCCAGCTAGCGCTCAATATTCTTACTATACTAGCTACCAGCTGCGATTGTAAGCGTATATTTAGTAAGCTTGGTGATATAATATTACCACGCCGCTCTAGCTTAAAGCTAAAGACGATAGTAGCATTGCAAGCAATACAGAGCTTCTATTGGATCGGCCTTTAGAAACGTTCTCTAGCGAGTAGTAAGTTCAACTAGCTATTAAGTGAGTTATACTAATAATTTGGCGTAAAGCAGCGTCATCTAAAGCACCCCCTCCCTTATCGATATCGATCGCTTCAACGCCCGGCCCTTTACTGCCGTCATCGCCTTAGCCTTTTTGACCACCTCTGAACGATCGGGCGACCTTATATTGATACTAGTGATGATATTAGGCAGAGGGGCAATGGGGGGGGCTATATTGGGCACGATTTGGGACGCCTGGAAGGCACCATATAGACCTTCACCATGCTAAGACTTTGGTATACGTACTACCAAATCAAAAGCAAATCAAATTAAACAAATCAGGCCTCTAATTACGTAACAAATCAATTAAATCAAATCAGGCGCTCCAAAATAGCAATCAAATCAAATCTAGGGCCTTAATTTGACTTGATTTGATTGTTGCCAGCTCTAATCCGAGTTTTCTTCCTATTTAACGTCGGGTCGCAATGCGCCTACACAGCTTATGCGGAGGGTATACGTTATCCAAGTCTTCTTATATCTAATATTGGGTCGCGATGCGCCTATATAAGGTGTGCGTTTAGGGTATACGTTATCCAAGTCTTTATATACGTTATTAGTATAGGTTATTACTAGTAGGTCACTAGCAGGTTATAAACCCCGGTTAAAGGACCCTAGTTACGGACAAGCCTAGTATCTAATATATATACAAAGTCGTTAGTATAGGTTACTACTAGTAGGTTACTAGTAGGTTAAAGGACCCTAGTTAAAGGACCCTGGTTACAGACGGACCTACTACCTAGTGTCTAAGCCGTCAGTATAGGTTACTACCAGTAAGTCACTAGTAAGTTATAAACCCTAGTCAAAGGACCCCAGTTATAGACGGCCCTGTTATCTAACAGTTAGGCTTTATCTATAGCGGCTTGCCGCTAGTGTTCTTTACGGTTACTACCTACGTTTATCTAGTAATACGCATACGTAGTACCGGCGTCCGGGGGGTCCTTAGAGCCATCCAGCTGTTAAGTAGTCTCCCTAGGGGTTTACTTAGGAAAGCCTCGCCTTCCTTAGGTTCTGTCTTCTAAACCTAACCCTATAAAGCTTATACTACGACCGCGCTTTAAGCGCAAGGATCTATTACTAACTACCTAATCTTCCGCAAGCTTTGTAGTGTTAAGCAATTACTCTACACGGCGGACTTCGGCAAAGAGGTCCTTAGTAGTTCTTACCCATATAGCGAAGTTCTAGCGGAAGAGCTCTGCTTATAGGTAGGTTGGGAGACGTAAGAACCAAAAGTCTACCTACTAATTAGGATTAATAAAGGGGGTATATAATAAGAGGTTCTCTAAGCTATATATACGGGCTAAGAAGATATTAAACTTCTAGTTCTCCTTTATTACGGTTATATAGTACATAGTAGCATTATTAAAGCGTCTTACTATAGGGTCCTTAATTTAGTCTTAGACTATAGTCTTAAATTCGTCCCATAGTAAAGGACCTTTATCTTTAGCGCCTAGCCGGTAATGTACTAGCTAGGTAATTATCTTCGCTTTTATAAGACCTTTAATGGCCTAGCGCGTACGTCGCTCGCAGTTATAGTCGGCGTCATTAACCTTAAATCGGTTTTTAACCGCAGCGATCCACCGGTTAAACTTCTGTTAAGTAGTGCCACTAATATTAGGTGGTGACTTCTTAACTAGGGCGTTGAGATTCGTTCGGCGTATACGCTCGCTGCGTGACTTGTATTCTTTGCTTAAGAGACAACAATAAAAGGGCTTTGTTAAGTCGATAATACTCCATAAGTTGGCTATTTTCTTGGCCAGCTCATCTAGCTCCTTTAGGTCAGTAGTATTTGGTAGGACGCTAGTAACCTTGCTAAGCTCTTGTTGAGCCTAGGTATATAAGTTAAACTAGTCTTTAGCGTTCGTAGATGTCTAATCGTCTTAAGATTCGAAAGGTGGCTTAGATGTTACTAGTGTAGAGACTTCGTCTGCGCTAGATCCTGAGGCGTTTTACCGTCGTATCGCGGGCGTGTTACCGTTGAGTGCAGGCGTTGATCTTGTCTTTGGAGGCATCGTGGAAAATTAAACCGGCTATCCTCCCAAAGGGATTGGTAAGGATTTGAATGTGAGGTAAGGATATAGATAGGGAGCTTAATGATAGAACAATAGGGTATATTGTATAGACAGAGACGAATCCTTAAGGGAGAAGGAGGAGTCTGAGGTGCGAGGTAAGGGGTTTCCCTAGGCACGTGCAGCGCACGTGCCTTAGGCGAGTCGCATGCGAGTCGCCTATGCCTCGTAGCTATATACGATCTGCTCAGGTTTTACCTAACAGTATTCTTAGGTAATCTTATACTTATAAAAGGCGGGCTAGAAATAATTAAATAGGTAAAACGTAAGGTAGAGGATAGGAATAATTAGCTTTAGATAAAAAATACTCTATCTTCTTAAAAATTCTTTAAATAGATATCCTTTAATGACTAACTTAAGCAGGTTAAGGTAAATATTATAAATAATATAGCTTTTTATATATTAACAGTTTTATAGGTCTTAGATATATTTAGTTTCCGCCCTACTTTAAGCGCTTCCCCCCTATATAGGAGACGGTTTACCCTACTTAGGATTTTTCTTTTAAATGGGTCGCAGAAGCTAGGCAAAGTGCTATTAGATATAGTTAAAAAGATAAAAAATAGAGAGGAAGCTATAGAATAGGTAAAGCGTAAGCTGCAGCGTTATAAGGACGAAGACTTAGCCGGGTAGATATTGTCTTTAAGTTTTACTTAGCTAGGAATAGGAGAATAAAAGCTATAAAACATTGGTTCCCATAGGGGAGTTTAATAAAGCGTTAAAAATTCGCGTTGTTTAAAGCTTTAATAACCTCGTTTTAAAGGCAAATTATATCCTCTACTTTATCTATAATTTTAATTAATAGTCCGCTATATGTTTTAATAAGCCAACCGCCTAATCTTTTTAGCTGCTTTAAAGCTTACCGTAGTTTTTATCTAGGTAGCCCTCTCTAAATCACGCCATAAGTAATAACCCTAGAGTAGATTAGAAGGTCTCTATGCTTACATTTCTATAACATTAGAAGGGTGTTACGGACGCTTTAAGTACGATGTTACGACTACTTGGAGAGGAGTTGAAAGAAGCTAGTTGGTTAATAAGAGCACGGTCTAGGATAAAGCCGGTAGAACCATGTGACGAGGAATAGTAGCCGAGATCACATAATATAATCTATATAATCTGTATAATCTATATAATCTGTAACAGAGCAGGCAGAGCATACGTATATTACGTATAAGAAGGATTTTATAAGAGTATGGTTGTGTATTTAAAGACCCTCAGTCCCTACCTAGATAGTTCCTTCTTTATAGTAATTCTTAGAATACAATTAGAGTTAATCTATTAGGCAACCACTCCACTAGTTATTATTACTTATCGACTATTATTATTTGCATTTCCTATACACCTAGCCTAATAACAGGACCCACCGTAGTTCTTGCTACAAGATTCCGTTACATAATTACTACCTAGTTATAGTATTAAATATAGTAAGTCGGACAACATGCTACTAAAAGCAGCCACTACAACGCCATTAACGGCGGCAACTACATTAAGGTTAGGTAATGACACCAGTATAGCAGACACTAACTTATAGTAACCTGTAACGGTTAGACAGTTATAAAAGATAGTTAACTAGCTAATAGAAAATAATATAACGTTGGAAAATAAGATTAACGGGATAGGCGTAGTAAAGGTTAAGTTACCATTAATTAAAAGGTACTTAGGAGAAAGATTAAAGCTTAAAGAATTCCTTATATAAATGCACTTTAAGGTCGCGCAAGAGGGAACTAAGCTAGCAATACCTATAAATTAAATAGCGTACGCAGGATTGTTCCTAATAGGAAGAGCACTTAAGTAGTTTAAGCCTTACCTTACGGAAATCTAGGTAAACAGAATAACAACTACAAACCAAGAGGTACAGTTTATGTTCTTAAGTTAGAATAGATTTGTTAAGCAACTTATATAAATGTTTGGAGACCTAGAGGCAGTAACTATAGCGGAAAGAAAACTCTAAGACATTACGCAGCGAACCTTAGTAATTAAGTATATAACGTAGTTCCAGACGTTAGCAATATAAGTTAAGTAAAATAATAGGGCGCTTATAGCATAGTATAAACAGGGACTTAAGGCTAAAGTCTAGGACGCAATTATTCTAATAAAAGATGCGGATACCCTAAGGGAGTTAATAGATCAGGCGATTAAGATTAATAATTAGATCTACTAAAGGGAACAGGCTAAGAAGGGTTAGGATAGAGTTCTATAGTTATATAAGGCGCAGAGTACGTAACAACTAAAGCTAAGTTAAAAACTATAGTATGGCGTAAAGCTAATAGACCTAAGTGGTACTAAAGAAGCCTATAAGAGATAGAGTAAGAAACTATAAAAACCTAGAGGTTAAGGATCTAGTAATTATAGGACTAAGGAGTAGAGGCCAAACTAAGGATCTCAGCAGCAGAAGACGTTTAGGTAGACTCTATAGTAAAAGTAATAGTTTAGAGAGGAAGCTTGCATAAATTGCGGAAAATAAGGTTACTTCGCGAGGGATTGTAAAGATAGTTAGAGATACTATATAATAAAGGGAATAAGGCCAATAGCAGATAATATACACGTATAGAGGGATAACAATGTGCTACAAGGAATAAAAGAGTGTTTAATTAAAAGTTTTGCGTTTTATTATAATAACGTATACCGAATTTATAAGGACGCTAAATACGGCGTAAGTTACTAGCTATAGAAGCTAGCACCTATAGGATATAGAGGAACCAATAAACCAGTTCGTAGATCGGATATTAAGGACGATAAATTCGACGCAGGCGAAACATTCCGTGACGATAAGGTAATAAGAGTGGTTTACTAGGAATATATAGCCATCAGAGATATTATAACAAAAGTAGAGGATAATTCCACTATAGAATAGGGAATATTAGTAGGGATTAAGACCTCATTAGATATAATATCTATTGCTTCGCAAGATATAAGAGAAATAGGATAGCGAACTATTTCGGCACTTAATAAAGGTAAGAAGCCAAAGGCTTAAGATTCTTAAGATAAGATAAGAGACGACTAAGATTCTTAAGACGAGATAAGGTAAGCTTAAGGACCTATAATAGACGAAAACCGATAGAGTAGAGTAGTAGCTTAGTTTAAGAATATATAAATAAGCTCGGGACGAAGATTCCTATAGGTATAAGATTCTTAAGACGAGATAAGTAAGATTTAAGACTCTTAAGACGAAATAAGAACACCAAGTAAGCCTAGTTAGACTAAGGCTAGAGCTAAGCTTAAGTTAGAAGCAAGCTTAGGATTAAAGAATCTAAGGAATTAAGAATTCGGAGTATAAATTAGGACACCTATAGGCAAGAGGTAAGGAGCTTCTTTATAGATTAGAGAATCTGCGATATAAATAGCAACTAGACTAGGAGATAGATATATAGACCTAAAGGACTTACTAGTAGAATATAGTATTCGGACTAAAGATTAAAAAGTTAATACTAAGATTAAGAAGTAAGAAGACTTTAAGGATTTAAGCGTAAGGCGCAAACTAAAGGAAACTATAGAAGAATTTAGAGCAAGAATCATCGCATAGCAAGAGCAGAAACTAGATAAGAGATCTAGCATATTAGGACGTATAAAGGACAGAGAACTAGTATAAAAAATCACTAATAGGCCTAGGGCAGGCACACTAAGAGCTAAGTAGCTTACTAAACTAGAAAACGAAGAGGATTTAGGAATCCCTACTAGGTTTAAAGAACGATATATAAAGGGCTANTACAATATAGTAATAAGAAGATACTTCTTTACGGATAGACTATATACACTCTAGTAGCTGTACCAAAAGTGGTATAGGCAGAGGCACAATAATAAGTGGGAAGATTTCTATATATAGTTAGATAAAAAAGTTATCTAAGACTACCCAATTACAGAAAAGGCTATAACTTATATTAAGGGGGCCTTAATTATAATGTTAAAGGATTTAGAGAAGCGTTTAGAGGACTAGAGAAGCAAAAGGCGTATCTTAATACCTGCAAATAAAGTTATAATATTTAGATTAGTATAATAAAGGTTTAAACTTAAGGATAAAGATAAGCTAAGAGTTAACCTAAAGCACCTAGCGCACTATATATTATTATAAATTGCGTATATAGACGATATATGCAAAATATATAAGAATCCAAAGAAAAAGAATCGGAAATACCCTATAAGGATATACTAGATAATAGATAAGTAATAGTATAGGAATACTAAATATATACATAGATAGTATCTAGTAGAAGTCTAAAAGGAAGGAGATTTAATACTTTAACCAGGAAGATTCCTTATAGAAGAATACTTAGACGGATAATAGTGGTAGGAATGCCTAGAGAACACGTGTCTATAGCATATTAAAGAAAAAAAGCGAACTAGGTATTAGCTAAGGAATAAGCTAAGTGCGACAGGATTAAGTAGCCAATAGTTAGGAAAAGTAGAGGCCTATAGGACCAAAGGGAGCCAGTAGTAGAGCCTTAGACCCTTAAAGGAATTTAAGGACAATACCTAAATTTACGAATAAAATAGCAAGATTAATAGTTTAAGGCATTAATAGATAGTGGAGCAATAAGAAACTATATCTCGCTAATAGCAGTTAAGAGAATAGGATTACCTTATAGATAAAAGGAGCAACCTTACCTATTAGTTATAATTTTAGGAGATTTAATAGCCTATGGAGGAAGGATTATTAATCTTAAAATAGGACCTATTTAGTTAACTATTAAAGGGAGACAAATCAAGATATCTTTTAATATCCTACTATTGGGACGGGATAAGGCAGTACTAAGAATGCCTTGGTTACAGAAATACAACCTAAAAATTAATTAGATTATAGGTTAGGTCGATATTAGGAATACTTAACGCCATAAAATGCGATAATAAGCTAAGTTAGTATGGTACTAAGTTGGAGTGATATATAAAGAGACTAAGCGAGGCTTAAGTTATGTACTAAAGAGATACTATAAGTATGGTAAGAAGTTATGGTTACCTAAGAGCGAAAAGCTATTAAAATATATAGTATAGAACTATAAGATAGAATTAGAACCAGGAATAAGTCTAAAGTTCTTTTTAATCTATAAGCTTACTAAAGAGGAAGGTAGAGCATTAAAAGAGTTTATCTAGGAAAACTTATAAAAGGGATATATTAGACTATTATAGTTATTAGCGGGTTATCCAGTACTATTCGTACTAAAGAAAAATAGTAAACTAAGACTATGTATTAACTATAGATAGTTAAACAGTATTACTAGAAAGGATAGGTATCCTTTACCCTTAATTAGCGAAATTTAAGACAGGATAGGTAATACGTAAATCTTTATAAAGATAGATCTAAGATAGGCGTACTATTAGATTAGAATTAAGGAAGGCAATAAATAGAAGGCAGCCTTTAGGTTAAAAGAAGGACTATATAAACTATTAGTTATATAATTTAGGCTTATAAACGCACTAGCAACGTTCTAGAAGCGTATTAATAATATATTAAGAGAATACTTAGATGAATTTGTTATAGTATACCTTAATAATATTATTATCTACTTAATAACTAAGGAAGAATACGGGGAATATATTAAATAGGTCTTAAGGAGACTATAGGAAGAATAGATGCTAGTAGTAATTAAGAAATGCGAGTTCTTTACTAGGAAGACCGATTTTATAGGATTTATTATTAAACTAGGCTAACTTAGCATAGATCTAAAAAAGATTAAGGCTATAGCGAATTAGCAAGAACTAGAGAACGTTACGCAGTTAAGGTTGTTTTTAGGGTTTTGTAATTACTATAGAAGGTTTATAGTATAGTGGTTAAAGGATATTAAACTACTTACGCGGTTAATAAAGAAAGAAGAACTATAGGCATAGGGAGAGAAATAAAGAGAACTCTTTAGGAAAGTTAAAGAGTTATTTACCTAAGAGCTAGTTCTTAAAATCTATTAACTAGAACTAAAGACGGTTATAGAAATAGACATATTAGACTATATACTAGGGGCGTACTTTATATAAAAATATTAAGATAAATGGCACCTAGTGGCATACTACAGTTAAAAAATGACACTACTAGAGTTAAACTATAATATCTATAATAAGGAGTTATTAGGTATAGTTATAGCATTAAAGAAATAAAGAGCATTCTTATAAGGTATAAAGAAACTATTTATAGTTAAGATGGATTATAAGAACCTAATAGGATTCCTAACGATAAAGGAACTTAATTAAAGACAGGTTAGATAGGCAGAGATGCTTATAGAATACTATTTTGAGATTTAGTATACTAAGGGTACAAATAACACATAAGTAGACGCTCTAAGTAGAAAGGCTAAACTATAAAATAACAAAAAGCCATTAGGGGCTTTACTGCGAAAGTGTCACGGAGTAAGCATAAGCGGTGATAATATATAGCGAAGTAGGTATTATTAAGCTATATACATAAACTACGTAATAAAGTCAAGACGTTGCGTAAGGAAAGAAGGTAGGGAAACGGGAAGAAAGGGTATATATCGTTGACTTAGTTACTTAGTTAACACGTGCATAGGCAGAATAGGGTTTAGGTTATAGTCCTAGCAGAACTTAGTAGAATTTAGTAGAACTTAGCAGAATATGGCAGAATGCCGTAGATTGCCATTAGATTGCCGTTAGATTACTATTTCGCGGTTAGTCTCTAATTGCTAAGTTAGTAGAAACAGGTAGACGTGTATAAGGTATTACGGGGGTGTCCCGTAATAGTACCCCCCCTTTAAACTTAAGCTTCTGCGAGATAGGGCTATAGTAGTTCTGGGTAGAGTTTGTAAAAGTCTTCTACGGCTTATATAAGTCCTATAGAGTTAACGGGTTCCCATAAGGACTTAATAAAGCCTCTCCATTTCGTAAGATACATATATTAGCGTTTCCGTTTATTATACTTAATATCGTTAATTCTTTTAATAAAGTACTTGTTCTTACCATCCACTTTAACTAGTAGGGGAGGGTCTTATATCTGTCTAGGCAGGGCGTCTAATACGGGGGCAGTAGGGCGGAGGACTGACGTATAAAATATAGGGTAGATTTTAACCGTATTAGGGAGCTTTAATTAGTAGGCATAAGGAGAGATAACCTTTTTAACCTTATAAGGGCCAGCGTTCTTCCAATTAAGTTTCTTAGTGGGTTATTTTATGTTTAGATTTCTTGTGTCTAGCTAGACGAAATTACTAATTTAGTAGGCTAGTGCTGGGGTTTGTTTCTTATTTGCTGCGGCTTTATAGACAGATTAAGCCTATATTATCTTATTAGTAAGGAACTGTTATAGTTCCTCCATCTTCTCTATGAATTTATTTACTTCTGTAACTTATAAGGCGTAATAAGCGGGGTAAGGAATATTACTAAAGGGTTTAAAACCTATTTATAGGTGCTGGCCGTAATTGGCTAGGAATGGGGAGACTTTCGTAGTTTCCGAGACGGAGTTATTTATAGTAAACTTAGCGAATGCGAGCCAGTTAATCTAGTTATCCTATAAATACGACGTGTATATCCGAATATACTGTTCTATTATAGTATTTACGCGTTTTATTTGGCTATCCGTTTCTAGGTAATACGCGGTAGATAATAGTGCTTTAATACAGAGTCAAGTAGTTAGTTCTTTCCAGAATGCTAAGATAAACTGGCTGCCTTTATCGGAGATAATCGTTTTAGGGAGTCTATGGAGTTTTTATACGTAATCTAGGAATAGTTAGGCGACGGTAGGCGTTAATATATTAGGGCAGGCGATCAAGTATCTTATTTTAGATAGTTGGTCTATAACTACTATAATATTCGTGCAGCCTCTACTCTTAGGAAGGTTAACAATAAAGTTAATTAAGATATCCCTCTATCTTTGGTTTAGAATAGGCAGCGGCTTTAAAAGACCGTTATACGTCTTATACGAGGCTTTAGCTCGTTAGTAGGTGTGGTAGCTAGAGATGTACCTTTATATTATATTATATATATTTAGCCAATAATACTCCCGTTAGAGTAGTTCTAGGGTCTTTCCTTAGCCTAGGTAGCTGGCAACAGGTAGATTATATACGTGTTTAAGGAGTTTAAGCTTAAGCTTATTATAATTAGGGATAACTAGACGGTTTTAGTAATACAAGCGGTTTCCGCGGGCTTTATATTTACTTAGAGAAATCTTTTTAGAGCGTCTAATACCATTTTATATTAGCTTAAGCATCTTTTAAATAAACTCGTTATTTGGGTATTTATTAACTATAATCTATTTAATTAATCGATTAGTTATTTTAAGGACGTATACCGTAAGATCTTTAGTAGGAGGGTTAAATAGTTTAGGGCGAAGTAGGGTCTGATTTCGGTAAGAGCGCGCTTCTTTTAAGGCTGGCGCGTCTTGCGAGCATTGGGTTAGAGTATTAGGCTTCTAGCCTTAGACGCCTAAGCGGTATATAATTAAGAATCGGAAACGAGATAGATATTCTAACTAGCGGGCCTAATAGTAACTTAGCTGTTTTATAGTTGTAAAGTACTATAGGTTCTTATAGTCGCTAAGGACCTTAATTAGAAATCCAGTGCCTTCTAGTTTAGGTCGCCATTATTTAAAACATCTAATAATGGCTAACAATTCCTTATCGTAGATCTCGTAGTTATATTTAGCTAGGCTTAGTTGTTTTAAGAAGTATACTATAGGGTGCAATACTTTATCCTTATTATATTAAGATAGGATACCTCTAGTAACATAGTTAGATAAGTCGGCTTCTACAACACTTATTTAGTTTAGGTTAAAGTGTTAGAGCACGGGCGCAGTAGTAAATATAACCTTTAGATAGGCAAAGGCCTTCTTACATTCCTTATTAAAGATAAAAACTTTATCCTTTTGGGTTAGAGCTATAAGGGGTGAAACTAGGGCGGAGAAGTTATTAATAAACTATTAGTAGAAATTAGCAAATCCTATAAAGGCTCTTACGTCCTTAACGTTCTTAGGTTCTTGCTAGTTTATAATTACTTTAACTTTCTTTAGGTCTATTTATATACCATTTATAGAAATAAGGAGTCTAAGGTATAGGACTTCTATTTTATAGAACTTGTATTTATCTATATCCAATTATAGACCAGCTCTATGCAGGGCTTATAAAACAAGGTTAACGTATTTCCAATATTTAGTTAGGTTATTACTATATATTAAGATGTCGTTAATATAAGCAGTATAGAAGATGTCTAGGTAGGGGCGTAGGGTGTTATTTATATAATGTTAAAACAAGCTCGGAGCATTTGCGAGGCTAAATAGCGTTACTAAGTATTTAAATAATCNATACNNAGTACNAAATNNANTAAGCNATTTATCTCCNTTTNCTATACGNAGNCGGTTAAATNNAGAGATAATATTAAGCTTTGTATAGTAGCGAGCCTTACTTAGTTAGTTTAGCGTCTCTTATATTAACGGGATCGGATATCGGTTCTTAATAGTAACGGCGTTAAGGGCTCGGTAATCTACGCAGAAGCGCAGACCGCTGCCAGGTTTCTTAACGAAGATTACTGGTATAGCTATAGGTAAAGAGCTTGCTCTAATAAATCCTTTACTTAGGTTCTCATCTAGATACTTTTATAGCACTTAGAGTTTGTTTTGGGATATTCCATATAGGGGTTTAAATTTAGGCTGCTTTCCTTCTTTGAGTATAATCTTATGGTTATATAGTTGGTGTTTTAGTAGCTTATCGGCTTCCTTTTATAAGAATGCGTCTAAGCGGTAATAGTACTTTACTAGTACCTTCGTAGCAGGGTTGGTATGCTTCTTCAGTACTAAGGCCTTCTTAATATCAGCCATAGTGACAGTAAAGATCGTATGTTTAGGTTTCTTAGCAAGTTACGCTAACGGAGTAGCTCCAATTATGCGGATATCCAGGGTATTAAGCTCGTTCGGCTCGTCCGTAGTTTCTTATTTAGGTTTAGGTTTAGTGTTAGGTATAGAGTTAGTGTTAGATTTAGGTTTAGGTTCTTTAAGTATTCTTTTTATTGTAGGATACTAGTCCTTCTGGTAGTTTCGTATACTAAGCTTGAGTTTCTATTTAGTTCGGGGCGGTATAGTGCTTAGTAATAACTTATAGAGCTTAGTAGAATTTTCGGATCCTTGGTGGGTGTCGGTAAAATTCTTATATTAGTGGAATTCGGTGGAAATCTTACGTTAGTGAAATCTGGTGAATTTTTTAGATTTCAGTTTTGGGTCTAAGCAGTAAGTTATAAAGCACTTCTGCTTATAACGGGAGGCGGTAAATAAAAGCTTAAGGTTATCCTAATTAATAGTTACCTTATATAGCTTTATCTAGGGTTATCTAAGGATTACTAAGTAACCTAGGGTAGTAATAAAAAGCTTAATTAGTTCTTTGTAGTTTAGGTATTAGAGTCTTAGGATTACCACATAGGTAATACGGCCTAAGATGGTGCGTTTGCTATTAAATCCAAATATATTAATATGCCGGTTAAGGGGGGTTAGGGTAAAACCATTATCTTATATAAAGATTTTGTTAATAAATCCTATGCCGCTAGCTCCTATATCAATTAGGATTTAAGCGTTAGCCTATTAACTATTCTGCCAAAGATAGCAGTTAATAGTTATACTACGGTCCTAAGAGTCGGAGTTCGTAACGTTAAATGCGTTTAATAAGATCCTATAGCAGAGCTGTCCCGGAGAGCGACTTAGCTCTAAGACCTTCCTTTTAGAGGCAATTAGGGTGGGGTTCTTATAGGACATTAGTTAGAGCTTCGTCCTTGTAAGTAGTACTTACTAAACGTAGGGCTAGAACTAGATAAAGATCGGAGACGGTAACCGGAAGATTAATATGGTAAACGGCTGCTAGTACTGGCCGTTTATTAGGAAATTTTTTTTTAGGCACGTTGTTGCAAGCGAAAATCGGGTCTATAAAACCTGCGTAAGTCGCGATTTGCGGCAATTCGCAGCAATTTGCTACAAACACGTAGCTACTTATAAGTAGCCTATGCAAATTGCTATAAATACGTAGCTACTTATAAGTAGCCTATGCGAATTGCTATAAATTACCGCAAATTGCTATAAATACGCAGCTATTTATAAGTAGCCTGTGCGAATTGCTGTAAATTACCGCAAATTGCTAAAATTGTGACTTGAGCTAGCTCTGCACGAAGCTCCGCACGAAGCTCCGCACGAAGCTCTATATAAAGCTCTGCACGAAGCTCTATACGAAGCTCTGCACGAAGCTCCACATAAAGCTCTGCACGAAGCTTAAAGCTCTGCACGAAGCTCTACACGAAGCTCTACACGAAGCTCTATACGAAGCTCTACACGAAGCTCTATACAAAGCTCTGCACGAAGCTCCATATAAAGCTCTGCACGAAGCTCTACACGAAGCTCTATACGAAGCTCTATACGAAGCTCTGCACGAAGTTCTACACGAAGCTCTGTACGAAGCTCTGCGTATAGAGGCTCTGCACGAAGCTCTGCACGAGGCTCTGCACGAGGCTCTGCACGAGGCTCTGCACGAAGCTCTACACGAAGCTCTACACAAGGTTCTGCACGAAGTTCTGCACGAAGCTCTATACGAAGCTCTGCGTACAGAGGCTCTGCACGAAGCTCTGTACGAGGCTCTGCACGAAGCTCTACACGAAGCCCTACACGAGGTTCTGCACGAAGTTCTGCACGAAGCTCTATACGAAGCTCTGCGTACAGAGGCTCTGCACGAAGCTCTGCACGAGGCTCTGCACGAAGCTCTACACGAAGCTCTACACGAGGTTCTGCACGAAGTTCTGCACGAAGCTCTATACGAAGCTCTGGCGTATAGAGGCTCTGCATAAAGCTCTGCACGAGGCTCTGCACGAAGCTCTACACGAAGCTCTACACGAAGCTCTGCACGAAGTTCTACACGAAGCTCTGTACGAAGCTCTGCGTACAGAGGCTCTGCACGAAGCTTTACACGAAGCTTTATATAAAGTCCTACACGAAGCTCTACACAAAGCTCTGCACAAAGCTCTATATAAAGCTCTACTAAGACTCTACACGAAGCTCTGCACGAAGCTCTATATAAAGCTCTATATAAAGCTCTATATAAAACTCTGCGTAAAGCTCTATATAAAGCTCTATACAAAGCTCTACGTATAGAGGCTCTACACGAGGCTCTACGCGAAGCTCTGCGTATAAAGGCTCTACACGAAGCTCCGCATAACATATATTACTTCGGGTCCCCGCTATATTCCCAATAGCCTTTACACATAGGTAGCCACCTTATTTTTTACCCTTCCTTTCTTATATCCTCCCTACCTAGAGAGGTATTAGAACTACAGCTAGCAGACAACTGTCGCCAGAACTAGATAACCATCACTAGAACCAGACAACCGTCCCTAGAGCTAGACGACCGTTACTAGAGCTAGACGACCGTCGCAAGAGCTAGACGACTGTCGCTAGAGCTAGACGACCGTTGTTATCTAAACGACCGTCACCAGAGCTAGACAATCGTTGTAAGAGCTAGACGACCGTTGCCAGAGCTAGACGATTGTCGCCAGAGCCAGACGACTGTCATTAGAGCCAGACAACCGTCGCTAAAGCTAGACGACCGTCGTTAGAGCTAGACGACCGTTGTTATTCAGACGACCGTTACCAGAGCTAGACGATTATCACAAGAGCTAGACAACCGTCGCCAGAGCTAGACGATTGTCGCTAGAGCTAGACAACCGTCGCCAGAGCTAGACGACCGCTAACTGTTTAAACGACCTAGCTAGTAAACACTAAACGATTTAATTGGTCGAATTAAACTAGAGCATTATTATTAGTCTATTACCAAATCGAATCGAATTAAGCCCTCCTATGGAGGCACCCCAGATAACTACTATTTAGAGGTAGTATAGATAGATAGGTATAGACGGTAGGCATAGATAGGTAGGTATAGATAGTAGGCATAGACAGGTAGGTATAGACAGTAGGTATAGATAGGTAGGTACAGATAGTAGGCATAGATAGGTAGGTATAGGTAGGTAGGTATAGACAGACAGATAGATAGATAGATAGGTAGGTAGGTAGGTAGGTAGGCAGGTAGGTAGGCAGGTAGGTAGGTAGATAGGTAGGCACTAGGCTAATTAACAATTTAAAGGCTCTAAGTATTTTATATAATTATAATATAAATATATTTAAAAGTATATTATAGCAATCTATAGGAAACGTATAAAATATATAAAATGTATAAAATGTGCGAAATATACAAAATGTGTAAAACGTACGAAACGTATAAAACGTATAAAACGTATAAAACGTGCAAAATGTATAAAACGTATAAAATATGCGAAATGTATAAAATGTAAGAGCTACGTATAGGCTTCGCGCGGATTACCGTAAAAAATATAGGCTTCGCGTAGGTTACTACAAACTGCCGTAAAAAATATAGGCTTTATGCGGGTTGCTGCAAACTGCCGTAAACCGTATAGGACTATATACGACCACCATAACCGTATAGTTTGCAGCAAATTGCCGCAAATTGCTGTAAACCGCAACAATGAGCCAAAAAAAAAATTTCCTAATGTTTGTAAATCGTTTCGGGGCATAGGGATAAAGTAGTAGTTTAAGAGGTAGGAGCTACTTCCACATTTAAAGCAGAGGCCTAGCTTAATGCGTTATTTTTGTTTAGAGAACCCTAATAGGGCGTATCCTAGGGTCCTAGTATTAATATCCATGGCGTTAGGGTGCTTAGGTTAAGATAATAACTTAGTAGGCGTTTATGGGGTTATTGTGTTATATTAATAAACGGGCTTTAGTATAAGGCGTAGTATATTATTATACCGTTTATTAATAACGTTTATGTAGGCGTTAAGAGTTTCTAGGAGGTCTACGCCTATTAGGGAGGTTTTTAGTTTAGGGCTTAGGGATTTAATAAGGCTATTAATTAGTACGGAGTTATTCCAGCCTATTTCCTTTGCGTAGCGGTTAAATTTGGAGAAGTATACTAGGAAACTTTTCTTTTCTTAAGTTATTTGGTTTATCTTTCTTTAAGCGGTAGCTTAGCGGTTTAGGTTACTATACGTAGCTTTAAGAAGTATAACTAGGCTTTATACTAAGTTTAGTTGGAGAGGTTTAATAAGGTTAGCTGCGTCTCCTCCTAGTCAACTTAGGGCGTAATAGAGTCGGTTAGCTTTAGTTAGGTAGCGGTTAGTATTACTAGTTAGCTTATTCTTAAGCCGGCTTAAAAATAACTGAAGCTCTTGTCGTTTACTAGTGAATACTAGGGGGTCTAGTAGTTTCTCGGATTATTTTAGTGCGGTAGTCGGCTCTATGGGGTAAGTAACTACTACTAATTTAGGGCTTACGTTCCACGTATTTATCTCTAGAGATAGTATTTAGTCTTAGGGCCTTAATATAGGCATCTTAAGGATGCGGACTTCTTCTTAAAGTGCTTTAATTAATTATTATTATCGTACTTCTTATTCAGCTTGCTATCGAGTTAAAGTAGCTTAGTGCTATATAAGGGCGTCTGTAAAGGACTTCTATATACCTACTAATTATTCTTAGAGTGCGGCCATAATAGCGTTAGCCGTTGCGGGGGCTTTAGGGTCGTTCTACATTTTCAGAGGGTAGTATAAGTTTTTAACGCAACGTAGTGTCACGGAGTAAGCATAAGCGGTAATAATATATAGCGAAGTAGGTATTATTAAGCTATATACATAAACTGCGTAATAAAGTTAAGACGTTGCGTAAAGAAAGAAGGTAGGGAAACAGGAAGAAAGGGCATATATCGTTAACTTAGTTACTTAGTTAACACGTGCATAGGCAGAATAGGGTTTAGGTTATGGTCCTGGCAGAACTTAGCAGAATTTAGTAGAACTTAGCAGAATATAGCAGAATACCGTAGATTACCGTTAGATTGCTATCAGATTGCCATTAGATTGCCATTTCGCGGTTAGTCTCTAATTGCTAAGTCGGTGGAAATAGGTAGACGTGTGCAAGGTGTTATGGGGGTATCCCGTGACAGAAAGGATATAAATAAACTAATTAGGTATAATTATCTAAAGATTATAGTAACTTAAAAGAGTAACGAACTAGAGAAAGTCTATAAGATACTAAAAAGCTTTTAAAAATAAAGAATTTTAGAAGTATAGCTAGAAGATCTATAAACGGATATATATAAAAATTAAGAAGTAAAGTATATCCTAAGAAGTATAGCAGAGTAATTTATAGAAGAATTCTATAGGGGATTAACTTAGGGATATAATGGAGCTATGGGCTTAGTGTTAAAACTCTAAAAGAAGTATATTATTAATAGAATTTAAAGGATAGCTAAAAAAGTTATAAAAGAATATCTAAATTACTAAAGGAATAAACTAATAAGGCATAAGCTATACGGAGGGCTATAATCTATTAAAATACTAAAGAGACNATAGGAGGTTATATTATAGGACTTTATCATAAAGTTACTAAAATTAAGAGATCCTATTACCGGACGAGATTATAACGCAATCTTAGTAATAGTAGATAAGCTTATAAAGAGGGGATACTTTATAGTATATACAAAAGAAATATTAGCGGAAGATGTCGCTAGAATCTATATTAAAGAAGTATTTATAAGATATAGAGCACTAAATAAGATTATATTAAATAGGGATTTAAGATTTATAGTAGTATTCTAGGAAGTGTTCTTAGTAGAGTAAGGAGTTTAAGTAATAACTTCCACTGTATATTATCCGCAGATAGACGGTTAAATAGAAAGACTAAATTAGACACTAGAATAGTATTTAAGGCATTATATTAATTATATATAGAATAATTAGGTATTACTATTACTAGTTATATAGTTTATATATAATATAACACCTTAAAAAGGAATAGGCATATTACTATTTAAGGCAAATTATAGATATAAGCTAAGAATATTATTATTACTACGGTAAATAAAGAAAACAAGTAGTATAGCTAAAGAAAGAATAAAGATATTAATAAATCTTTATATAGACCTTATGGAATTAGTAAAGAAAGTATAAGAAAGAATAAAAAAATACTATAACGCTAAGAGATCTAAGGGACTAGATCTTAAGGAGGGAGATAAAGTATAGCTACTATATAAAAATTTCAAGAGTTAACAACTAAGTAAAAAGTTAGACTACGTTAGACTAGGACCTTTTAAAATTATATAGAGAATTTCACCAGTTATATTTAGGTTAAACCTACTAGCTAAAATAAAGATCTACCCTATACAGCATATTATAATGCTAGAGCTAGTATATAGGAATATTAAGCTACTAGTTTACGAAATAGACACGTATAGAGGATAGGAAGAAGACAAATAGTAAGTTTCGAAGATTATTAGTTATAAGGATATTAACAATAAAATATAGTATAAGGTTAAGTAGATAGGCTATAATAAGACTACCTAGGAGCTATTAGAAAATTTAAAGAACGCTATAGAAAAGGTATAGGAGTATTAGAAGAGATTAGGTTAGGTAATATTAATAAGGAAGGATCGCTAAAGAATAAGTCACCTAAAGGGGACCTAAGAAAAGCAGTTACTAAGCTACTTAGATCTGTTTCCTTCTCTATTAGAAGAAAATTCGTTTTTTTATTACTAAGTTCCTATAGACCTTATTTTATAAGTTTCTACTCCTTAAAATAAACCTTCTTACGCACCTTCTTAAGGCGGATTAACCGAGCGGACGCCGTAAGACGAGACTTAAGGGCCCGTTGCTGAGCATCGGCAGCCTCCTATTTAGCGTCCCAAGAACAGCGCAATTTAGTAAGAGTAATAGATAGCTTATTATCTAGCCGTGTAGTAGTAGATTAAATATAAAACCCTAAGATAAATTAATTAGGGAACTAGACGACTATTAAAAGTAATAGATTGCATATATTTAGCATTAGAGACGAAGTAAATATTATAGGACAAATAAATATTCGCTTTAGTGCACTCTAAGTAAGAGGACGGTTATCGTAAAAATGGGTTTACTAGCGCAATATAAACTAGCCCCTTTTTTAAATAATAAGAACACAGAGACGGTATAATCTTACCTAGAGATAATATCGCAGCAATAGTGCGAGTACAACGAATAGTTAAAGAAGAAGAAATTGCTTTAGGTATAATAAATAATAATATTAACTAAATTAATTAGACGGATATTATACCTCTAATAAACAACTTAGAGATATTAGGAATCTTTAAGGACAAAGATAGAGAGGAGGGAGATAGTGTTATGGACGCTTTAAGTATAATATTACAACTACTTAGAGAGGAGTTAGAAGAAGCTAGTTAGTTAATAAAAGTATAGTCTAAAATAGAGCCGGTAGAACTATATAACAAGGAATAGTAGCTAAGGTCACATAATATAATCTATATAATCTATGTAATCTGCGTAATCTATAATAGAGTAGGTAGAGTATACGTATATTATATATAAGAAGGATTTTATAAGAGTATGGTTATGTATTTAAGGACCTTTAATCCCTACCTAGATAGTTCCTTCTTTGTAGTGATTCTTAGAATATAATTAGAGTTAATCTGTTAGGCAACCACTCCACCAGTTGTTATTACTTGTCGACTATTGTTATTTGCATTTCCTACATACCTAGCCCAATAATAGGACCCACCGTAGTTCTTGCTATAAGGTTCCGTTATAAAGGACATAGTTTATAGGTCTTATAGTATTTTAGGTACTACGTTTTTACTCTATTAATAGAATGGCCGTATTTAAGCTTTATTTAAATATGGTCGCATATTTTATAAGGTAATAACAATAATTTTCCGTTTAGGTAAAGTATAGGCAATATATAGATTCTAATGTTAGAGCTATTCCGGAATCCATAGTATATATATACTACTTTAATTAATAGAATCGTGGTAGATTATAGAAACCTTATATTTAGTATAGGAGGTTGCTTATATATATAAAACTAGTAATAAGCTAAGTATGCGGAGGAAGCTAATAGTATTGTTTTTTATTAGTGCCCCCTTAGGAGACGCTAGAGTATACATATAGGTATATAAAGAGATCGCTACGTATTAAGGATCGCGGCTCTAATCCTAAAGGGGTAGGTTGCTGTTTAAATCAACAATAGAAGCTAGGGAGCTGGTTTAGGCGTTCTAATAAATAAGATTAGAGCATTTCTTTTATCTAGCTCGGCCTCTATACGCTTAGTATATTATAATATATTATAGCGGAATAGAGACACTTTAAAGGAAGTATAGGATAAGGTTTAGACTTTGGTTATTTACTAATTCGCGGCTATTTTCTAATAGGACTCTAATTAGGTTCTAACCGGGTTTTAACTAGATTTTAATTAGACTTTAACTAAACTCTAACTAGACTCTAGCTTTTTATACCTATAGAAGGTATATAAGAGAGTAAATAGAAGTATAATCCTTAATAAAGCCGCTCCTAGCTAGTAATATGCTTAGTATTAGGCGTTTCCCTAGCTTATAGATTTAAGTAGATAATCTTATAATAAAATCTATGTAAATACTTTCTGCTTTACTTCCCTCTCTATTATATACGTTAAGTAGAGCGCAGTATAGATATCTAGATATTGGTTTATGGCAATAAATAGGCTTAGGCGGGGTTATATATCGCTTTCGCCCCTCTAACTACTTAGGGTAGCGTAGTTTTTCGGTTAGGCGTTAAACACCTATTACCCAAAAATGTTTTAGCTAATGCGGTTACTCTTAATAACAATATCGTCGCCTTATTACCTTTTTATTAAAGCCCTTCTTACTAAACTTTATATATTTATTATATTTCCCTTAGAGAAATCTATAAAACGTCTTTAATATTTATAGGAAGCTTACTAGAATTCTCACTTAGTTTCTTAGTTTCTCTTTATCTTTATAAGCCTATAATATAACTACCCTCCTCTTAACCTTATACATTGCTAGTATAATAGCTCTATTAGTTATTACCGCGATCTACCCTTAAGCTCGGCTTTTTAATAGTATATATATTACGTAACAGAGACACTAATTATAACTTACTTTAATTGTCGTGGATTACTATACCATGGCTAGCATAATTAGGAAAACTAGAGTTAAAGATAATTTAAAAGACGCGCTTATAAGGGAGTATAAGGAAAAAATAGAAAACTCCCTAGGCCTATAATAGTGGGATCTAACTATAGCTTTAGACTGATTGCGGCGACTATAAGGCGCCTAACTAGATAAAGCCGGACGGTACATAAACTAACTCCCTAAATAGCACTGTTACCATTATTATTAATATATAAAATAACGTTAGAGTAGTACTAATCTATAAAAGGCGGGATAGTAAATATAAAGGCGGCGTTAGAATAAAGAACTAGGGATATATAGTAATGGTTCCTTAGAGTAATAATTAGTATTACTATAGTATAGGATCTACTAGGCTAGCGTATATTAAGAAGAAGTAGGATATATTTTAAACTTATTATATTATTTGCCGATACTATACAGCAAAATAGTCGCTAAGCTCCCTTAAAATAGGAATTGTAATAAATAGCGCAGACTCTACTCTATATATATTTATTAAGTATATCTAGCCTTTAAGATAATTAGATATAACTACGCCTTAAGCATTAGTAACTATAAGCTTATAAACATCCCCTATAAGTGACGCCGGCTATACTAGCAGGGGATCTATAGGGGTTTTTAAAGTAATTAAGCGATAGAACTTTAAGAGCATTATAGTCTTCCATACCTTTTATAAAGTATTTCTTAACTATATCCCTAAGGATATCGCACTAATAAGCGCTCTTATACCCTTTAAATTCCAAAGGAAATAAGAGCCTATTATAATCCCTTATACTAGCGACTAAAGATTACCCTAGGCCGACAGCGTAAAGTATAACCATTTCGCGGCTACTAACCCTTTCGGCCTGCCTTAAAAACTATTAATAATAATTCTGTCTTTCTGCGGTCTTTAAAGCGCCCTTTAGTAGCTTTGCTAATAATATAAAGGCGTATTAAATACGCTTCCCTTTATTTAGCTTTACACCTTCTTAATATACAATTAATTTAGAGGCCTTAAGAAGCTTCTTTATTGCCATAGCGATAGTTAATAGTATATAGCGAGATATTTTTGGCTATATAGGGCCAGATTCTATAATTACTTGTGGCCAAAGGGCTATAATATAAACAGTAGTATTATAGAGAGTATTAGAAGTTAGTTAGAAATTAGTTAAAAGTTTAATAGTATTTATACTAAGCAGCCCTATAGCGGCTATAGTATTAACCCTTACTAAAAACAACGGCGGCTTAGTATTGCGGATGTCTATATATCGCCCCAATTAGTTCCTATTTATTAGAACTTTATTAAAAATTTATTAAAACTTTACTAGAGTAAGTAGGGCAACTAGCTAGCTAAAAGGGGGCTTTTAATAAAGTACAGTATGCTAGTTTATAGAGAGTAATACAAACAACTACGCGCTATATTAATTTATAAAACTGCGAGTATAAAATATAAATAACAATAGCGGCTATAGAGGAGAGCTATAACGTAGCAGAAGCACCTCGCTAGAAGAAGCTAATTAATGCTATCCTTTACTATAATAAGCAATCTATACTATTAACTCTATTAAACTAGCGCCAAGATACTACAGACTTTAATATCGTAAGGCAATTCTCTGCGCTTTAGGAAAGGCTTAGATATACTATATTCTTAGCTCCTTCTAATCCTTAAGGATAAACAACTATATACGTCTAGTTTGGGGCTATCCCCTTAAAGAGTAAAAGAAAATTAACAGAGTTAAATTACTATAGTAGATCGCTTTATTAGTAATACTTAAGTTTGTATATTAGATAGATTTAGTAACATCCGCTTCTAAAAGATCGCGCGTATAGATTTATAGGCAACAAATATCTATATACAGCCGTTTTAGGATAATCCTTATATCTTTTAATAAGGAATGGTATCTTTACCTAGTAGACCTATTATTGCTTAAAGTGATAGTAAAATGCCGCAAAGACCGTATAAAAGGATAAGTCTCCCTATCGCCTAGTCTTCTTATATAATCTACTCTCCCTCCTAAATAAGAGCTTCTTACTAAATCTAGCTGCACTTATTATTAACTATATAATATATTACTACTATAACTACTTCTTTTACTACAGTAAATGCAGGGCACTGGCTCGGCATATTTAATTAGTACGCAGCTAGGATAAATACTAGAGAGCTAAAGCTAATAGGTACTTTTACCCTAATACATTACTAGCTAAAGGTTAAAATAATAAAGTGATTATAATAGAATTATTGAGGAAAGTAGGCAAATATCCTTAGTGTCCGCCTTAATTAAAGGTAAGTATAAATAAATAAAAAAACTTAGATCTCTGCTAATAATATAAGAATACTACTACCTAGCCTTATTATTTATAATTTCTTACCTAAAATATAATAGGGAGCAGAGGAATAAAAGTAAGGGCTATTAGAAGTATAGTAGAATAAAGAATAGTAGAAATATTAATTTACGTAATAAGTCTTAACTAGACAGTAACTAAAAGTTATTAATACTAAATACCTCACCAACTAAAAATCATACCTTTAGCCTATATATCCTCTAGCAATTTATCTATACTTATATAATCTTAGGCCCAGCACTTAGCAATAATATTATTAAACGTAGCTAGAGCGGCTAGGTTTAGAAACTTTCCCTTAATATATATATTACATATTTCTTAGTCTAAAAGCTCCTTATATAGCTTTAATCCTATTATTATTTTATAAAAGGTAGAGTTAAGAGTAAACACCTTACTTCTTATAGAGATTCCTTTAATCTTAGTGTTGGGAATAGGGCAAATTGCCGCTATATGCGGTAAATTGCCGTCATGTGAGGTAAGTTGCCGTTACGTGTTGCCGCGGCACTAGCGTGGTAAGGAACCTTAGGTTCCTTACCCTTCCCCTTTCTTGAAAGAATATATATAATAACAACCATTATACTACCTACAACTTATAGATACGTGATATCACCTTATAAGTCCAACACTAATTAGTGGTTAACTTTACTGTTATACTATAGAGCAGCTAGGTATTCTACCAAGAAGAGACAAGCTACTGTACTAGTGCTACTTGTGCTAAAGGAAGCTGTCTTTTAAGGTTAGAACTGGTCCTAAACCTTAAATAGAACTCTTCTATAAATCTAAGAATTTAAAGGCTAGAACTGGTCCTAAGCCTTTCTAAGATTATAGATTCTTGCGTCTATTATATAGAATAACACGCTTTACGAGTCTTTGCGATTTAAGGCTAGAACTGGTCCTAAGCCCTATAATCGCAAATATACGTTATAAACGCGTACTAAACGACAATCCCTATACCACTAATATTCCCTTCCTCTAAAGATATAACTATAGCCACTCCAAATAACTAAAGAGACTCCTTACTACTAGGGGTAGCTATATACGCGAAACTTATCGATAAAGATTAGAACGCATTTACCTTTAATATAATAACCTGTACCGTAAAATAAGTTAATAGCTTTCTCCTATACTATATTTTATTCTATTAAGATAGCTATTACGCCGATTTACAGTTATGGGAATACTTTAGGGAGGATTTTATAGGATGGACCGCCGACACCTAGGCACTTGGCAATATTAATATTATTTAGGATTTTTAAGACTCCCTCTAAAGGAATAGGGTGTATATTACTAAGGACAGTAACCTAATTGCCAGTAATATTTACGCCGTTTTTACTAGTATAAAAGAACTAGTATAGACGGAAGCTAAGATTATATATTAACTACGGAAACCTAAAACTAACTTATATTCTTTGGAAGGTAACTTTAATTTGGAATAAAACCCCTAGAACGCTACTCTCCCACCTAAAGGTGCTCTCCTACCTAAAGGTACTTTTCCTTTACCTCTATTACCTCTAACTCCTCTATCCTAGCTAACCAATAAGTCTCTATTTTAAGAAGTTACGAATCTAATAAAGGTATATTTAGACGAAGAGAAGAAGTTTAAAGGAGAATTGTACGATATACTCGGAGCAAAACTATAGGTCTTTTATAACTGCTGCAATAAGGTCGGAATTTAACGCTACTAGTTCTATTATGCTTTCTCTATTATGTTAAAGAGACAGGCGGCGACGTTCTATTACGACTATATTATAGGTAAAAACTATAGCTTTAATATAATGCTTTAGCTTATTAGAGCCTATTTTAAAACTAATAAAAACCGCCAACTTTATATATCCGAATAGCGGGAGACTATATTTTAGAGAGTTATCGCTTCTAACCTAATAATAACTCGCCTAAAGTGTCTTTAACTACTCTTTAATAAACTCTAGAAAATTTAATATGGTCTTACTAAAACCTACTAAAACAAGAATAGTTTAAGGGACTAGGTTATCTTAGTATGCCATAGCGTTTTTAAGTGTAACTTAGCGCTATATAAACCTGTAGATATATTTAAAGGAGTATATACCGAACTACGCTCTACTATAGGCACTATAATGCGAATATAAGAACCCTAATAATTCTATATTAAAAACCCTATTTAAACCGGGATTCTAGACTAATACGATTATAACTAAACTAATTAAATATATAGCGGCCGGAGTAGGGGATATGGTAGAGGGTATAATTAATATCAACTATAAAGCAATTGTGGAGGTCCTTATAGAGGTTTATTTTGGAACAACCGTTAGAAGAAGTGCTACGTTTATAAGAAGCCAAATTGTTAGTTAAATAGACACTCTCTTAATAAGTAAAAGGAGGCATATAATAAGTTCCGATAAAGTATAAGAAATGTTAGAAATTATAAGGTTATTATAGCCTACTTTTAAAGCTTTCTGGTCTAATATAAAGGCATAAAAGACCTTAAGGATAAGGTTAATAAGGCTGAACAGCTCCTTATAGATATAGATATTGAGGACTACTCTCCTAACCAATACTTTACTAAGTATGGTGAGGTAAACGGCATATAAACCGTTGCTATCCTTAATAACTAATCTACGTTCCATTCTGTTATAAAGTTAAATATCTTTAATAAGCTAAAGGAAAGTTCCGCGTTCTCCTTTAATAACAAATACTCAGCAAACGTCTTTTATAGTATTATGCCAGATACTAGAGCCGTAGGAGTATCTATAGTAGGAGAACCTTAAGTTCGAGCTCTTTAGTAGCTTAATAGCTCTATTTAAATTGACTAATTAACGGCAGGCTAATATACAATTCGCTTCGGTAAGGGTACTGCGATCTCTCTCGGTATAATTAAGGTCCAAACCCCATTAGAATATATTACTTTCTACATTATCCCCGCAAACACCCTGTTTCTATTCTATATCTAAGATATAAATAGATTAGGCGTTAAGCTTAACAACCTTAAGAATATACTTGTTTAGGGAGATAATCGGGTGCCTATTATACGCAAGTAGGGTTACCCTTAGTTGCTCCTTTAACAGCTAGAAAGAAGCATTACTTAGAGTTACTTAACTAAGCTAGAGCTACATTAACTATACTATTGTTTTAGCCACCTATTTGTTTACTAACTACTTAGGGTCCTTTAGCAAGCAGGTTATAAAGTTAAGGTTAAGACGATTAAGCATCTTATAAAGTACTACTATTACTACTAAATAAACCAGAAGTCCCCTAGCCGATTTAAGTTTACCCTTAAAGATAACTACAACTTTAACTTCTATATTATTATTAATATTATATATCTTAGCGGCAAGCCAGTACTCCAAGTTATTAACTTCTTAACCTCCTTTTAAGCCGCACGCTTCCTAAAGGATATATTAGCTAGGAATGTATAGGATACTCTCTAATTATGCTAGATTAATATCTACCTAGGACCCCCGGATTAAGTTATTTATAATACAGGAAGGAACTTCTTATTTATAGAGTTTCGGTAATAAGTAAAAGCAATAGCAATTAAGGTTAAGGAAGTCCCTATTAAGGCATATAATAGCGTTAGAAAAGTAGAATAATATTATATACCACTACGCCAAGCGTATAAGATTATTTTTTTAGAACTAGAGGACGCTAGCGAAGAGCTTATTTTATAGATAGCTGTTAAGGCTATTAACGACTCCGCTAGTTTAGATAGGCTTATACCCACGTTACTAGTCTTTAGCGCCTACCCTTAAATAACTAATAATTCTCTACCATCTCCCTCTATTATGTAATGAGCCGAGGCTATTTATAAAGTAATAAAAGAGGTATAATGTCTTTACGCTACGCGCCAGATTAATAATATACTAGGAATAAGAAATGGCCTAAACACCTTAACTATGCTTAATCTGCCGCTCCAATCTGAGGTACGCGTATAGCGCGAAAAGGGAGAATAGTTAGGCCCATATAAACTTATTATAATTAATAGTTAAACTTATACTATTTAGATGCCTCACAGACCCACCTAATTTTATTTAACTGTTATTAAGCCCTACTATAAAGATAACAGTTCTGAGCCTCTATAGAATACCCTAGAAGATACCCCAGAAGATACCCTAGAAGATGCCCTAGAGGAGAACCACAATTAGCGTGCCCTAGAAGGCGACTACAATCCTAATATAATCGTAGTAGATATACCGTAACTATGACGCGGTAGAGGCCGCCTAAAGGAATTACGAAATTGCTAACATCTTATTAATTTTAAAGAGCAATTTATTACCGCTATCGAGAGTAGAGCTGAGCTGTTAATGGCCTTTATAACAGCTAAAGAGAAGGCTGACTTTAAGCTCGCAAAACAGCTCTAAAAGGAAGGTCATATTATAACTCCAGGAGCCCCCTTTTAAGCATCTAATAAGCGGGAGATCAACAGTCTTATTACAAGAGGAGTTTTTAAATTTAAGAAGTATAACCCTACTAAGTTCAATGGAATTCGCATCTTTAAGTTAAGAATAGTTAACGAGATTAAGGGTAAGGCTACTAACGCCCCATTCGAGAAATTAAGGCTTATCATCTAAGGTTATAATAATAATAGTAAGGAGACAATCCTTACGTAATCTCTTACAATTTAACGAGCTAGTTAGTAAGTTATTATTGCACTAGCTCCCTTCTTAATAAAGAACGGAATAGCAGTTTATTTATAAGATATTACTTAAGCCTATACCCAATTAGAGACGTGCCTTCAGCGCTTAATACTCGTATATCTTCTAGAGTAAATTCGCTACCAATATCCTAAAGATACAATTATAGTTGTTCTTAAGCCATTATACGGAATCACAGAGGCAGGAACTTATTAGTGGGCTACTTATAGCAAGCACTACAAAGAGAAGCTTTTAATAACTACTTTTATATTCAATTCCTGCTTCCTTATTATAACTACAGGAACTCTATTTAGAATTGTCGGTATATAAACTAACAATATAATTATCTTAGGAGATAACTAATTCTTAGCTCTTAAAGAAGATAAGCTAGTAAAGGCAAATCTTATAGTAAAGCTAAAGGAAAGACTTAATTTAATAATACTATTACTCTTTAATGGATATATCCTTTCTATAAATGAGAATTCTATTGCTTTACGCCAGAAGGGTTAAGGTAAGAAGATTAATGTTATTAACGTTAATTCTCTAAAACAAGGATATATAGAACAACGCGCTTATAGGGCTTATGTTGCTTTATTGGTAAAATATAGTACCCTTTCAATGGCCTCAATGGTTGGTGGTTGACGCAATTGGCGCGTAGTTGAGGTCATTTAGCAACTTGACCGACTAGCCTATATCGTGTTTTTTTGATACGCAGCCTGCGTGTAGCCTACGCGCAACCTACGCGCAACCTGCCAGCAATCTACGCATTTGGCAACCATAATTATATTTACCTCTTTTATACTAATAGCATATTTTAAATAAATAAAAGCTATTTTAAAGCTATTTATAAGGCTAGCAAAATAAATAATATTATTTTAGATAATTTAATATAATATAGCGATAGTTCTCTTCTACCTATCTACCTATTAACTTACCTACTTGCCTATCTACCTACCTGCCTACATTGCCTACCTATCTGCATTGCCTACCTATCTGCATTACCTACCTGTCTGCATTGCCTACCTGCCTATATTGCCTACCTGTCTGCATTGCCTACCTATCTACATCGCCTACCTATCTGTATTGCCTACCTGTTTGCATCTGCCTACCTATCTATATCTGCCTACCCGTTAGCATCTGCCTACCTATCTACATCTGCTTGCCTNTCTGCATCTGCTTACCTGTCTATATCTACCTACCTATCTGTATCTGCCTACCCGTTAGCATCTCCCTGTTTATACCTACCTGTCTATGCTACCTTAATTCGATTAATTAATTGAATCGTTTATAGTGTTCGCTGGCTAGTTGTTGTTATCTAGTTCTAGCGACGGTCGTCTGGTTTTAGCGACGGTTGTCTAGTTCTGGTAACGGTCGTCTGGCTCTGGTAACGGTCGTCTGGCTCTGGTAACGGTCGTCTGGTTCTAGCGACGGTTGTCTAGTTCTAGCGACGGTCGTCTAGTTTCTGGCGACGGTCGTCTGGTTCTGGCGACGGTCGTCTGGCTCTGGCGACGGTCGTCTGGTTTTGGCGATAGTCGTCTGACTCTGGAGACGGTCGTCTGGCTCTGGCGACGGTCGTCTGGTTCTGGTAACGGTCGTCTGGTTCTGGCGACGGTCGTCTGGTTCTAGCGACAGTTGTCTAGCTCTGGCGATAGTCGTCTGGCTCTAACGACGATTGTCTGGTTCTGGCGACGGTTGTCTGGCGACGGACAGTCGTTTGGTTCTGGTAACGGTCGTCTGGTTCTAGCGACGGTTGTCTGGTTCTAGCGATAGTCATCTAGTTCTAGTAACGGTCCTCTGCTGGCTGCCGTTCTAGTGCCTCCCTAGGTAGGGAGGATGTAAGGAGGGAAGGAAGGGTAAAAAATAAGGCGGCTATATAGGTAGAGACACGTGTAGACGCTATCGGGAATATAGCGGGGACCCGATGCAGAGCTTCGTGTAGAGCCTCTGTATGCAGAGCTTTGCGTAGAGCCTTGTGCAGAGCCTCTGTACGTAGAGCTTTGTATAGAGCTTCGTGTAGAGCTTTGTGTAGAGCCTCCGTATGCAGAGCTTTGCGTAGAGCCTCGTGTAGAGCTTCGTGTAGAGCCTCCGTACGCAGAGCTTCGCGTAGAGCCTCGTGTAGAGCCTCGTGCAGAGCTTTGTGCAGAGCCTCCGTACGCAGAGCCTCGCGTAGAGCCTCGTGCAGAGCCTTTACGTAGAGCTTCGTGCAGAGCCTCCGTACGCAGAGCTTCGCGCAGAGCCTCATGCAGAGCCTCTGTACGTAGAGCTTCGTGCAGAGCTTCGTGTAGAGCTTCGTGTAGAGCTTCGTGCAGAGCTTCGTGCAGAGCCTCCGTACGCAGAGCCTCGCGCAAAGCCTCGTGCAGAGCCTCTACGTAGAGCTTCGTGCAGAGCCTCCGTATGTAGAGCTTCGCGCAGAGCCTTTGTGCAGAGCCTCCGTATGTAGAGCTTCGCGCAGAGCCTTGTGCAGAGCCTCTGTACGTAGAGCTTCGTGTAGAGCTTCGTGTAGAGCTTCGTGTAGAGCTTCGTGTAGAGCTTCGTGTAGAGCTTCGTGTAGAGCTTCGTGTAGAGCCTTGTGCAGAGCCTTGTGTAGAGCTTCGTGTAGAGCTTCGTGTAGAGCCTTATGCAGAGCCTCGTGTAGAGCTTCGTGTAGAGCTTTGTGTAGAGCTTCGTATAGAGCCTTGTGCAGAGCCTTATGCAGAGCCTCTAAGTAATAAGACTATGTAAGATTATATAAGATTGCGTAATTGGTATATAGCTTTACCTTAATTGCATGTTAAGGAATATACAGTTAGCTTTTAAAGTTGTTAAATAGGTTAACTGCGTGTTAAGGAATATGCAGTTAGCTTTTAAAGTTGTTAAGTTAGTTAATTGCGTATTAAGTTAGTTAAATTGCATGTTAAGTTAGTTAATTGCGTATTAAGTTAGTTAAATTGTATGTTAAGTTGGTTAATTGCGTGTTAAGTTGGTTAATTGCGTGTCAAGTTGGTTAAATTGCATGTTAATTACGCGAAACGCGCCATATAAAGTCTACTTGAATCTCATCCTGCGAATATTTTCCTGATGTTCTATCTATTAACCTAAGGCTTCCTTTAATCTCTCTGTTGCCGCCTAACACCAGGAACTAACTAAGGATGATATTCTTGCTCTAAATAAGCGCCTTTTTTAGTAGATAAATTATCTTAACTGAGGGCTACTCTATATGCCTATTAATCTCCCTACCGCTAAGATCTTCGTGTTTATTAATAGATCGTTTACTAATAATAAAGATTTTAGCTCCTAGTTAGGATATAAGATCATTATTACAAACGAATCTACTAGAGAAAATGACTTTATAATTTACGGCAACCTTATCTATTAAAGCTTAACTAAGAGTAAACGCGTTACTTAAAGCGTTCTAGTATTAGAGATATATAAAATAGTTAGCGGAGTTAATATAGCAATTGCAATTGGAACTACCCTTAAGATAATTACGGATTAACTTAAAATTCCCGCTATTCCTATAATCGTATGTACTAACTTATACTCCCTCTATAAGTGTTTAGTTAAGCTTAGCACCATAAAGAAGAAACGTCTTATAATCGATATTATGGCACTTTAGCAATCCTATAAGCGTTAAGAACTCTTTAAGATTTAATAGATTAATAGCTAAGATAACCTGGTAGATGTAATAACGAAGGTAAACCCAAATAAGGTACTAGAGACATTTGTTAATATAAATACTCTATATATATAAGTTAAAGGTTAGGTTAAGAGGGAAATTTAGAGAAGTTAAGATCTTATAGAACTTTAACTGCCGGTCGAAGTTATTTAATTAGTTAGATTCTTACCAAGAGCGCCGCGCCTAATTGATTTGGGTGGCGGTGTAGAGTTCTGCTAATACTATTCGTTGATCTAGCCAATTAGGATTTTCTATGCCCGGCATAGAAAATCGCTATTAGCTTGCTTACTACTAGCGCCTTAGCGGCCCACTTATCTTTGCGTTAACCCCCTAATACCCTTCCTCTTTTCCTTCTTCCCCTTAGCTTTATACTTTTGTATAGTAGCAATCTATAGGTGTTTATAGATGGCAACTATAAAAAGAAGAGTTGCCAGTGTTAGGAATAGGGTAAATTGCCGCCATATGCGGCAAATTGCCGTTATGTGAGGTAAGTTGCCGTCACGTGTTGCCGCGGCACTAGCGTGGTAAGGAACCTTAGGTTCCTTACCCTTCCCCTTTCTTAAAAGAATATATACAATAACAACCATCATACTACCTACAACTTGTAGATACGTGATATCACCTTATAAGTCCAACACTTAGGGTGCTTATAACTGGTCTTATAATAAATAAAAGGGGCTTAACCATTAATTAATAACCTAGTAAAGTCGCCAAGCTTCGCATTAAGCTCTTTATTAAGGAAAACGTTATTATAAGAAATATCCCTATATAGTACCTATTTAGAGTGGATAAAAGCAATTAAAGCTATAATCTATTAAATCCAGCAAAGTTATAGTGGCAGCGGAACCGGCTTAGCTTATTTTACAAAGTACTATCTTATAGAACTATTATAGGCATACTATAGAATAAGGGCATCCTTTAAGCTCCTATAAAATTAAAGGATACCATTATAATATTGTCTAAGGCGTTAGTAGATATACTTTTCCCTCTTAATAAACGGCAGCTTAGTAGGCCGGGCGAACTTTATAATAGCATTAAGATAAGCAACTAGTGCCGTAATTCTAACGCCTATTATATCTTAGCCGTTTAAACCATAAAGGTAACGAATAGTATAGTCTATTAAAGGCATCTATAATGGTCGTAATACCTATATATATATATATTAGAAATAAATAGGGAGGGATTCTAATTCTCCTTACTTTATAATTTGGGCGCTTATATAAAAGATAAAGGTCTAAACTTAGAATTATCCTTAGTTAAATAAGGTATCCGCTAAAACTCTAAAATATATAATCGAGGTAGGGAGAACAGAGGGAAGTTAAGTAAGAATTTAGCCTATATATAATAGCCCCTACTAAGCCTCTCACGTATAACTTAGTAAGGGCCTAATAATATACCACAATAAAAGCAATAACTAATTTTAAGCTTTTAGCTAATAAACGGTAGAATCCAAAAATTAAACGGAATTATATTACTAAAAGAAGACGGCACAGTCTAATTACTTATCTAATTATTTCTAAAACCCAGATATAGTTATATAATTACCTTAGTCTTTAAATATAGAAACGTAGTATAATATAACTAGGCTAAGTGAGAATATAGCTTACGCGAGGCGGTAATTAGAGTTTTACTATTATATATTATATAGAGCATATAAAGAATTTAAATCTATTAGACTGGAAATTATAAAATACTCCTACTAAATGCGCCAAGGATAAGAATACTAAACTAAAAATAGACCTTTAAGCTAAAAAGAGTACTATAATCTAAGAACGAGGATATCTTAAAGTATTACCACCGTCCCTTACGCACGGCAGCTCTAAAATAAATCTTTACTAGACCCTAATCACTATTTTATATAGTATTAACCTATAAAGATAATAGATTATATTAAGCGGCACTTCGATCAATTACCCCCTAATTCTAAAATTTCATGCCCCAATCCTACATGCAGTGCTACTAAGGTTGTTTTATATTTTAAGTATTACATCTTTAAGGTTTATTATATTAAACTTCACGGCTAAGCTTTTATTATATATATATTTTTTAAACTTCTATTTTTATTATCTTTATTTTTATAAATTATATACCTTAATACCTTAGCCTTTATACTTTATATCTATCTTTTATAAAATTACCCTTATCTATTAAGTCCCCCTTCCTTATTAAAGCAAGCTTTATATACCGCTTTCTACCTACCCTAGTTCTTACGTCTTATTATTTACTATACTACTATCCTACTACTATACGCCTTATAGAATACCTAGATTCTAATATAGAGAGTAAGAAGAGTACTAGGCGTTGCAAGTAGTACTTATAGACTAGTGTTAACTCAATACTACGCCTAAACCCAGATATAAAGATTTAAAAGGTAAAGGCTAAATAACTTTATAAACTAATTCGTAAAAGAAGGGAAACAGTATTTAAAAAAGCGGAGGAGCTACAATGCCTTAGTAATGTAGATATTTATATTCTTATCGGCTATAAAGGGAAACTATTTACATATATATCTACTAAGCGGCCTTTATAGCCACTAATAAAAGAATAAATTATAAAGGTTATAAGACATCTTCTTTAAAGCGTTCTAACCTTTATAGGATTAAATATATCCGCCTTTAGTAAAGTTTATACTAAAATAAGTAGGTAGAAGGGTGCTTAGCATAGTTTAGGGTTTTTCCTAAGGTATATACCAGACGGCGCTTTAGGCAATTATAGTCGGCGTCTATTAAGCCGCTTTAGCATTCCACTGTACTATTATTTTTAACTTATCTATTTTTAACTTATTATTTTTTTAAAGACGTTTTTATAATATAATATTAATAGTAGGGACTTCTAGCATAATAATGTAAGAAACAATAACTATTTCATTATAATTATTAATCTACCTATTAAACTTTTTAAAAAAATACTTAGTTTCCTACCCATAGAAGCGGTAGCGGCTCTCTAACTTACATACCGATAAGTTAAGTATTACTACTTTAACTATTTTAGTAGTCTCTTTATAACTAAACGCTTTATACTTTCCTAACTAGCTCTTAAAACCTTACTAGAAATTTTATAAGGACCCTTTACTAAATACCTACAGACTCTTAAATTTAAAACTAAACGGCTAAAGTAAAACTAGGACCTCTAGGTCTAGCCATTAAGCAAAGAATTATATAATAACCCTCTAATAATACAAGATTAGCGTTAGTTTACTATCCTATATAACGACTAAAAATACGCTAAAAGGTTAAAATTTAAAAGTATAATTCTCTTAGTTATATTACACAACCTCTTAAACCTATATTAAGTCGAAATCTATAGGCCTAAGTCATTAGATTAAACTCCTAGTTAGGGTATTATAACTATTTATTAGCAGACCACCGCTAAATAGAATATAGATATTATCGAAACCTTTAAAACCATTTTAACTGCATTAACTACTTACCCTATCCCAATCTTGGAGTTTAAGCTAGATCTATTTAAATTTAATATTAATACTCTAGACAATAGAGTTGACCTTATAGCTCTTTATACGATTTTAGGTTAGTAATTTAAGCGTTTAAAACTAGCTTTTTAAACCCTTACCACTCTTTAAATTATAATCCGCACCAATAATATCTATCCTTAGCTACTACTAAAAGGTATAAAGCTAAGGGATATATAATTAGCTATAAACTTCCTATTAGCTGCGGAAAACATCTAAGTCCTTAACTTAGACTTCTTCTTCGAATTTCTTAGTAATGCCAGTCCTCTAATTCTTAAAAGCATTGCTAAAAGGGTCCGCTTTTTATACCTTAAGTCTTTTACTCTTTAGCAAGCGACTATTACTAAGGAAACTCTTCTAAAATTCCTTAAAAATCATCGCTTAATACTTTAAAAGGCTAGCCTTTAGAAAATATACCTATTAAAAGGGAATTAGGATGCTATTTATAAGTAAACTACGTTCCTTAATAGTTTAGAGATTAGAAAGGTATAGAATGGTTCTTAGTCACTATATAAGGGATAAGTATATATAAAAGTAAACTATTTAAATAAAATAGGTAAATGGCTCTTAACTAAGATTGTAACGGAACCTTGTAGCAGGAACTACGATGGGCTCGTTATTGGGCTAGGTGTATAGGAAATGCAAGTATAAAAGTCAACAACGTAATAATAACTGGTGGAGTAGTTGGCTAATAGATTAACTCCAATTATATTCTAAAAATTACTATAAGGAAGGAACTATCTAGGTAGGGACTAAGGGTCCTTAAATACACAACCGTACTCCTATAAAATCCTTCTTATATATAATATACATATACTCTATCTACTCTATTACAGATCCTATAGATCCTACAGATTATATAAATTACCCTACATAACCTTAATTACTATTCCTCGTTATATAGTTCTATTGGCTCTATACTAGACTATACCTAAATTAACTAACTAGCTTCTTCTAACTCCTCTCCTAGTAGTTATAATATTATACTTAAAGCGTCCGTAACACTATCTCCCTTCTCTTTATCTTCGTCCTTAAAGATTTAAAATATCTCCTAGTTATTTACTAGAGGTATAATATCCGTCTAATTAATTTAGTTAATATTATTGCTCATTATACCTAAAGCAATTTCTTCTTCTTTAACCGCTTGTCGTATTTATACTATCGCTATAATATTGTCTCTTAGTAAGATTATACCGTCTCTATATTCTTATTGTTTAAAAGAGGGGTTAGTTTATATTACGTTAGCGAGTTTATCTTTACAATAACTATCCTCTTACTTAAAGTGCACTAAAGTAAATATTTATTCGTCCTATGACGTTTGCTCTATCTCTAATACTAAATATACGCGACCTATTACTCTTAATAGTTATCTAGTTCCCTAATTAATTTATTTTAGGGTTTTATATTTAATTTACTACTACACGGCTAGATAATAAACTGTCTATTACTCTAGTAGAGTTACACCGCTTCCATAATATAGAATAAGAGGCTGCTAATACTTAGCAACGGGCCCTTAAGTCTTATCTTGCGGCATTTACTCAGTTAATCTATCTTAAGAAGATTTATAAGAAGGTATATTCTAAGGAGTAAAAACTTATAGAATAAGGTTTATAGGAACTTAGTAATAAAAGAATGGATTTTTTTAATAGCGAAGGAAATAGATCTAAGTAGTTTAGCAACTACTCTTCCTAGGTCCCCCTTAGGTGACTTATTCTTTAGTAATCTTTTTTTTTAATACTACTTAACCTAATCTCTTCCGATATTTCTATACCTTTCTTATAACATCCTTTAAATTCTCTAGTAGCTCCTAGGTAGTCTTAGTATAGCCTATTTACTTAACCTTATACTATATTTTATTATTAATATCTTTATAACTAATAATCCTTAAAACTTGCTATTTATCTTCCTCTTATCCTTTATACGTGTCTGCTTTATAAACTAGTAGCTTAATATTCCTATATACTGGCTCTAGCATTGCGATATACTATATAGGGTAGATCTTTATTTTAGCTAGTAGGTTTAACTTAAACATAACCGGTGAAATTCTTTATATAATTTTAAAAGGTCCTAGTCTAATATAGTCTAACTTCTTACTTAGTCGTCAACTCTTAAAAATTTTGTATAGTAGCTATACTTTATCTCCCTCCTTAAGATCTAGTCCCTTAGATCTCTTAGTGTTATAGTATCTTTTTATTCTTTCTTATACTTTCTTTACTAATTCTATAAGGTCTATATAAAGATTTATTAACGTCTTTATCCTTTTTTTAGCTATACTACTCGTTTTCTTCGCTTATTATAGTAATAATAATATTCTTAGCTTATATCTATAATTTGCCTTAAATAGTAATATGCCTATTCTTTCTTAAGGTGTTATATTATATGCAAACTATATAACTAGTAATAGCGATACCTAATTATTCTATACATGATTAATATAATACCTTAGATACTGCTTTAGTGTCTAGTTTAATCTTTCTATTTAACCGTCTATCTACGGATAATATACAGTAAAAGTTACTGCTTAAACTCCTTACTCTGCTAAGAATACTTCCTAGAATACTACTGTAAATCTTAAATCCCTATCTAATATAATCTTGCTTAGTGCTCTATATCTTATAAACACTTCCTTAATATAGATTCTAGCGACATTTTCTGCTGAGATTTCTTCTATATATGCTATAAAGTATCCCCACTTTATAAGCTTGTCCACTATTACTAAGATTATATTATAATCTTATCCGGTAATAGGATTTCTTAATTTTGGTAACTTAATAATAAAGTCCTATAATATAACCTCCTATAGTCTCTCTGGTATTTTAATAGGTTATAGCCCTCCGTATAGCTTATGCCTTATTAGTTTATTTCTTTAATAATCTAGATACTCTTTAGTAACCCTTCTAGCTATCTTTTAGACTCTGTTAATAATATACTCCTCCTAAAGTCTTAATATTAAGCCCTTAGCTCTATTATATCCTTAAATTAGTCCCTTATAGAAGTCTTCTACAAACTACTCTGCTATACTTTTTAGAATATATTTTACTTCTTAGTTTTTATATATTTCTAACTATAGATCTTCTAGCTATGCTTCTAGAATTCTTTATTCTTAAAAGCTTTCTAATATCTTATAGACTTTTTTTAGTTCCTTATTTTCTTAAGTTGCTACAATCTTTAGATAGTTATACCTAATTAATCCATCTATATCTTTTTGTAGTAAAGCCCCTAATGGCTTCTTATTATTTTATAGTTTAGCTTTATAGCTTAGAGCGTCTGCCCGCGTATTATCTATACCCTTAGTATACTAAATCTTAAAATAGTATTCTATAAGCATCTCTGCCCATCTAACCTATCTTTAGTTAAGTTCCTTTATTATTAGGAATCCTATTAGGTTCTTATAATCTATCTTAACTATAAATAGTTTTTCCGTGCCTTATAAGAATGCTCTTTATTTCTTTAATGCTATAACTATACCTAATAACTCCTTATTATAAATGTTATAGTTTAACTCTAGTAGTATTATCTTCCGACTATAGTATACCACTAGGTACTATCTATCTTAATATCTTTATATAAAGTATACCCCTAGTATATAGTCTAATACATCTATCTCTATAACCGTCTTTAGTCCTAGTTAATAGATCTTAAGAACTAGCTCCTGGGTAAATAACTCCTTAACTTTCTTAAAGAGTTCTTTCTATTCCTCTTCCCATATTTATAGTTTTTCTTTCTTTATTAATTACGTAAATAGCTTAATATCCTTTAACCACTGCGCTATAAACCTTCTATAGTAATTGCAAAACCCTAGAAATAACCTTAACTATATAACGTTCTCTAGTTCTTACTAATTCACTATAGCCTTAATCTTCTTTAGATCTATACTAAGTTAGCCTAGTTTAATAATAAATCCAATGAAATTAGTCTTCCTAGTAAAGAATTTATATTTCTTAATTGCTACTAGCATCTGTTCTTCTTATAGTCTCTTTAAAACCTATTTAATATATTCCCCGTGTTCTTCCTTAATTATTAAGTAGATAATAATATTATTAAGGTATACTATAACAAATTTATCTAAGTATTCTCCTAATATATTATTAATACGCTTCTAGAATATTACTAGTGTGTTTATAAGCCCAAATTATATAACTAAAGGTTTATATAGTCCTTCCTTTAACCTAAAGACTGCCTTCTATTTATTGCCTTCCTTAATTCTAATCTAATAGTACACCTATCTCAGATCTATCTTTATAAAGATTTGCGCATTGCCTATCCTATCTTAGATTTTGCTAATTAAGGGTAAAGGATACCTATCCTTTCTAGTAATACTGTTTAACTATCTATAGTTAATATACAGCCTTAGTTTACTATTTTTCTTTAGTATAAACAGTACTAGATATCCCGCTAATAACTGTAATAGTCTAATATATCCCTTTTATAAGTTTTCCTAGATAAACTCTTTTAATGCTCTACCTTCTTCTTTAGTAAGCTTATAGATTAGAAAGAACTTTAGACTTATTTCTAGTTTTAACTCTATCTTATAGTCCTATACTATATACTCTAACAGCTTTTTACTCTCTAGTGACTATAGTTTCTTACCATACTTATGGTATCTTTTTAGTATATAACTTAAGCCTTACTTAGTCTCTTCGTATATTACTCTAACTTAGTACTATACTATCTTAGCTTATTATTATATCTTACGGCGTTAAGTATTTCTAATATTAACCTGACCTATAATCTAATTAATCTTTAGATTGTATTCCTATAACTAAGGCATTCCTAGTACTACCTTATTATTCCCTAATGGTAATATATTAAAAGACATCTTAATTTATCTTTCTTTAATAGTTATCTAAATAGGTCCTATTTTAAGATTAATAATCCCTCCTCTATAGGCTATTAGGTCTCCTAAAATTATAACTAATAGGTAAGGTTCCTCTTTTTATCTATAAGGTAGCCCTATTCTCTTAACTGCTACTAATAAAATATAGTTTCGCATTACTCTACTATCTATTAGCGCTTTAAACTACTAATCTTACCAATTAACTTATAAATTTAGGTATTGTCCTTAAATTCCTTTAAGGGTCTAAGGCTCTACTACTAGCTCCCTCTAGTTCTATAGGCCTCTACTTTTCCTAACTATTAGCTACTTAATCCTATTATACTTGGCTTACTCTCTAGCTAATACCTAGTTTGCTTTTTATCTTTAATATGCTATAGATATATATTCTCTAGGCATTTCCACTACTATTATCCGTCTAAGCATTCTTCTATAAGGAATCTTCCTAGTTAAAGTACTAAATTTCCTTTCTCTTAAACTTCTGCTAGATGCCATCTATATATATATTTAGCATTCCTATATTATTACTTATCCGTTATCTAATATATCCTTATAGGGTATTTCTAATTCTTTTCCTTCGGATTCTTATATATCTCGTATATATTATCCACGTACGCAATCTATAATAACATATAGTATACTAGGTGCTTTAGGTTAACTCTTAGCTCGTCTTTATTCCTAAGTTTAAACCTCTATTATACTAATCTAAACGTTATAATTTTGTTCGTAGGTACTAAGATGCGTCTCTTACTTCTCTAGTCCTCTAATCGTTCCTCTAGATCCTTTATTATTATTATTAAGGCTCCTTTAATATAAGTTATAGCCTTTTCTATAATTGGGTGGTCCTGGATAACTTTCTTATCTAACTATATATAGAAATCTTCCCACTTATTATTATGCCTTTGCTTATACCACTTTTAGTATAGCTGCTAGAGTATATACAGCTTATCTATAAGAAAGTATCTTCTTATTACTGTGTCGTAACAGCCCTTTATGTATTATTCTTTAAACCTAGTTAGGATTTCTAGATCCTCTTTATCTTCTAGTTTAGTAAGCCACTTAGCTCTTAGTGTGCCTACTCTTAGCCTATTAGTAATTCTTTATACTAGCGCTCTGTCCTTTATATATCCCAATATACTAAATCTCTTATCTAGTTTCTGTTCTTACTATGCGATAATTCTTTGCCTAAACTCTTTTATAGTTTCTTTTAGTTTACGTCTCGTGCTTAGATCCTTAAAGTCGTCTTACTTCTTAATTTTAGTATTAACTTTTTAATCTTTAGTCCGAACACTGTGTTCTACTAGTAAGTTCTCTAGGTCTATATATCTGTCTCCTAATCTAGTTACTATTTATACTGCAGATTTTCTAATTTATAAAGAAGCTCCTTACCTCTTACCTATAAGTGTCCTAATTTATACCCCAAATTCTTAACCCCTTTAGATTCTTAATCCTAAGCTTGCTTCTATCTTAAGCTTTACTTCAGCCTTAGTCTTACTAGGCTTACTTAGTGTTCTTATCTCGTCTTAAGAGTCTTAAATCTCACTTATCTTATCTTAAGAGTCTTATGCCTTTAGGAAACTTTGTCCTAAGCTCATTCGTATATCGCTGAACTAAGCCGTTACTCTGCTCCATCGGTTATCATCCGTTATAGGTCCTTAAGCTTGCCTTATCTTGTCTTAAGAATCTTAAGCCTTTAGCCTTTTGCCTTTATTAAGTGCCGAAGTAGTTCACTATCCTACTTCTCTTGCATCTCGCGAAGCGATAGATATTATGTCTAGTAGGGTCTTAATCCCTACTAATGTTCCTTATTCTGTAGTAGAATTATCCTCTACCTCTAGTATAATATCTCCGATGGCTATATATTCCTAATAAACCGCTCTTATTGCCTTATTGTTACGAAATATTTCGCCTACGTTAAAATTATTATCCTTAATATCTAATCTGCGAACTGGTTCATTAGTTCCTCTATATCCTATAGGTGCTGGCTCCTATAGCTAATAGCTTACGCCGTACTTAGCGTCTTTATAAATTTAGTATACGTTATTATAACAAAACGCAAAACTTCTAATTAAACATTCTTTTGTTCCTCGCAGTATACTATTATCCCTCTATACGTATGTGTCTTCTACTAGTTAGGTTCCCTTTATTATATAGTAACTCTAACCATCTTTATAATCCCTTATAAAATAACCCTATTTCCCGCAATTTATATAAGCTCTATCTCTAAACTATTAACTTTGTTATAGAGTCCGCCTAAACATCTTCTACTGCTAAGATCCTTAGTTTAGCCTCTGCTCCTTAGTTCTATAATTACTAGATCCTTAACCCCTAGGTTTTTATAGTTTCTTACTCTATCTCTTATAGGCTTCTTTAGTACCACTTAGGTCTATTAGCTCTGCGCTATACTATAGTTTCTAACTTAGCTTTAGTTATTACGTACTCTGCGCCTTATATAACTATATAACTCTATCCTAGCCTCTCTTAGCCTATTCCCTTTAGTAGATCCAATTGTTAATCTTAATCGCTTAATCTATTAGTTCCCTTAGGGTATCTATATCTTTTATTAGGATAATCACATCTTAGACTTTAGCCTTAAGTCCCTGTTTATACTGTGCTATAAGCACCTTATTATTCCACTTTACTTACGTTACTAACATCTAGAACTACGTTATATACTTAATTACTGAGGTTCGTTATATAATATCTTAGAGTTTTCTTTCCGCCGTAGTCGTCGCCTCTAGGTCTCTAAACATTTATATAAGTCGTTCTATAAATCCATTCTAGCTTAAGAATATAAACCGTATCTCTTAGTTAGTGGTCGTTATACTATTTACTTATATCTTTATAAGGTAAGGCTCGAACTACTTAAGTGCCCTTTCTATTAAGAATAGTCCTATATAGGCTATTTAATCCATAGGTGTTGCCAGCTTTGCTCCTTCCTATACTACCTTAAAGTATATTTATATAAGGAATCCTTTAAGCTTTGATCTCTCTCCTAAGTACCTTTTAATCGATAGTAACTTAACCTTTGCTGCGCCTATCCCATTAATCCTATTTTCCAACATTATATTATTCTCTATTAACTGGTTAACTATCTTTTATAGTTATCCGACCGTTACAAGTTGCTATAAATTAGTGTCTATTATACTAGTATTGTTTCCTAACCTTAAAGTAGTTGCCGCCGTTAATAGCGTCGTGGCTAGTGCTTTTGGTGGCATATTATTCAACTTCTTATATTAATATTATAACTGGGTAGTGATTATATAACAGAACCTTATAGCAGGAACTACGATAGGCTCGTTATTAGGCTAGGTGTATAGGAAATGCAAGTATAAAAGTTAACAACGTAATAATAACTGGTGGAGTGGTTGCCTAACAGATTAACTTTAATTATATTCTGAAAATTACTATAAGGAAGGAACTATCTAGGTAGGGACTAAGGGTCCTTAAATACATAACTGTACTCCTATAAAATCCTTCTTATACGTAATGTACGTGTGCTCTATCTGCTCTGTCGCAGATTCTATAGATCCCATAGATTATATAAATCACCCTACGTGACCTTGGTTACTATTCCTCGTTATATAGTTCTATTGGCTCCATACTAGACCGTGCCTAAATTAACCAACTAGCTTCTTCCGACTCCTCTCCTAGTAGTCGTAATATTGTATTTAAAGCGTCTGTAATAAAGATATAGTAAAATATCTTCCTTTTAAACTTTACCTTTTAATATACCCTATAAAGATAGGCCAACTCTCCCTCGTTATACAACTTATGCTATATCTAGTTTAGCAGATATCTTAGTTTTTACTTTAATACTAGTATTAATTAGTTTCTTCTAAGGTGGCTCCTAGACTTCGGCAGCCTTTTAAAGTTACTTCTAGGCTTATAGAAGTAACTAAGCTACTAAGGGGCGTTATAGGGGACTAAAAGCAACTATCGCTTTTAAGTCTTTAAATAGTGTCTTATTTACCATAGCTCTAACAATATTAAATACGTCCTATTAGGATACCTGCTAGGATAAATCCCTAAGATCCAATCTTATATAAAGAGCCTTTAATCTTAAATAGAACCCATACTTATCTCTTATATTAAATATAGTAACTACTAATAACTAGACGTTAGCCTTTGCTAACTACCTCCCCCTAATATAAACCTCTGGTGCTATATAAAGGCTTATACCACAATATATTTTTATAAATACTACTTTATTATAGATACCAAAATCCCCTAGCTAGAAGTAATAGCTACTAGTAGTGGCCTTATAGAGAATATTAGTAGGTTTAACGTCCTAATAGACAAATAAATTCTAATTTAAATAGTTAAGAGTGTAGAGGATATAGTTAAAGGCAATAGGATAATAATAGGTATTACTTAAGCTGCGGAGATTATCTAATAAACTATTTATAAGTTTAGTGAACATATTAATCGCACTGGTAGTTATCTTATACTATATATATTTAACAATATACATCTATAGAAAAAGTTAGCATAGATAAAAATTATTATAACTATATATCGTAAGAGATTAAACGTATATAAGTAAGACATGCAATGGTCTTAACCTCTCATTTAATATAAATTAAATCGGCTTTATCTAATAGAATTAACTTTTTTATAATATACGCACTAGAATCCATATTAAAAGCTTAGAAAACTACCCTAAACTGGCCTCTGCTAATACCCTATAGGGTTTTATATTATATCCCTAGTGCCTTTATAGAAGTATAGATTTTTATTATCCGTTAAGATAATAGAACGGTTAGTACTTCTTTAACTGTCCACGCAAGCCTAGGGTCCTTTACCCTTTTAGATAAGTCACTAAGCTAGATCTCTAACTTTTTTAAAACGTTATTTCTATACTAGAGAAACTTAAACCAAACTAGTATTAAAGCCATGCTACCTATTCTAATCTTAGTATTTTTAGTAGGGAGTAGAATAACCTCGCGCTTATAACCGGCCTTAAAGGGGGTAGGACGCGCCCCTAAGACCTAGGTGGTATATTAGCTGCTATAGTCTTAAAGAAAAATAACTCCACTTTAAAGAATATAGAACTTGTATTAAAGCCTAGAGATTTAGGGTTCCTAAACCATTATATTATAATCTAAACGTCTAATAGTAGTAAGATATTCTAGAGAGCGTAAGTTAAAAAGCGGGCCAATATCTAGTCCTAGGGCATTATCTAGTAATTAGGATACCAGATAATAATTAAGTAGATTTTAAACTACTTATTCCGCTTTTATATTTATCGGCTTTAGTATAAACAGTAATAATAGCTAAGGGTATAGATATTACAAAATTATTATTTTTAAAAAAGCTTATTATAGGACTAATAATAAACAGCTTTCTAGATTTAAGTATAGTGCCGTTAATTTTACTATAATAATAGCCGCTATACTACCTAAGAAGTGGCACAGCACTATTATCTCTACACTAATAAAGCTTATACGATCTTGCACGCTAAGTATATCTAAGGTAGTAAGAAAGCCAGATAAAGAGTAGGTTATATAAGGCGCAAGGTTATTTATTCTAGAAGAAGCTATAATATTATTATTCTTAGTTCTAGTATAGCGGGCGTAGTAACACACTGCCGTAGCTATATCCTGGCGCTTTAGGTCTCTACCCCATATTCGCTACTTAAGGTCGCGCTATCTTACCTAGATCCCGCATCTTACCCACTTTTATTTCTTTATTCCATCCCTTTACCTACGTTTTATTTACCTTTAAGAAGTGCCGGAATGTTATATTCTCTTACCTAAATTTAATATACCCTTAAAGCGATTAATCTATAAGATCTAGAGTATAGACGGTATCTTCTTAATAATCCACCACCCCTATATTACTTAGAAGAGCTAACTTATAGCCTTAGCCCCGAGCCTATATACGCTATTAATACCTATTAAGTACGCCCTAATTAACGATTTAATTAAGACTAATTTAATAAGGAAGAACGGCTTCGCAATAACTATATTAAAGGGAGACTTAGTAAAACCGGTTTAGATATTAAAAAATTAGCAATAAAGAGAGTAGTAAAGTAGTAGAAAGTAGAGGGCATTTAGGATAATAGCTAGGGCTTAAGACCGACAGCTATTAACTAATAGAAGAATCCGGAAGTAAGCCCTCTACCTATAGTAATCCCTTAATAATAAATACGCAATCGCCTTAAGTAAAGGGTTACTTAAATGCGTTAACAAAGTCCTAATATATATGCTAGCAAAGCCTATATAATAGCAAACCGCTTAAGGGTTACTAAAACTTATAAAAAGCCTAAGGGTAGACAAAAAAAAATACCGCTCTTAAGAACCACGTTACGCTTATTATAATAATTTAATAAAGTACTTCTATAACTGCCACAGTTTTAAAACAACCCCCTCCTTAAAGAAGCGTACGGATCTCTAAAAGGCGAGCTTAGGAGCGTACTAAAGTTAAAAAATATTAAAAGCCAACTAAATCGTTATTATATACTAAAGCTATTAAGAAGTAGGGTAGGCGGCGAGGGTAAATCTAATATAATTTTATTTCCTTTTAATCCTTTAAAGCTTCTACTATAGTTCCAATTCCTCTATTTATTCTATATATTTTAGCTTACAATCTTAATACCTAAAATTTCCCTTTTAAGCTTATAATCGTAATTCCTCCAAATTAGCTTATAATGGCGTTAGCTTATATATCTCTGCTAGTTAAAACTTAAGGTTTATTAGCTTAATACTATATACCCTATAGGCTAGAATAAAGTCTTATATCTTATTTTAAATACTAGCATTCCCAAAGACTATATTTATTAGAATAAAATATAAGTAAAAGAGTTACTTTCGCACCTATTATTATTATTCTTCCCTTCCGACCCTTTAATTGTATAGTTTCATTTTTAACTTACTTTCTCCCCTCCCTACTTTTAAATCTCTTAACTACCTTTTCATTTTTAACTTGCTTTCTCCCCTCCCCACTCTTAAATCTCTTAACCACCTTTTTATTTTCAACTTGCTTTCTCCCCTCCCCACTCTTAAATCTCTTAACCACCTTTTTATACTTAAATTACTTAGCTAGCAATTTAGGAATATTCATAAAGCCTCTTTTAATTTTAATAGATAACTTTCTTCTAATAATCTCTAGGCTATTCTTCTTTATTAAGTCGAAATAAAGAATTTTAAGAACCTAGTTAATTAGACTACTAATAGCTTAACTAGAGTAAGTCTACTTATAAAAGTGCTATCTAACTTAATTAGTTTATTTATTCTTTATACTACCTAGTCTTTATAGCCTAAAATAAAAATTATAGCTTATAATCTCTAGTAGAATTTAGTATATACTTACTTAGATTATAGTATTACCATATTAAGACCATTTTTCTTATAAGGATTATGCGATCTTAGTAGCCTATAAAAACCTTCCTAATATACGGTAGCTGTGCCGCAATTCTAATACCTTTAGCTATTAGAATTACCGTTCTAAAGTTACCTAGCCTAAAAGGTAATCTATAAGGTCCATTAACCTAGCTTAGAAACTTATTTTCTTTTTAATAAACTAATTTATAGATAAATCCTCATTAGCTGTATTCTTCTAGGAGAAGATTAATCTCTATCCTATCTTCATTTTACTATATAATTATAAACGGGTATATCTATATAAACGACTAGAAGCTTATACTAGGGGTCTAAAGTTAAATATACTGGCCGGCGCGGAAGTCTAATAGCTAGGTAAGCGTAATTAAAAGGTATAAGGCATCTAAAAGGTGCTATAACACTATATTTACTCCTAATTTCCTAAACCAGATATTGCGGTAAAGTATCCACAAGGTATAAAGCACTATCGTTACTCTAAGAAGACTAAGTGCCGTAATAGGATAGATTTAATTAAGGCTAGTACTAGGATTTATATATTACAATATTATAAGCCCTACAAAGACTATAAGAGTATAGTAAGATTTTAGAAATTTTTTATAGCAGAACCTTTAAACGTAAGAAAAAAGTATAAGCTAAGTTAATAAAACAAAAGCCTAAATATATCTTAGTTACTTTCTAAAATATTTAGATTATAATAAACTAAAAATCCGGTTAAATAGCTGGAATTTTTAAAAGAAAAATTCCGCTGTGCTAAAATAACTGAAAAGTGGAAAATACTTTATACTATAGTTATAATAGCAATTAAGCCATAAAGCTGCGTATAGCTCCGTAATAATATACTAATAATATTAACTACTAGGCCTAAGGGACTTACCAAAAAAAGACGTATAAAATTAATAATTATAAGCATTCTAGCTCTTAAGCTAGTATTAAAAAGAAATTATACGCTAAGAATATTATATATAATAGTTCCCAACTAGTATATTACTTAGATTAAGGCCTAGTACCTAGAGAGTGGTATAGTAAAATATAACCCTTAGTAGATTTACAGGTAAATAAGATGGTTAAGGACAAATATATAGACTAATCAATATTTAAAACAAGAGAGAAAAGATAGAAGCCTAAAAATATAGAATATTATAAGGATACCGCCTGTGGCAAGAGTATATATCTTAGCAATCTCTATAGTGTTATATTTTAGTAAAAGAATAAAGAAAGTATATATACTTCTTCTTTAATCTAAAAATAAATCCCTATATATAAAAATAAAATCTATACCTAAAAATAAAATACTAAAGACTTTTTTATAGGTTTTTTTTAGAATTATATTTATTATAAGCCCCTATTAAGCCCTACTATTGGTAATATAAGGTAATATTACGTATCTATAAGTTATAGGTAGTATAATAATTATTATTCTATATTCCTCTTACTTAAGGAAGGGTAAGGAGCTTAAGGCTCCTTGCTACGCTAGTGCCGCGGCAATATATAATAGCAACTTACCTATATTCTTAACACCTACCTTATAGGGATAGGCGCTGCAATCTAAATAGGGCTAGCCTTTACTAAGGCCAAAAAGTACACTAAAATACGTAAATAAACACTGTGGTTAATCTGGTTTAACTGATTTTATAACTAATTTAAGCCTTAAAATTATATTTTAGATTAGTTTTAGCTTTATTTTTTAAACCTAACCTAACTATTAACATTACTAGAAAAATAAGGTAGAACCTATAGAAATTAATATATAGAGCCTAGCTCTATACTAAAGTTCTAATCTTAGCCTCCTTTAATATAACCTTATTTAACGTAGCTTAGCGTAGCCTATACCATAGCTCCCTCTAAAACGCCTCTAACGCAGTTCCCTCTAATATAACTCTATCCAGCATATCCTCTTCACCTTCCCTATTAATAGTAGTAGTTTCAAACATACGCCTTAATGCGCCACTATTAAGCCTATTAAGGGTTATATAGCTACTATTATATATTAGTCTATAATATAAGTTAAAGGGGGAGAAAATAGTATCTATAGGTAGATAGTGGCTTAAAATATTCTATAGCGTTATCTACTCCTCTAATTTTCTAAATCCAATTACGCATCTTCCTAAAAGTCCTCTAAATAGTACAATTTAGATTAGATAAAAATATTATAACAATACACATCTTTAAGGTAAAGTAGTTAATTAATTCTTTAAGTTAAAGTCTTTTAAGGACGTATATATATGCCCTATATTTTATTTTTATTCTAAGACGTTAGACGTCTTAAACTATAGTTAAAAGTAATAAATGTTATATAATTCCTATCTATACTTTACCAAAATTATAATAATCTTACCTTTATTACTTATCCTACTATCTCTTTAAGCTCCGCCTCCTCAATCTACTTAAAAAAAAAGATACTATAATCCTCTTCTATACCTTAGTTATATCTTAAACTCTTTCCAAACTTATCTTTATTCTAAACCACTATTTAAGTCTTATTGACCGTTAAACGCTTATTAGCCCCATTTAGAGAACCTAACTTGTTAGCCTTAGACTATGCCATCCCCTTATAAATACGTAATGCTCTAGAATTATATAATAAATTAGCAGGACTTTCTTCTTTTTAATTTAAGAGTAAAAAGGAAGTTAACTTAGAAAGAGGTTATAAGAGAGTTTAAGAGATTAGATTAGCGAACTTATAAATTATTAACGCTTTAGATAAGATTTACAAGGCTACTAGAAAAGTATAATATAATAGGCTAAGAAAATAGATAAGACTTTTATTTACTAAACTATATAAATAAGAATATAAAATTCCCACTAAACTACTAAATAAAAGCAAGAGTTAACAATATAAAAAGACTAGTAAAAGGTAGAAGAGAAATTCCTCTGCTATTTACTAGTTAAGTTAAGGGCTAGGGCTAAAGGGTAGGTCAAAAAACAGTACTATTAGGGATACTAGCGTCGCCCGTTCCTATTTAATAACTCTCTTTAAGGTTAGTTAGATTTATAGGAAATAATATTAATATCTAATAACTTTTAGCTATCTTAACCGGGCTAATGCTAGTAATTCCTCCTTGCCAATAGCTACTCCTAGTATTTGGTTTTGTAGTTAACTATCCAATAACACTACTCGTCTATAGGGTAAACTATAGCAAATAAGCATTATAAAGGAATTCTTCTATATTTGGCCTAGGGTTAATAGTAAAGACTATACTAGCATAGCAATATAAAACTAGTAGCGTTTATTTACAGAAAAACTATTATAGACTTATATATTAGATAAAAAAGGAAATAATATTATTTATATGGTTCTTAGGGTTAAAATAAAGAAAGTTAGTATTAAAAATCCTATTAGGTGTGCATAGATTTTTAAGCAAGGATTATAACACGGTATAGTTTAGTTTAAGAAACTAAAAGTAAATAATATCTCCAACGGGCGCGGATATTTAATTTAGGAAAAATATTAGATCTCCCTAAGCACTAACTTAGACAGTATAGATTAGTAATAAGGAAGTTATAGTAGAAGACGCAGTCGCGATAATCTTAACGCTAAGCTTAACGTCTACTTTAAGCTCGCCTCCTTTAGGCGTAGTTGCTAGTATATCCGCCCCAACTTTAATTAATAGAGACTAATTAATACTGTAATTTATTAGGACTAGATTTCTATAGTAACTATAATCTACCTACTTAGCAATTACTTTTATAGATTAATAGTGTACTATTATAACCACATATAAAACAAAAAAGAGAAGTGTATATATATTTAGTATTAAGTTTAGGGTATAAGGGCTATTTTAATTTTTATAATTTAGGGAGAAAATTTTCATTAAATATAGTCTTAAGTTCTAAAAATAATGGCTAGAGATATATATATAGGAATACTAAAATTATCTTAAGGATTAGGCTTTTAATCTTTAGACGCCCTACTTATATATTTTTTCTTAGCATTTATATATATTAGCTAGCTTAGCTCTAGAATTAGAAAGCTAAATAAAAACTCTATAAGCGCTAAATATCCTCTAACCCTCTTTCTATCCACTTTTCGTTAAACACTTTATTAAGAAATATTGTCTAGGATTACCTCCTAAAAAGCTCCTACCCTAAAACATCTAGAATGCGTATTTCTCAGGTTAATAACAATAAGGCTATTTTAGATGTTTAAAGCGGCAAAATTACTCTAGAAGACTTAGATAATAAAAGTATATACTAGCTAAGTAAGATAAATAAACTAACTAGTCTATATCTAAACCCCTATAATTTATATAATAAAGATAACAGCGAGTATAATAGCTTCGCCGCTAATTAGATAAAGTAATACTACCTAAATTCCTACCTATAGGGTTCCCGGGCGATATATAACTAAATTAATAAAATAATCTTAAACGACGAATAGGAGATTGATAATATTGTAGGGGAAAGGATAACTAAGATAGGACGCGAATATAAAGTGGTTTAAAAGGATACCTAGGTCTATAAAAGTGGGCTACTAAATATAAGGGAGGCTCTTAGGTTTTACTAAAGGCGTATTAGGTATACCAAAGTCTAGAGCGCTAAGTAGCATCTAACTATAGTGGCGACGTTATAAGAGGGTAGAATAAATTGAAAGAGACGCTTCTCCTAAGTTATATAAAACAGTAATACTACCTTAATTACTATAGAAAAAGCTAAAAAAAAGTATTAAGTAGTTCTTACTCTATAGCTAAGATAGCAATTTATTTACTAATCTTGTCTTACGCTGTAAAAGGATATGTACTTTTATTTAAAAATATATTACTACTAAGTAAATCACCATTAATTTTAGCTAATTGTTTAAGGTTAGGTTAGAGAAGTAAAAGCCACTTAATAAAGAATTGTACTTATTATTTTGTTATTATATTATATCTTAAGCCAGTTAGCTTCTTAAGATAGATATTAGTTAAGAACTTACTCTAATAGCACAATTGCTTTAGTAAGATCTTTTAACTATAGGTAATTACTTACTTTTAGAAACTAAAGCTAGGGCTCTACGTTTATAGACGGGAGGAAAAATAAAATTTAAATATTACAGACGGAGTAGAACAATTTAAGAATTGCGCCAACCTTAAGGTTATGCTTAAATATCCTAACGGCAGAATCTCTAGTGCCTCTTAGAATTTTCCAATCTCTATTAAATAACTTAAGCATTAGGTCATTTTATATATAGTCCTAAACTTTCCTACCAAAAACAACATCATTTTACAGCTAGCTCTTTTTACGCCTTTCTAAAAAGATAGCTGATTTAGCTTAGACATAGGAGTTAAAGCTTTCCCGCAATTTAACTTAACTAATTCGCCTTTATACGACGCCTTTATACGTCCTATTTTTAGCCTACCTTATATCTTAAATATAGGCGCGGATATAATAAATATCCTTAACTTTACTATTAGCAGAATTAACTAATTTGCTCTTACTCTAAGATTCCTATAATAAATTAATAATAATACGCGCAGTTATACAGTTAAATATTAGCTATATTGTCCGTATAATAAATAAAAGAGGAAGGCCGGAAGTAATAACTATATTATTAAATTAGGAGAACAGAATTAGAATAGGGGGCGTTAATTATTAAAAATTATAACATAACGCGTCTAAAATATTTATATCAATAGTAGGGTTTAAAGAAATGTGTTGCTTTTTAGATAACAATAGGGCAATATACTCTACGTTAGCGCTTCCTTCTATAAAAGCAAAGACAGTCAAATTCCCTTAAACGGCGCTAATTTTTAGGTAGTTACTGCTGCTAAAGGAATTAGTAAGGGTAGATCTACGCATAAATTAACCTACCTTTTAGGCGGCCCGCCTCTAATAATACTAAGGTTATTCTCCGTAATAGGAGCCTAGCTATATTTTCTACTGCAAAACTAATAGTTAAGAGGAGGTTCCCAGTCCTCCTTAAGTGCGAAGTTAATAGCTTTAGCAATATTAACTCCATTATTTAAATTTTAATAGTATATATACGGCAATGTAATAACTATTTCCCTAGGCTAGTAATAGGTGATTTTATAGCGAATATGCCAGAGATTAAGCAACTCCTTATATAGCATAAGATCTATATACTAGATAAATTGGAAGTAGGCTAACTCCTACACCTTAAAGTTTAATTTTCGCCTTTAAAAGCTAAAAACCTCCTTAATTCTATCTTCTAACTAGTACGTATTATTAGGGGAGATTATTAACTAAGACTTAGGGGCTCTAGCGTAAATAAGATTTATAGAGCTAAGTCTAGCATCTTCTATATATATAGTTGCCGGCGTATTCTAAGAACCACTAATATATATATATAGTAAATATATCCTAGAGATCTTTACCTTTATCTTATTAAGTTAAGTCTTATAGTTAAAAAGTAACTTACTACCTAAACTAATTATTTCCCGTTCTTCACTAGTAGAGGTAGGGTAAATTAAGTACAGGAGGGTTTTATTCTAGATTTTAGTAGCGTAAAATAGGTTTATAGCAGTAGATAGTTAATAAGAAAGAATCCTTAGGATCCTAAACTTATCTTCTTATTAATTAGAAGACGCCTAGTATATAAGGTTGCATATAGTATAGTTTATAACCTCCTTAGTACGTAAAGGCCGTATTATATAAGCCGCATAATTAAAGTTTAAGGGGGCACTGTGCTTCCCTATAATTTAGCCTTTTATAGATTTTAAGTAAGTAAAGAGCGCGTCTAGCCAAACCAAGACTTTAAAATAGCCAATTTTCCACAAGGCTAAATCTCTTTTTATAATTGTTTAAATTATTTATATAAGATAGCTTATATTAATAGTATTAAATTAGCTAAAACCCATATACTCCTAATATTTATAAGACTCCTTTAGTCTATTATTAGGCTCTTCTCCAGCTTTATCTCTTCTAGCCTTTATAGGTACTAAAAGTCTAGCACTTCTCTTACGTTTCCGCTTAAGGCTAGCATATTTAAGGCTAGTATGCTTAAAGCAAGAGATGATTTTCTATAGCTTTATAATAATTAACCTAAGTTAAAGCCCTTTAGGCTAGGTAAACTGTGCTTAGATTAATACTAATAGGGGTATAATAAAGGGGACTATGCGTACTTAAGTTAAGCGTTTAAAAGCTTTAAGTGAGTTTAGAAGAGTTTACTATAACCATAGCTATTACGACATTATTCTTAGGCGTAGGAGAGAAGCGAGTACGTATAGGCCCTATACCTCAATCTTAAAAGCTATATTAAGGTATAGTTACATAAAATTTCCTAAATTATCCTAGCGATAGCTAGCCTATAAAAGGGCTAAGATATAGGATCTAAATTACTTAGTGTTAGGATTATATAAAAAAGTTGCCGTGTAAAGTAGCTAGGACTTTTTCCATTTTTAGAAAAGATCGATTCCGGATTAAATAGATAGGATAGCGTTTACTTCCTTAGCTTTAAGATTACCGAGCTTCTATAATACTAATATATACTAGCCCTAGCGGCTCTAGACAAATCTTATATAATAGTTAACTTCTAAAGAAATAGGGGTAGTATATAGAATAATTAGATAATATAAATACCCTAACCTCTATATATAAAACGACAAAGTTTAACCTTACTATAGCCACTTTAGTAGTCTTTAGTAGCCTAGCTCCGTATCGCAATATATAAACCCACTACGCCTATAAAGCAGAGACCACCCCTAGTATAATTCGGCGGACTTAAGAGACTTATTCCTATAAGACGTAATATAAAATTTTTAAGATTAAGCTAGACTAAAATACTAAAAGGAATTAATAAGGCCATAACAAAGCCTATATAGCGTCGCCATTGCTATAAATAATAAGACAATACTGGGCTGGAAAATTAGGTATAGACTATTACACCTATATTACTACCGCTTACCCTATAGGTTTAGCGTTAGAAAAGCAGGGTCTATTTCCTAATAACTTTTCATTATAATACGCCATTCTTCAAACTGGCTATACCGTGCCCTATATAATAGGTCGCATCTAATAAAAGCAAGTTCTATAGCTTGCCGCTACTTTAATAAACTTTAAATAAGCTAGTTAGATAAAGTAGACTTTCTATAAAGCTAATACTAGTTAACTAATATATCTATTCAGCATCGCGCATACCGCACTTAAGTTAAACGCTATATTTTAGTAAAAAGTAAAGAGAGCGGTTATTTTACCATAAAAACCCAAGTTTATAGTTAATAAAGAAATAACCCTAAAGGGAGAATTAATCGCGTTTTATATAAGGTATATAAAGAGGTTTCTAGCGCACTTTTTTACTTAAAGTAAAAGTTATAAGAGAATTAAGATGCTAAAAATAGAAATTTTAATTTTAGTATAGTTATATATAATTGCAAACTTTTCTCTAAAACTCTACTAGGAAAATAAAGCATGAAAAAAATATATAAAGAGTACGATAGAGACAGCGGTGCCGTTTACAATTAGCGCAATATTTAAGTATATTAGCCATCTTTTTATTTTAAGTAATCTACTTAGGCCGTAAGTAGAAGACAAGCTTAATATAGTTATTTCCCTAAACAAAGTAAGGCTTATTACTAGAGATAACGACCCTTACTAATAGTAGCCAACCCCTAAGAAACAATACCTCTTTAAAAAAACACCTAAGTAAATATTCCATTATAGCGTATCAGGATCTATACTTAGGTATTAGAAATACTATTAAAGCCATAAAAACTAAAACTATAGAGGTATAAAACTACTAATACTATTTAATATAAGCTAATAGTTTCTAGAAAGAATTTAATTCCTATAAACATCTAACCCACGAAATTAGGAGTTAAGGGTTAGGTATAAAAGAACTACGGAATATAAAAGCTAGAAGAAAGCAGCAAAAGAGCAACAGAGTTAATAAAGGGCTTAGTAATTTAAATGTCAAAATTGCAGAACTATAGCGGGAATGCCGTTTAATAAGGAAAGCTACTATTTATTATTAGGAAAAGGCTTTATAATATAAATAAGGGATTAACGAGTTTTTAAAAGTACTATAAAAGCTATATATTAAGACTTTATCAGAATATCTAGTGCCAAATTTCGGTACCTAGCCAATTATTAACCTTCACCACTATTACTTCCACTGTTTAATGCCTCCTTTAACTCCCTAATTCTTACACTAATAGAGAATGCCCATACTTATATCTCGGCTATATAATTGTTAAGATAATTAAGCCGTCTATTATTAATAATTAGTTTAGACAAAGACGTAATCTATCTAATTTTACCTACTTAGCTATTAGCTCTTATCTAAGCAATATTAATAAAGCAATATTTCTTAATAATCCAAAACTTACTTTTTCTAAAGCTCTTATACCAGTATATAAACGTTAGATAGCTTAGAACCTATTAATATATAGGTCTTAGCTAATAATTCTAGGCTAATATATATATATATAAGGCCCATATCTAGATTAGGCTGACATTTTTACTTATTCTAGTCTCCCTAATTAGGCTATAGCTATTCTAGCATAGCCCCTTAGCTAAAAGGTTGCTAGAATATATTGGAGTGTTATAGCGTAGCTATATCTAGGTTATCTAAAAACTAAATATTATTAAGGTTAAGAGGATTAATTTTAATAGAACCCCAATCTATCTCTAGAATTTCATTTATAATTCTCTCCTAGTATTTATTATCCGCTAAAGAGTTATAGCTAATTATAGTAGGATACGGCCTTATAGAAAAGGATTAATAAAGTTTAAGTAAAAGGATGTCAGTCTTGCTGCGTAGGTACTCTTTATCTTTAAGTAATTACGAAGCTAGGCATCTTTCTAGCGTTAATACTACCTTAAGTTAGAAACCCTAGCGCTTAGTAAATATAAAGCGCCTAAGGCGATCTAGCTAACGGTTAAACTTCGTAGAGCGCCTAATTAATTATAGTATTTTATAATATATAAAGAGTCCGGCAATGCTATAGGCGTAAAATGCCTAATTAACTTTAGATAGTAATACTGTAGGCATAAGTTCTAGAGTTAGTTCTAGTAATTATTTTTTAAAAGCTAATACGTATAAAGCGCTTAGCTAGTTACACTAGAAGCTATATAAAGTGGCTGGCTAATTAGTAGATATATATAGTCTATTATCGCCTACTGCGCCTATACCGCTCTTTACTACCTACCATTCCGTTAGTATTTTAGCATCAGCTTAAAAACTTACCAATTAATATTAATTTAATCCAGAACGTAGATTTAAAAGACCGTCCTCTAAAATGCTTATAATTTAACCCCTTATTTTCTTAACTTATTACCTATAAAGTTATCTACTATAGAGGCTGTTACTCGGTTAAAGGGTTAGTTACTAGATAATAAAAACCTTTTTTATAAACTCTAGGCTATACTGCCCCCTCTTTTCTAGTTTAAGCTTATAACGGCCTTTAACAGAAAGACTACCGGTTTACCTTAAATAAAGTTAGTAATTAAGTTATAGTAGAAACGCCTAAACTAAAATTCTAAGAAGAACCAAAATCCTAGGAAGAACTAAAAGCTTAAAAAAGTTTAAATAGTAAATCTCCTTCCGCGCCTATAGAGTAGCTATAAGGTTAGATATAAGTAAGTAAACTAAAAAGGGGCTACTAATACAGTAGGTAAATTGCAAAGAGGATTCCTAACTTTTTGCTTATTATACGGTTTAATACAAAATATAGGACTAGGAATTACCTTTCCTCCCCTAACCCCTATAGTTCCATACACCTATAGCTATTAACTTAGTAAGAAGGTATAAGCTAGATCTAGCGTAAACTATATTATTATTCCATTCCCTTTTAAGTTAGTAAAGTAGTAATATTAACAGTAGAGTAGCATAAAACGGTTTTTATCTAGCGCTGTATATAATTTTAGAATAGGTAGCTCTTTAATTTCAAGGCAGGCGGCATTTAATAGTAATTTTAGTAGAAACGTACGCGCATATATAGATCTTTCTTTTAGTAGTAAGTAATTAGCGCTTAGCGGTTATACTAGGGTAATATATACTTACACCTCTCTTATATACTATAGTAAAACGGACATAACCTATAATTAGTAGTAGTCTATAATTAAAATATTAATTTATATACTAGTATAGAAAGCCTTTATTCTAGAATTATATTATACTCTAGAAATATAAATAACACAACCTATTACACTAACTGTAAGGATAAAAGCTAGTACTATAGCTTAGCAGTATACCTCTAGTAGAAAAAAACTACTTAAGTACTAATAATTACAGGACCCTAGATATTGCTAGTACTATAAGATATACAATAGGCGCTCGGATTAGGACTTCCTTAAAAACTTCTTTATTAAAGAGCAATAGATAATATAATATATTTATAATCTAAAAACTTAAGTTTCTTATAATTAGATAGCAATTTCCTAAATTTAAAATTAGAGATATAAGGAGTAATAAGAAGCCCACAAAGCTAAAGAAGAGTTAAAAAGGAGGCTTAATAATTACTAAAAGCAATTAAGTTGCGCAACCGCGACGGCTAAATAACTTAGAAAGATATTCTAAGATATTAGGAAACAAAATTAATCTAATAAGCCATTTAAAATATAGGATATTATTCTAGAAAACAAAAGGGAATAAGCGAGGATCGCTAAGCTTAAAGCAGTTGTTTTATTACAGCGGGTATAAATCTAGTAACATCTAGATAATAAGATGGCTTAAAAGACTCTTTTAGGTATTTTATATCTCGCCTTTATATAAGATTTCCCATTAACTCGGATCCTAGTTAACTTAATTTAATATCCTAGTTAGATTAGGGAGGCTTTAAAAGATATTTCTTTAGATAGTTTAAAAATCCATATTTACCTACTTTATACTTTAAAACTAGCCATAATATAGTATCTTTAAATAATATAGTAATCTGCTAGCAATGCGAGTAATAAAGGCAACCTCTATAAATAGTAAATTATTTAATTTAAATTACGTGTTAAGTATATTTAAGACCCTCTATATAGACGTAATTAAAAGGGCTAATACTACCTTATATTTAATAAAACGCCACCTTAGTTTTAAGGCCTATACCCCCTCCTAATTTACTAAAATAGATATAAATTATATATAGTAGTGTCTATATATAATTACTAGAGTCTAAATATATACCACTATATATAATTAAGGCAAATATAAAAGGGTAGTTTCCTTTTATTTAAATCTTTAGAAATTTATTATTAGGCACTAGCGCTAATTTATTAAAAATAGCTAATAGCGCGCCCCTTACTCCATAAGCGACCCTATTCCCTAATAATAATCTCTAAAAAAAGTAATAGAGAAAAGAAGATAGGGCTAAAGAACTAGCTAAACCTAAATAAGAAAACTAAATACGCCAGAATAAGATTAACAAAATTCTTAAATAGAGTAATGACGACGCTAGTCCACTAAAATTTATCTAACTTAAGAAGGGCAATAACCTAAGTCCCACTTAGAAAATATAAGCGTGGCGGAAAGTAGTATAGGAAGTATATCCAAAGCGGGGTGGTGTAAATAATGGCGATAAGGCTCTTTAAAGTATAGAGTTTAATATATATATAATATACAACTAACTTTTATATAGTTATTATAAACGTTGCTAAAAAACTTAATATTTTAAGCAAATATGTTAAAGAAATAAAGAATTGGACCCCTAAGAAGGGTCCGATTAACTTTAATTATCCTTTTAATAGTAAACTAGTGGCTTAGTATCTCCGTATACTAGGTCTAGATATGTAACGTGTCCCAAACTACGTCGCCAGACGGCCAAAAAGACAGATAGTGATCGCGAATCTATCGCGACTCTTGCGGGACCTAATATATGTACTCTTACAAGATAGCATCAACAAGTTCTTCGCTAGACACCTAGACCAACAAACCGATTTCCTTTCATTGATAGGAGCAGCCGTCCGCCACGAGGGCTAGCCATCTATCGTTTATAGATAACCCCTCACTAATCGTTTAGCAGTTAATATCAACCGTTTAATTATTATTTAAGCTACTTAACTTTTAAACTAACTTATTAAGCAGGTATTAAGCGTAGTATATTATAGTAAATAGATAAGTCTAGCTTACACTTTAGTAGTAATAGCGTAAACTATAATCCTTATTTATATAATATAACGCGATATAACGTAATTAAACAATCAATAGATACCGATTAATTAAGATTGTTCACGATATCGAACTAAGTAGATAGATGGCATTACTACCTGGCGCTTACTGTACATTCCCACACCCAAGCAGGCGGATCAACATGATGTGGCCAGCGATCCAGAAATTCCCGATACGGATCTTCCCCCTTCTTCCATGATGTTCTTTCTATCTCCTCTACTTCCTCCATGGTCATGTCCTTCATTAGAGCAAGCTCGTGCAAGATTGGAAAATCTGGATCATACTCCACACGGATGCTGGCATCACTGGATTCTATGCCGTGATACCTCTGGCGATACCTCCGATGTATGGTCAGTGCCAGCGGTGGGCTATCCTCAGTGAAATGCCGGTCCGGTTTTTCCCACTTGGGGTGGAGCTTTGGGAGATCGATGGAAATATCTAAGTTCAGATTGTTGCTAAGAGGTGCAAGTGGAGACAAGACGGCGCGCTCATTGACCATGGACCAAGGGCAACGCTCCCCATGATCTAGCCATATCCGAAGTCTTCTCAATTTGCTCAAGCGTTCGATGGCGGGACGTAATCCTGTCCATGTAGAGATCCAATGATCCATCGACGACGATTTAGAGCCGGTGGAATTACCAGCGTTCTCAAGCGCATCGTAAGCGGACAAAGGAAGTCTCAGGCTGATATCCAGTTCTTTGAGGCTCGGCAGGACGCAATTCAAGAGGGTGGAAGTGAAAGATCGCCCAGACTTGAGCACGCCGGATTGTGGAACCAAGATCCTGAGCGCATCGAGGTCATTTATTTGAAACGCGGCGATATCAGCCATCATTTCCGCGACATCGGTGAACCTGCAGAGCGATATCAGCAGGCTAGCTACACTGGCTTATCACTTGCTAACATTCGCTTGCACACGAGAAGGAGCGCCATCGCGGCAATGTTACAATCTGTCTCGCAATCCTTCTCTCGCATCCGCATGACCGACTCTTCACATCGCCAGTGTGAGCCCCATGAAGACCGCAAACGGAGCGCATAGATAGGATCTGACGCATGGGGGTCTGTCAAAAGGTTGGTCTCATTTGATTGCCGTTTGATACAGTCGGGGTCACCATCTTCGTCACGTTGCACGCATGCTGATAATCGAAGTTCCTTCTCGTGGAGAAAGAGGTGGATTTGGTCGGGAATGAGGTGGACGTAGATCGCACGACGAATCTCGGCTGGTGCAACGAAGAATTTACTTTCGAGTTGAGGGTCAACCAATGTATCCATATTGAGTCCTGCCAACATAGTAAATCGTTGGATATCCAGAGAGGGGCAGTGACCTCAAGTGTAGTGGAGATGAGTCGGAATGGGTTATGTGAAAGACGACAAGTGCGGTACTTGGGTGCTGTTGCTGTGCCGCAGTACCGCCACAATTCGCGCGAAAGGAAGGTATGGGCGCCAAAGGAACTTAACTTTGAGAGTTTAAGGACTAGTACCGAGACACTCTGTTTCGATATGTATTGGACAGTGTTGTCATTGAAGGAAAGGTCTCGCGCATCCATCTCACATCAAACACGAGAATGCTATTCCCGCTTATTTCCTTTAAGTCATAGTTTGGAAAACTAAATGATAAAAATAGCGTGCATATTCGCTTGGCTCTAACGCGCTCGAACTTCCCCTCTTCCTCACACCGGCTAATCTACTTGTTGTTCACATTGCCATCCTTATCAACATAGTACCCCATAGTCCAGAGATGAAGGGCCAACCCCAGCATAGCAACGTTGTCTACGATATTTTGTTAGAATATCGATGCTACTTTGAACCCATCAACCTTGACTTACCAGAATTAGTCGGATCTTTGAGGTCTTGTGCGCATTTCCAGCCATAGCAGCTAGGTGTGCCTTCTGGTAAATTTTCATCGGCGACGTCGATCAATCGGCCTCCCTGGTGTGTATGTGTCAACTGCATCAGTTAGTTCCATCTTTCAGCTAAATTGTGATTGGAAATCTCACCTCGTGCAGCATGGCCAGTCCCGTGTTCCTCAACCCATCCACAGGAGTCGCAAAATCCGAAACACCGCCTTTGAAACCGGGTTGCTGGGTCTGCGTGATCCTGTCCTTGTCGATTCTAGGCCAACCAAGATTGAGCGACCGGTGCAAGAACCACGCGCAAACATCTATGCTGAAAGCAATGTCTGGCCTTTCTTTCAAGTAAGGACTCTTATCTTTGGGCTTTCCGTCTTTGAACCATTGACCTTTGTTGAAGAAGTCGGAGCCTGTCCTGAATGCTATAGTCCTCGTGCCGATATTTCCTAGATCATAGTCGACGGCATAACATTTATTTCGAAGGCTACCCGGTTCTAATTCCATAGTGAGATACTTTGTGTCTTTCATTAATTCATCCGACCAGAGTTTGACGTCGGGGAGACCTTTTTGCTTCATACGGCCATTGCTGCAAAAGATCATCTCAAGGCAAGATGTTAGCCGAAAGAATCCTTCCTGTGGATAGAAGATCTTGCGAACTTACCACATCATTGCTAGTCATGGATTCCTGCCAGCCCTGGTCCATAGACCTATCTGCCGCATGTTCTTTCTCATATCCCGCTACATTCTCGAAGGTTTCTGCAATCGACACGCGTTAAAATTCATGTCAAGCCACTCAAAGAAACACAGCTATCAGACCAACTACTCACTTTTGACCGTATCAGACTTTGACTGGTAATCCGCACCCTCACCCAATATCAACTTGAGCATATCCGCGACGTGCTTGTCGCCTGTATTGTCTTTCATTACGTTGAAAGCATTCTCCGCAATCGTGATACCCTCTGTCATAGCTTTCTTGATCTCATCAGTCGCCATGAGGAATGGACTAAGACCCTCGCCCGGGTTTCCTATTCCTACAAGGTCTGCACTTAAGTTAGCGGCGGTTCAATGAGCACTATGATGATTGAGTGAACACTAACCACAAGAACCATCGACACCCATTTGGCCGCTAGACTAGACCTCCCCAAGAGGAGAAGAACGGAAAGTATAAGATACATGAGAAAAATGTAAAGATGAAATCAAGAGCGAGAGTAGAAGATCGTGTTTTAAATCAATGTCAGATCGGTATACCTTGACACAGTTTGCCTTAAGTATATATCGTGGATTGAGATACGTGTATCAAAGTCCATTGCGCTACATGGTGAGTACTGTTCCAGGTTTAGGGCAGGCTTGCAAGGCTCAACCGGATGAGATCTGGCCACCCGGGTTCGAAAGAGCAATGCACGAGTGCAATCCCATAAGGCACGCTATTGCACACCATCAATCCTGACCAATCCATCATACGAGGCCGTCCAGAATACTTTTAAAGTCCACCAAACAACTTATTCCTGCGATGTAAATGAAAAGAACCTGCGCCATTCGGGCAGAAGTTAGCTTCAAGTTAGCGGTATTGCCTAAGCCTCAGTCCTCAACTGCCTAAAGAAGAAATATTACGCCGTCCTAAGTAGTTTATATAGGCGTAAAGCGCTAAAAACTGCTACGCGGCTACCTTACCCTTATAGAACGTACGCATAACAGGGTAGGCGAAAATCTAATCTTATCTCGATACGATCGACGATCGACGATCAATACAATATCTCATATCGATCAAAGTATCGTGATATTCTCTTGGCATTCCCACAAAAATTTCTTTTATTAAGGGCACGTTCGGTTGCAAATCGCCTCCATATCATAATCTTTTCAATCCGTGCGCCTTTTAGTGTCGCCCGTTTTGTAATTAGTGGCGGCTACTACCGTGGCTCATTTGAATCTGTAATTGAGTTGATTGTTCGGTTGCAGCTCCAGAATGAAGCTCCATATTGAAGCTCCATATTTGACTTTGTGATTGACGTTGGTGAGCCATTTGAATGAGCCCCCCTCTGCCACCAGGCTTCTATCACGACTCCCTACCTTAGTGTAGTAATGGAGCCTCCTCCTCGGCCAACGCCCTCTCTGCGATTGACGTTTCCTACATCTTTACCCACCTCTCGTATAAGCCGTAGTAGAGTTACCGCAACGCCCGCGACGCCCGTAGGGCTTAGGAATGCGCGTTTAAAATGGACAGATGAGATGGAGGAGGCAATGTTAGAAGGCCTCCTCAAGGCCGTTTGGAAAGAATATCGCGCAGATAGCTCCTACAAAGCTAACGGCTGAAAGATTGCCCTTAATTGTACGCTTGCTGTTACCTAGTAGCGTATTACTATTAAGCAAATTAAGAGCAAGCACAATAACTATAAGAAGGATTAGAAGCTGTGGAAGAACCTCTATGGCCTCTCTAGCTAGGGGTAGGACGAAGATAAAGGCGTACCTGTTGCCAGTAAGGAAGTTATAGAGGCCTACTTTGAAGCTAATCCTGCCGCTAAGAAGTTTTGTAATACGCCGCCTGCCTTCCTAAACCTACTGCAGGAGCTATTTAACGGAATTCTAGTAATAGGCAATTATGCAAGGTTAATTAATGAGGCAATTGAGAGCTGTATAGACCCCGAACTTCTCTTAGCAGTGGCCTCGTAGGCGTTAGGTTTGGTAGATAAGGAAGATAGGGATGAGGACGAGGACGAGGAGGAAGTAGATGAGGCCTTTAAGTTAGAGTTAGCTCTTAGCTCTATTAAACGCAGTTAATTAAGCTTACCTTTAGCTAAGCGCCCTAGTCCTTCTAGATCTTCCTTAACGCTAAGTTAACCTTCTTTACTAGCTATATAAAAGCGGGCTATTAAGTAAGCTACTAAAGCTACCAAATCTAATACAAAGCGCTAGTAAGGAAGACGGTGAGTTATAAAGGCCCTAAAGGAGACGGTAGAGAAGGTAATAAGAGAGATAAGGGCTATAAGAGAGCTGATGGCCCAGAAGTCTCCTTAAGAGAAGGCCTCAGTAGAGTTTATCCATAAATTTAGTCACCTAGATCCTGTAGAGCAACTGGCTGTTTTATAAGCTTTTAAGACGGAGTCTACTACTAGGTTATTTCTTATAACAGCTGGAGTTATAGAGCTTCGGCAAAGCTTAATTAACGATATTTTAGCTAGCAGGAAGGAGGATGCGTAGGAGAGTAAGCTTTAGGTAAGATCTAAGCTTAAATATAGTAAGATTTTAGGTGAGATCTAAGTCGCTCTTTAAAGCCTTATTACTATATAGGCAATCAGAGAGCAATATATAAAGGGAAACTATATAGATTTATATAGTAAATACACCCAAATCTGCTATATATTCTCAATTAATTGGCCTACTAATTGCCTTATAGTAACTTTACTCTATAAGCTCCGCAATCTTATTACGTCTTTAGTTTATAACTATATCGCTTTCTACCTCTATAAGTCTTACATCTTCCTTATCTATAACCTTATTCTACGCCTCTAAAAAGTAACCTAAATTATCTGGATTACTTATATTTATAAAGTTATATACCGCAGTTAAAGCGTATACTACATCTACCTGCGTACTTAAAGGGAGATTATGCCTACTGGCCTCAAAGTACCGGAAACGATTCTTAAAAATGCCTATAATACGCTCTACTATATTCCTTAGAGCCGCGTATTAAAGATTAAAGAGCTCCTTTGCGTTCTATGGCCTTATATTTGCCTACGCCTACTTATAAAGATAATATCGTACACCGTGGTAGGGAGTTAAAGTTATAGGCGTGTTAGAGTACCCAGTATCTGTAACGTAGTATCTACCAGGTAAGGCTTTAAATCCTTTAGCTTTTGCTAAATTAAGGACTCTAGAGTCGTAAGCAGAGCCTTTCTAACCAGCTAGAATATATAGGAAGTTTATCTAGAAATTAACAGCTATAAGGATATTCTGCAATAATCCTCCCTTCCTTCCACACTATAGAGCTTATCTTATATACCCGCCTTTTATAAAGACTGGTAGATAAGTACCATTAAGAGCTCCAATATAATCAGCAAAAAAAGGATATTATTTAGGGTTATCAGCAATCTCTTCTGGAGTAAAGTTCTGAGGAAGCCGAACGACTTCCTTATGTAGTTTTAGAAGGCTAGGAAGGACTTTATATATAGCTCTAAGGCAGTAAATTAGTACTAGAAGTTTAGCTAGCAGGTAAATACCTACTAGTGGATTGTTGTAGATGAGTATTAAGTTACCTTACTCAGTAATCTATATGTCGAATTATTGCTAAATATTATTAGGAATATTATCAGCTTCTCAGCCGCTGATAAAAGCTTTATGTCCTTTAAGTCGCTATATAGTTATAACCAATTAAGAAGCTTCCTAAACACCTCGGGTCTTATACGAGTTATACTCATAAGTCGTTGCTTATGGCCGTAGAGCAATTACGTCGTCCACCTTGTTCCTCGCCACATATTAGTATGCCGAGTACGAGCGCCCCCCGGAAACAAGCTCATTGTAATCACGAAGGTTAATATAATGATATTATATAAGGCTTACAAATGCGACTGCAGTATCGCGATTGGGGCGTGTGGAGGCGCCATATGCGTTGCTTTAGCGCGTATGCGAGGGCTCCAGATTAAATATAGAATATGGAACAGGAGCTCGAAGCTCCATATTAAAACGGTGCCAAGAACCTCATTACAACTACTGTATGTGGTATAGCTTGCAAATTTGACGCGCTTGCCGATATGGAGGAGCTCCATATTCAAAAGTCGTTAGATTTACCGAACAACACCCTCATATTCATATTTGAGCTCCATTTCCGTTACAATATGGAGCCTCCATATTGAATATGGAGGTGCAACCGAACATGCCCTAAATTTACTACCTTTCTACTAACGTAGGTGATAGGGTTATGACGGCGATAGGGTTATGATGGTTGGCTACTACCGCCTTCCTGATGTAGATGGAACACCAAAATACTGCTAAAAGGCCTTAGAAGTGGCCGTTGGGTCGTGCACGATATGATGGTGTGCACGACCCAACGGCCACTTCTAAGGCCTTTTGGTAGTATTTTGGTGTTCCATCTACATCAGGAAGGCGGTAGTAGCCGACCGTTATAACCCTATCACCTACGTTACAATATTATACGAAACATGGCTTCAGAAGCGGATTTATCTCTTCTTGAAAATACTCCTAGCTTAATTAAGAGCTCTAGCATATAATAGGCTTAGCTTTAATCTCTAGTCTATAAATTTACTTGCCTACTATACAAGAACGAGCTAATATATAATAAAAAGAAACAAAGGCTTATATACTGCAATTAGTGCGAAAGCTACTTAGTACTATTAACTATAAATATAAAAGAACACCTTGCTAAAGACTACGTAATCTTTATTAACTTAAAACAGCCTTATATAAAGAAGCAAGCATTTAAAAAGCTTAAGGAACTTTAAGTATAAATAGTATTAGAATTTAGGACAGACGAAGTTAATTCTATAATTCTTACGAAGGTTTTAAATAAGGAAGTTATCTAGTAGGCTCTTATTAACCTAGTTATTATATAAAACCTTCTATTTTAGATTATAGAGTGGGAAGAGTTCTATATCTTCTATTAGGCTCTTAACCTAAAGTTATTTAATTTAATAACAACAATATATACAGAAATTTCTTAGATAATTACCTATTTCTTTTAGTTACAGAAAGATATTATACAAAAACGAGTTTAATTAGCAGCAGTGTGTCTAATAGCTAGTGACGCTGGCAGCGTAGCTGCCAAGAAGCTGATAACGTAAGCAGTCAGCTAGCAGTCAGTCTGCGTATAGGGTAGTTACAGTCAGTCAACAGTCAGTTGGTGATAAAACTACAGCGAGCTAACAGCTCGCTGCCTTGGTGGTAAGGAAAGGAGGATTTAGTGGTGTTTTGAAGCTTTTAGCAGAATTTAGATCTTCGGCTAAGATCTAGTTGGCTAACCCTTGGGAATCTCTTGCTTAGCTATAGTAAATAAGCATTTTTCCTAATATCTCTACTACGCGTGTAAACCTATTCCCCAATATTAAACCGAACCTTTTTATTACCTATATATAATGTAAAGTACATTACATTTTACGCCCTGGCAAGGTAGCAGAGCTTCTTCCTCTGCTTCTTTCTCTGCTTCTTTTTCTACCTCTTTTTTATTAACTTCATCTACGCGTCCTTTAGTACCGCGTAGGCCTTATAGATTAACTGCTTCTTCCCCTCTTCTAACCGATAATGATACTAAATTGGGCGATTAAGATGATTTTATATCGCAAGAGCCACCTCTAGCTAATTAGAACTACGGCTGTATCTTTCCTATTAATTAGGATAATTTCTACTTAATATTATATGGCAAGCTTACTAGTAAATATGGATACTAAGTTATTAATAAGCGGTTACTATTAAGCAATGCCTCTATATTACTAATATGGAAGCATAGAGCAGATATTTTTTAGGACGGTCCTTTAGGCAAAAAGAGGCTTTAGCTATATAAGCTCTGCTATCTGGCTTAAAGACCAGGTGCTTTGCTTATAATAAACGGCAATGACCATATTAGCGGCCATTTAAAATTAAAGCATAGCCTTATTATTAACTTAAAAAGCTATAGTGGTAGTATATAACTATTAGCCGAAGCTTCTACTCTAGCTACTGGCTATAAACGCCAGCCGTTTTAGGCAGCTGGCTATGCTTAAGCCTATATTAATTGGATAATTTTATAGGATATTACCTTTTATTAAGCTATAAGTCCTTATACGCGCGCTCTGCTAACATTTGACTATCTTTAGATTTAGGAGTGTCTCTTAAAGGCGCCTATATCCTTAAGCAATTAGATTAAGGCCGCATTTAAACGGCGACGCGTTAGTATTAAAGATATCCTCCTTACCGCACTTAGTAAAATTAACCTTAGCTATAATATCTGGACATCTATAAACGGAATGTCGCTACTTAGTATAGTAGCTCATTTCATTGATAAAGACGGCAGGCTTTAATTAGTGCTTTTAGGCCTTCTACGACTGCGAGGATCATATACTGCTGAGAATGTAGCAACGGCTTTAGTAACGGTAATTTAAAAGTATTAAATTAATTATAAGCTCGGCTCCTTAATAACCGATAACGCTAGTAATAATAATAAGCTCTATAGCTACCTTTTACAAAGCCTCTTAGTGCCTAAAAAGGAACGGCTTCGGTGCGTTGGCTATATTATTAACCTTATTGTTAAGGCTTTACTATACGGCAAAGGCGTAAGCAAGCTTAAACGCTTACTAATTAATGTAAGCAATTAAGCTAAATTTAACCTTATGTGGGAGAAAGGCTTTATAGGTAAGATCTATAATATCGTTAAATATATTATACGATTAACAGGACGCCGTAAGGACTTTGTTGAGAATTAGGCTAAAGCATGCATTAAGGACGATCTTTTTAATTAAGCAGAGCTTCTGCTTATCAAGGACGGAGGTTTTTAATGGAATTCGACCTACTTTATGCTCCGCCGTGCATTATTTCTTCGCAAGGCAATTAACAAATATCTACTGGCTTAGAGGAAGCCCGCTAATGATAGCTATGATCTATCTTAGGACGCGCTTACTAATAAAGATTGGTAGTAGGTAGAGCAGCTTATTAAGATCCTAAAGCCTTTTATATTAGCTACTAAGCGTATAAAAGGCAACGCCAACAGTCCTAGTGTTAAAGGCTTATATAGCGCTTTATAGGAGTTAATTACTAATATAGAGCTCCTCTATTAAATCCTCCAGCGAACTTAGTAGAGCCTTAAGAATAAATATAACTCCTTCCTTAAATCTGGCGTTAATATGGCTATTAAAAAAATTAATAAATATTTCGATAAAATGAAGGCCGAGAGCCCTTACTATTTTGCCGTAGTAATCCTTTATCCATCTCTTAAACGCGCCTACTTTCGCGATAAGTGGAAACGGTGGCCCTAATGGTGGAAACACGCCGAGCGGTGTATGGAGACTCTATTTAATGAATATATTAATAAGCAAGTAGATAAGGAAGATAAGGAACTAGTTAAGCTATAATGTAGAAAGGTTCCTTATAAATCTAACGACGATTTAGCTGATAAATATGCACAGTCCTTAGTTGTAGACGAGAGCCTTACTTCCTTAAAGCGCAATCAAAAGCGTATTAAGCTCGCCAGTAAGCTTAACCGCTACTACAACGCAGGCCTTAAGTTCATTAAGATTAGTTCCAACGACGGCTATAAGCGGAATGACGTCGTTCCTGATCCTCTTAACTAGTGGCTTAAAATCGGTTAAATCCTTTATCTAATACTTACTAAGATCGCTCTTAATATGTTCTTAATACTAGTAATAAGCTCTATATGCGAACGAGCCTTTAGTTAAGCTAAAAAGATTATCACTAATAAGCGTAATTAACTATTGGCCGACACGATTAAAGCAGATTAATGTCAGAAGTAGTAGTTAATTAAGGGCCTTTTATTAAGCAGTTTAATTGACTATATTAACTCTAATAGAGCTTTAACTACACCCTAGCTAACGAGCTTAAATATTAATTTTACTGGCTATAAGCTAGCTTAGTAAGATATATTTAATAGAGCTTTATATTTAATTAAATCTAACATAAAAATAGAGCCTCTGAAGCCCTTACTGCCGCTTTCTTTTTTTACCACTAACGTTACTACCGACTTGAATACTTGCGGAGGATATATTTGGACACTATTGGATGAATTAAGGTTAATTTTTGATCGGGCAATGTCAATATTTGTATATAGAGAGGTGCTGCTAAAAATCCGCAATGAAATACCACAAACTTTATACAAATTGCCTAATTCGGATAGCGAGCTGATAGCGTGACAGTCAGCGTACCTGATTTTGACACAGCGGATAGCAAGCGATCCACTTGGCTGCAGTCGTTAGCGATAAGGCCTCAAAGCTCGCTGTCCGCTGACTGTTGGACACACTGAATTAGCATTAATAAGTATTTATCTTTCTATTAATATCTAGACGTCTCTAAATAACTACCTTCTTCTCGCAGTCTGCGCCCACTTTATTAATAGCTAGGAAAACCGGATAAAAGCTCTTCTTACCCTTTATATAGTACCTAGTTATAATAGAGCTAAATAATAAAATACTTTTCTTTTAGTTTTAGAGGAGTATGGGATTATATAAAAGCTTAGAGCTATTATTATAGATAATTCTATAATAAATGATACTCTTTATTATACAATCTATAAGTATCTTACTAACAATAAGGATACTACCTAGGATCCTATTTAGCAACGTATCTGCTATTAGGGGTATACTAGTAATCTCGCCATCTAGGCCTTCCTCTTTAAAGATACTCTTAAACTTAAGGCTATTAAATTATATAAAAGGAATAATATAAGTAGAAAGGAGCAAAGTTATAAGGAAGAGATTAAGTAGAAATAGGCTTTCTAAGTAATAGGCCTACTTAGTAAGCTTTATAATATTATAGTATACTTTTATACCTTAGCAAGTTATATAAAGGAGTTTAAGATTTTAGTTAAAAGATAAGTTCCACTTAATAATTATATAAGGTAGAATAGCTAGTATTAAATACTAAGCGTCTTACTTAAGCACGAGTTAGGAATTAATAACTATATTAAGAGCAACTTTAATACACTTAAGGAGGATTATATCTCGCTATAAGTATTACGGACCTTATATTAGTAGTAGTGCGACTACTAAGGACAGATATAAATGGGTTAGTTAAGATAGTACGGGAGGCGCTAGAACCGATCGAGCTATAAGACAAGGGGTAGCTAAGTTACGTGGCCAGTTATATTATAAGTTTAAAACATAGGAATATAGGAACGTGGGAACGTGACGTACTAATATACTAACGTTATTACGAACGCTTTAAGTACAATGTTATAACTACTTAGAGAGGAGTTGGAAGAAGCTAGTTAGTTAATATAAGCACGGTCTAAAATGGAACCCGTGGAACCATATAACAAGGAATGGTAAGCAGAGTCACGTGATATGATCTGTGTGATCTGTGTAATCTATAAGATCTATAATAGAGCGAATAGAGCAGACAGAGCAGACAGAGCAACGACTTTCTTAGGAGTACGGCTATGTATTTAAGGACCCTTAGTCCCTACCTAGATAGTTCCTTCCTCGTAGTAATTCTTAGAATATAATTAGAGTTAATCTATTAGGCAACCACTCTACCAGTTGTTATTACGTTATTAACTTACTTGCAATACCTATATACCTAGCCCATTAATAAGTCCACCGTAGTTCTTGCTACAAAACTCCATTATACAATCACTACCACGGTTATAGTTTTAATAAGTCAAATAATATGCCACCAAAAGCAGCCACCACGACGCCATTAACGGCGGCAACTACGTTAAGATTAGGTAACGACACCAATATAGCAGATACTAATTTATAATAACCTGTAACGGTAGAACAGTTATAAATAATAGTTGACTAGTTAACGGGAGATAATATAGCACTTAAAAATAGAATTAATGGAATAGGAGCAGTAAAGGTTAAGTTACTATTAATTAAAAGATTCTTAGGAGAGAGATTAAAGCTTAAAGGATTTCTTATATAAATATACTTTAAGGTTACGCAAGAAGAAATAAAACTAGTAATAACTATAGATTAAGTAGCGTATGCAGGATTGTTCTTATTAGAAAGAGCACTTAAATGGTTTAAGCCTTACCTTATAGAGATATAAGTAAATAGAATAACAACAATAAACTAAGAAGTACGGTTTATATTCTTAAGTTAGGGAGGGTTTACAGAGCAACTTATATAAATGTTTAGAGATCTAGAGGCAACAACTATAGCGGAAAGGAAACTCTAAGACATTACGCAATAAACCTTAGTAATTAAGTATATAACGTAGTTCCAAACGCTAGCAATATAAATTAAGTGGAATAATAAGGCGCTTATAGCATAGTATAAACAGGGACTTAAGGCTAAAGTCTAGGACGTAATTATCCTAATAGAAGATGCGGATACCCTAAGGAAACTAATAGATTAAGCAATAAAGATTAATAATAGGATCTACTAAAGGGAACAGGCTAAGAAAGGCTAAAATAGAGTTCTATAGTTATATAAAACGCAGAGTACGCAACAACCTAAGCTAAATTAGAAAATATAGTATGGCGTAGAGCTAATAGACCTAAGTAGTACTAAAGAAACCTATAAGAGATAGAGTAAGAAACTATAGAAACTTAGAGGTTAAGGATTAAGTAATTATAGGACTAAGGAGCATAGGCTAAACCAAGGATCTTAATAGTAGAAGATATTTAAGCGGACTCTATAATAAAAGCAATGGTTTAAAGATAGAGCTTATATAAATTGTAGAAAATAAGGTTATTTTACTAAAGACTATAAAAGTGGTTAGAGTTATTATGTAGTAAAGGGAACCAGACTAGTAGCGTGTGGCACGGATATATAGAGAGACAATAGTGCGCTGCGAGGAACAAAAGAGTGTTTAATTAGAAGTTTTGCGTTTTATTATAATAACGCATACTAAATTTATAAAGACGCTAAGTACGGTATAAGCTATTAGCCATAAGAGCTAGAGTTAAGGGGATTTAAAAGAACTAAAGAGTTAGATAAAGAATAAGAACGACTTTATAAGCTAGATTAAGATATTACAGTAATATACGGATAATAATTAGTAATAATAATAATGGAGTTAAAGTATTTATTAATTAATAGCAATAAGGACAGTAAAGAAACTAACTAGGGGTATTTAAACCTTAATAACGTAATAGAAGTAGAGACTGAGACCGCCATAAAGTAAGGCTTAGTAATGGGTATTATAACACCGTTAGATCCGGTATCCATCGCTTTATAAGACGGAAGGAGTAATATCTAAAGACGATTAAGTAAGCAGATAACTACTAGTGCTAGCTTACCACTTAATAAAGGCAAAAGGCTAAAGGCTTAAGATTCTTAAGATAAGATAAGATAAGAGATAACTAAGATTCTTAAAATAAGATAAGGCATACTTAAGAACCTATAACAGATGAAAACCAGTAGGATAAAGTAATAGCTTAGTTTAGCAATATACAAATAAGCTTAGGACGAAGTTTCCTATAGGTATAAGACTTTTAAGACGAGATAAGTAAGATCTAGGACTCTTAAGATAAGATAAGGACACTAGTAAAGCCTAATTAGACTAAGGCTAGAGTGTAGCTTAAGAAAGAAGTAAGCTTAGGGTTAAAGAATCTAAGGGGTTAAGAATTCGGAGTATAAATAAAGACACCCGCAAGAAGGAAGTAAGAGACTTCGCTATAGATTAGGGAATCTATAATACAAATAGTAGTTAAATTAGGAGACAGATATATAGACTTAAAAGACCTACTAGGCGAATATAGTGTTTAACCTAAAGATTAAAAAGTTAATATAGCGATTAAGAAGTAAGAGAACTTTAAGGATCTAATTATAAGACGTAAATAATAAGAAACTATAGACGAGTTTAGAGCAAGAATTATCGCATAGTAAGAAAAGAAACTAGATATAAAATCTAGTACACTAGGTTATATAAGGGACAGAGTACCTATATAAAGAATTACTAATAGGCTAAGAATAGGCACACTAAGAGCTAAGTGGCTTATTAAACTGGAAAATAAAGAGGATCTAGGAATTCCTACTAGGTTTAAAGAATAACACATAAAAGGCTGTTATAACGCAGTAATAAGAAGATACTTCCTTACGGACAGACTGTATACACTTTAGTAGCTATACCAAAAGTGGTATAGGCAACGATATAATAATAAGTAGGAAGATTTCTATATATAGTTGGATGAAAAAGTTATCTAAGACCACCTAATTACGGAAAAAGCGATGAATTATATCAAGGGAGCCTTAATTATAATATTAAAGGATCTAAAGGAATAATTAGAGGACTAGAGAAGCGAGAGGCGCGTCTTAGTACCTGCGAATAAGGTTATAACGTTTAGATTAGTGTAATAGAGGTTTAAACTTAAAGATAAAGACGAGTTAAGAGTTAACCCAAAGCACCTAGTATACTACACGCTATTATAGATTGTATGCGTAGACAATATATACGAGATGCATAAGAATCCGAAGAAAAAGAACCGGAAATACCCTGTAAGGATATACTAGATAATAGATAAACAATAGTATAGGAATGCTAAGTATATACACGGCTAGTATTTAGTAGAAGTCCAAAAGGAAGGAAGTTTAATACTTTAACTAGGAAGATTCCTTATAGAAAAATGCTTAGATGGACGATAATAGTAGAAATGTCTAGAGAATACCTATCTATAGTATATTAAAGATAAAAAGCGAACTAGGTATTAGCTAAAGAGTAAGCTAAATATAATAGGATTAAGTAGCTAATAGTTGGGAAAGGTAGAGGCCTATAGGACTAGAGGGAGCCAGTAGTAGAGCCTTAGACCCTTAAAGGAATTTAAGGATAACACCTAAACCTAAAAGTTAATTAGTAAGATTAATAGTTTAAAGTGTTAGTAGATAGTGGAGCGACATAAAACTATATCTTATTAGTAGCAGTTAAAAGGATGGGGCTACTATATAGGCAAAAAGAGCACCCTTATCTATTAGTAATAATTTTAGGAGATCTAATAGCCTATAGAGGAGGTATTATTAATCTTAAAATAGGACCAATTTAGATAACTATTAAAGGAAGATAAGTTAAGATGTCTTTTAATATATTACTATTAGGAAATAATAAGGCAGTATTAGGAATGCCTTAGTTATAGGAATATAATCCAAAAATTAATTAGGTTATAGGTTAGGTTAATACCAGAGATATACAATGACATAAAATATAATAATAAACTAAGTTAGTATAGTACTAAGTTGGAGCAATATATAAGGAGACTAATTAAGGATTAAGCCACGTACTAAAGAGATACCATAAGTATGGCAAAAAGCTATAGTTACTAGAAAGTAAAAAGCTGTTAGATTATATAGTATAGGACTATAAGATAGAGCTAGAATTAGGAATAAGTTTAAGGTTTTACCTAACTTATAAGTTAACAGAAAAAAAGTTACAGGCACTTAAGGAGTTTGTCTAGAAAAATCTTTAAAAAGGATATATTAGACCATCGCAGTTATTAGCGGGATATCCAGTACTATTTGTACCAAAGAAAAATAGAAAACTTAGGCTATATATTAACTATAGATAGTTAAATAGCATTACTAGGAAGGATAGGTATCCTTTACCCTTAATTAGCGAAATCTAAGACAGGATTAGCAACGCGTAAATCTTTACAAAGATAAATCTAAGATAGGCGTACTATTAGATTAGAATTAAGGAAGGCAATAAATAGAAGGCAGCCTTTAGGTTAAAGGAAGGACTATATAAATTATTAGTTATACAATTCGGGCTTATAAACGCACTAGCGACATTTTAGAAACGTATTAACAATATATTAAGAGAGCACTTAGATAAATTTATTATGGCATACCTTAATATTATTATTATCTACTTAATAAGTAAGAAAGAATATAGAGAACACGTTAAATAGGTCTTAAGGAGACTATAAGAAGAATAGATGCTAGTAGCAATTAAAAAATGCGAATTCTTTATAAGGAAGATAGATTTTATCGGATTTATTATTAAACTAGGCTAACTTAGTATAGATCTAAAGAAGATCGAGGCCATAGTAAATTGGCAAGAACTAGAAAATGTAATATAGTTAAGGTTATTTTTAGGGTTCTGCAACTACTATAGAAGGTTTATAGCTTAATAGTTAAAGGATATTAAGCTACTTATAAGATTAATAAAAAAGGAAGAACTATAGGCATAGGGAGAGGAATAAAAGGAACTATTTAAGAAAGTTAAATAGTTGTTTACCTAGGAGCTAGTTCTTAAAATCTATTAACTATAGTTAGAGATAGTGGTTAAAACGGATACATTAGACTATATACTAAGAGCGTGCTTTCTATAAAAATATAAAGATAAATAGCACCTAGTGGCATACTATAGTCGGAAGATAATACTACTAGAACTAAACTATAACATCTATAATAAGGAGTTGTTAGGTATAGTTATAGCACTAAGGGAATAGAGATTATTCTTATAAGGCATAGAAAAACCATTTATAGTTAAAATAGATTATAAGAACCTAACGGGGTTCCTAATAACGAAAGAACTTAATTATAGATAAGTTAAATAGGTAGAGATGCTTATAGAATACTATTTTAAGATTTAATATACTAAGGGTATAGAGAATGCACGAGCAGACGCTTTAAGCAGAAAGGCTAAACTATAAAACAATAAAAAGCCATTAGGGGCTTTATTGCGAAGGGATATAGATAGATTAATTAGGTACAATTATCTAAAGATCACAGCAACATAAGAAGAGAAGATCTATAAATTGCTAGAAAGTAATTAGATATAAAAAATCCTAGACGCATAAATAGAGGATTTAGACTTAAAGTAGTATAAAAATTGAGAAGTAATATATATACTAAGAGCTATTATAAAGGAGTTTATTAAGTCATTTTATAAAGGACTAACTTAAGGACATAACGGAGCTATAGGCTTAATATTAAGACTTTAAGAGGAGTATATTATTAATAGAATCTAGGAACTAGCCAGGTAAGTTATAAAAGAATATCTAGATTGCTAAAGGAATAAACTAATAAGGTATAAGCTATATAGAGAGCTATAACCTATTAAAATACTAGAGAAACTATAGGAGGTTATATTATAGGACTTTATTATTAAGTTACTGAAGTTAAGAGACCCTATTACTGGATAAGATTATAATATAATCTTAGTAATAATAGATAAGCTTATAAAGTGGGGATACTTTATAGCATATTTAGAAGAAATATTAGTAGAAGATATCGCTAAAATCTATATTAAAGAAGTATTTATAAGACATAGAGCACTAAGTAAGATTATATTGGATAAAGATCTAAGATTCATAGCAGTATTCTAGGAAGTGTTCTTAATAGAGTAAGGAGTTTAAGTAGTAACTTCTACCGCATATTATCTACAGACAGACGGTTAAACGGAAAGATTAAATTAGATACTAGAACAGTATCTAAGGTATTATATTAATTATGCACAAAATAATTAGGTATTGCTATTACTAGTTATATAGTTTATATACAATATAACACCATAAGAAGAAATAGGCACGTTACTATTTAAGGCGAATTACGGATATAAGCTAAGGACCTTATTATCACTATATTAAGTAAAGAAGATAAGTAGTATAGCTAAGTAAAGAATAAAGAGTTTAATAAATCTTTATATAGACCTTACAGAAACAGCTAAGGTAGTACAGCAAAGGATAAAAAAGTATTATAATGCTAAGAGATCTAAGGGACTAGATCTTAAGGAGGGAGATAAAGTATAGCTACTATATAAAAATTTCAAGAGTTAATAACTAAGTAAGAAGTTAGACTATATTAGACTAGGACCTTTTAAAATTATATAGAAAATTTCATTAGTTATATTTAAGTTAAACCTACCAGCTAGGATAAAGATCTACCCTATATAGTATATCGCAATACTAGAGCTAGTATACGGAAATATTAAGCCACTAGTCTATAAAGTAGACACGTATAGAGGATAAGAGGAAGACAAATAGCAAGTTTTAAAGATTGTTAGTTATAAGAACATAGATAATAAAATATAGTACAAAGTAAAGTAAATAGGCTACGATAAGACTACCTAGGAGCTACTAGAGAACCTAAAAAATGCTATAGAAAAGGTATAGGAGTATCAGAAGAGAAAAGGTTAGGCAATATTAATAAAGAGGAATTGCTAAAGAATAAGTTACCTAAGGGGGACCTAGGAAGAGCGACTGCCAAACTACTTAAAGTTATTTCCTTCTCTATTAGAAGAGAATCCGTTTTTTTATTACTAAGTTCCTATAAACCTTATTAGATAAGTTTCTACTCCTTTAAACGAACCTTCTTATAAATATATTCTAAACGCTAAAGACAAGTATAAGCTAAACGCTAAGCTTTAAGGACACGTGCGGACTCTTTTAAGGTATATTAGGCCGCAAGCAGCGCTAAAGATAGCTTACTATTAAGCTTTACAGCGGCAGATTAAACACAAGACCCTATAATAAATTACTTAGGGAACTTAGAGACTATTAAGAGTTATAGGACGCGTATACTTAGCGTTAGAAATTAAGCGAATATTGTAGGACGATTAAATATTTACTTTAGTGCACTTTATATAAAAAGAGGGCTGTTAAGATAAAGGACTCGCTAACGTAATATAGATTAACTTCTCTTTCGCACAACAAGAATATAGAGATGGTATTACTTCACTAAGCAATAGTATAGAAGAGACTATACGCGTACAATAAAGAGTTAAAGAAGAAGGTGCTTTAGGCATTATAAGTAATAATATTAACTAAATTAATTAGACGGATATTATACCTCTAGTAAACGACTTAGAGATACTAGGTATCTTTAAGGACGAAGATAAAGAGGAGGGAGATAGTGTTACGAACGCTTTAAGTACAATATTATAACTACTTAGAGAGGAGTTAAAAGAAGCTAGTTAGTTAATATAAGTACGGTTTAAGATGGAACCCGTAGAACTATATAATAAGGAATAGTAAGTAGAGTTACGTGATGTAATCTATATAATCTGTGTAATTTATAAGATCTATAATAGAGCGAATAGAGTAGACAAAGTAGATAGAGCAACGACTTTCTTAGGAGTACGGCTGTGTATTTAAGGACCCTTAGTCCCTACCTAGATAGTTCCTTCCTTATAGTAATTCTTAGAATATAATTAGAGTTAATTTATTGGGCAACCACTCCACTAGTTGTTATTACGTTGTTGACTTACTTGCAATACCTATATACCTAGCCCATTAATGAGTTTACCGTAGTTCTTGCTATAAGGCTCCGTTACAAACGTACTAACGTACTAACGTACTTAACCTTTACTATAGGGAGGAGTTATATATTTAAAGATGTATGGTCTCTATAGATAGTTTCCCTTTTCTTCTTTATAGTAAATCTTAGAATACAATTAGAGTTAATCTATTAGGTAACTACTCCACCAGTTATATTTATATTATTAACTATTCTATACCTATATACCTAGCCCATTAATAAGTCTACCGTAGTATTTCCTATAAGGTATCGTTATATATTTACTACTAAGGTTATAGTAAAAGAGGTTAAATAATATGCTACTAAAAGTAGTAGCTATAACGGCGTCTACAGCGGCGACTACCTTAGGATTAGGTAAAGACACTAGTATAGTAGATACTAACTCGCAACTAGTTACTATTAGATAGCTATAGGAAATAGTTAATTAGTTAATAGATAATAATAGGATACTTAAAGAAAGGATTAATAGGATTGGAGCGGCTAAGGTTAAGTTACCCTTAATTAAGCGATTCTTAGGGGAGAAGTTAAAACTTAGGAGATTTCTTATATAAATGCACTTTAAGGTTATATAGGAAGGAGTTAAACTAGGAATACCTATAGATTAAGTTACTTACGCAGGATTGTTCTTAACGGGAAGAGCACTTAAGTAGTTTAAGCCTTACTGTCGGTATCACCTGGGGGGGTACTGCAATTGCAATATAAGGTAACTGTTTCTTGATTTCATTTGTGTTCTTCTTCGTCTACCAAAAGAGAAAGAAAGGGGTAGTAAAGGTCGGGCTATCTATTGGGCCGTAGGTGGTCAGGTGACCTACGCTACACCATGCGGCCCCTGCCGCATACGCTCTGCGCGTAATGCAATTTACAGCCTCTACTTATACAGACACTTACCTTATAGAGGTATAGGAGCACAGTATAATAACTACTAACTAGGAGGTATAGTATATGTTCTTAAGTTAGAATAGGTTTATAGAATAATTAACGCAAATATTTAAAGACCTAGAAGTAACCATTACGGTAAAGAGAAAGCTTTAAAACCTAGTATAAAGGACTTTAGCGATTAAGTATATAACGTAGTTTTAAATATTGGTAATATAGGTCGAATAGAATAATAAAGCGCTTATAGCATAGTATAAGTAAGAACTTAAAGTAAAAGTCTAGGACGTAATTATTTTAATAGAAGATACGGATACTCTTAGGGATTTAATTAATTAAGCAATTAAGATTAATAATAGGATTTACTAAAGAGAGCAGACTAAGAAGGGTTAGAATAGAGTTTTACAGTTATATAAGGCGTAGGGCACGTATTAATAAAGTTAAAGTTAAAAACTATAGTATAGCGTAGAGCTAATAGACCTAAGTGGTACTAAAGAATCTAAAAGATAAAATAAGAAATTATGGAAACCTAGAGGATAAGGATTAAGTAATTAAAGGTCTAAGAAGTAGAGGCCAAATTAGGGATTTTAATAGTAGAAGACATTTAGGCGGACTTTATAATAAGAAAAATAGTTTAAAAAAGGAGCTTATATAAATTACGGAAAATAAGGCTATTACATTAAAAACTATAAAAGTAGTTAGAGTTACTATATAGTAAAAGAAATAAGACTAGTAGACAATATATATATATAGAGGGATAATAATATGCTGCAAGGAACAAAAGAATATTTAATTAGAAGTTTTACGTTTTATTATAATAACGCATACTAAATTTATAAAGACGCTAAGTATAGCGTAAGCTATTAGCTATAGAAGCTAAAAATACTAGAGTTTAGAGGAATTAACAAACTAGTTTATAGACCAGATATTAAGAATAATAAGTTTAACGTAGGCGAAACATTCTATAATAATAAGGTAATAAGAGCAGCTTACTAAAAGTATATAGACCTTAGAGATATTATATAAGAGGTAAAAGATAATTCCACTACAGAATAGGGATTATTAGTAGGGATTAAGACCCTACTAGATATAATGTCTATCGCTTTATAAGACATAAAAGAAGTAGGATAGTAAGCCACTTTAGTACTTAATAAAGGCAAAAAGCTAAAGACTTAAGATTCTTAAGACGAGATAAGGTAAGCTTAAGGACCTATAACGGACGATAACTAATAGAGCAGAGTAATGGCTTAGTTTAGTAATATATAAATAAGCTTAGGATAAAGTTTCCTAAAGATATAAGATTCTTAAGATAAGATAAGAATACTAAAGAAGCCTAGTTAGACTAAGGCTAGAGTAAAGCTTAAGATAGAAGCAAGCTTAGGATTAAGAATCTTATAGGACTAAGATTCTAGTAACAGAATAAGGACTATTAAAGAAATTATGAGTAAGGCTTAGCAATAAGATTAAAATATTAATACTAAGATTAAGAAGTAAGAAGACTTTAAGGATTTATTTATAAGATGCAAACTAAAAAAAACTATAGAAGAATTTAGATAAAGAATTATTATATAGCAAGAACAGAAACTAGATAAGAGATTTAGTATACTAGGTTATATAAGGGATAGAGTACCTATATAAAGAATTACTAATAGGCCTAGGGCAGGCACACTAAAAGCTAAGTGGCTTACTAAACTGGAAAACGAAGAGGATTTAGGGATCCTTATTAGGTTTAAAGAATAATATATAAAGAGCTATTATAACGTAGTAATAAAAAGATACTTCCTTACGGACAAACCGTATATACTACAGCAGCTATACTAAAAGTGGTATAGGCAACGGTATAACAACAAGTAGGAAGATTTCTATATATAGTTAGATAAGCGAGTTATCTAAAACCACCCGATTATAGAGAAGGCTATAACTTATATTAAAGGAGCTTTAATTATAATGTTAAAGGATCTAGAGGAATAATTAGAGGACTAAAGGAGTAAAAGACGCATCTTAGTACCCGTAAATAAAGTTATAACATTTAAATTAACATAGTAAAGGTTTAAACTTAAAGATAAAGATAAGTTAAGAGTTAACCTAAAGCACCTAGTATACTATACGCTATTATAAATTGTATACGTAAATAATATATATAAAATATATAAAAACCTAAAAAAAAAGAATTGGAAATACCCTATAAGGATATATTAGGCGCTAGATAAGCAATAGTATAGAAATGCTAAATATATATATAAATAGCATTTAATAGAAGTTTAAGAGTTAGGGGACTTAATACTTTAACTAAGAAGATTCCTTATAGAAGAATGCTTAGATAGATAATAGTAGTAGAAATGCCTAGAAAATACGTGTCTATAGTATATAGAAGATAAAAAGCGAACTAGGCATTAGCTAAAGAGTAAGCTAAGTATAATAGGATTAAGTAGCTAATAGTTAGTGTTGGTAACATAGGGTAAATTACCAATACTACTCAAGTAGATATAGTGATGGAAAAGCTTGTTATATTAGATAGGGGCGGGTAAGGAACTTAAGGTTCCTCACCGCGCTAGTGCCACGACGGCACGTGACGGCAATTTGCCGCACGTAAGGGCAAATTACCTCATTCCCAATACTGATAACTCTTCTTTTTATAGTTACTATTTATATGCAAACAGACCGTATACAATAATATGACAGTAGGTAGAATATAGCAGACTTTGGCAAGTAACACGTTTTATTCTACTAACCCGGACTTCTACTAGCCAATTATAATTTTCTATCCCTAGGATGGAAAATCGCTATTGGCTTGCTTACCACTAGCGCCTTAGCGGCCCTTGCCGCATCTTCTACTTCCTCTTAACCTAACCTTTAACTCGTATATGCAGAGTATTTGTGTTAATAAACGTCTCTAGTGCCTTATTTGGGTTTACCTTTATCATCGCATCTACTAGGTTATTTTAGCCATTAATCTATTAAATCTTAAAGAGTTCTTAACGCTCGTAAGATTGCTGTAGTACTATAATATTAATTATAAGGCGCTTCTCCTTTATAGTACTAAGCTTAACTAAACACTTATAGAGGGAATATAAGTTAGTGTATATAATTATAGGGATAACGGGGAGTTTAAGTTAATCTGTAATTATCTTTAAGGTAGTTCTAATTATAATTGCTATGTTAACTCCACCGACCATTCTATATATCTCTAATGCTAAAACGCTTTAAGTAATACGCTTACTTTTAGTTAAGCTCTAATAGATAAGGTTACCGTAGATTATGAAGTTACTCTCTTTGGTAGATTTGTTTGCAATAATAATCTTATATCCTAGTTAGGAGCTAAAATCTTTATTATTTATAAACGATCTATTAATAAATACAAAGAGCTTAGCGGTAGGAAGGTTAATAGGCATATAGAGCAGTCCTCGGTTAAGATAGTTTATTTACTAGGAGAGGCGCTTATTTAGGGTAAGAACGTCCTCCTTAGTTAGTTCTTAGTGTTAAGCGGCAATAGAGAGATTAAAGAAAGCCTTAGGTTGGTAGATAGAAGCAATATAAGCTCCGCAAGCGCGTTGCTCTATATATCCTTACTTTAGAGACTTAATATTAATGGCGTTAATTTTCTTACCTTAACCCTTCTGGCGTAAGGAAATGGAATCCTTATTTAGGGAGAGGATATATCTATTAAAGAGTAATGGTGTTTTTAAATTAAGTCTTTCCTTCGGCTTTGCTATAAGATTTGCCTTTACTAGCTTATCTTCTTTAAGAGCTAAGAATTGGTTNTCTCCTAAGATAATTATATNNTNNGTTTATATNCNNANNATTCNAAATNGNGTTCNTNTNGNTNTAATANGGAAGNANGGATTAAATNTAGAAGTAGTTATTAAAAGCTTCTCTTTATAGTGTTTGCTGTAAGTAGCCTACTAATAGGTTTCTACCTCCGCGATTCTATATAATAGCTTAAGCATGACTATAATTGTATCCTTGGGATATTAGTAGCGAATTTGCTCTAGAAGATATACCAATATTAAGCGCTAAAGGTGTGTCTCTAATTGGGTGTAGGCTTAAGTAATATCTCGCAAATAAACTGCTATTCCGTTCTTTATTAAGGAGGGAGCTAGTATAACAATAACTTATTAACTAGCTCGTTGTATTATTAGAGATTGCGTAAGAATCGTCTCCTTACCGTTATTATTATAGCCTTAAATAATAAGCCTTAATTTCTTAAACGGGGCGTTAATAGCTTTACCCTTAATCTTATTAACTATTCTTAACTTAAAGATACGAACTCCATTAAACTTAGTAGGGTTATATTTCTCAAATTTAAAGACTCTTCTTGTAATAAGACCGTCGATCTCCTATTTGTTAGATGCTTAGAAGGGAGCTCCTAGAGTTATAATACGGCCTTCCTTTTAGAGCTGTTTTGCGAGCTTAAAGTTAGCCTTCTCTTTAGCTGTTATAAAGGCCATTAATAACTCGTCCCTACTCTTAATAGCGGTAATAAGTTATTCTTTAAAATTAATAAGATATTAGCGATTTCGTGATCCCTTTGGGCAACCTCTACCGCGTCATGGTTGCGGTACGTCTACTATAATTATATTAGGACCACAGTCGCCTTCTAGGGTACATTAATCGTGGTTCTCCTTTAGGGTATCCTCTAGGGTATCCTATAAAGGCTTAAGACTATTATTCCTATAGTAGGGCTTAACAATAGTTAAGCGAAATTAAGTGGGTCTATGGGGCATCTGAAGAGTATAAGTTTAACTATTAATAGTGATAAGCGTATATGGGCCTGACTAGCCCCCTTTCTTACGCCATACCTATACTTCAGATTAGAGTAGCAGATCTGTTATAATTAAGGTGTTTAGACCGTTTCTTATTCTTAGTATATTATTAACCTAACGCGTGGTATAGATGCGGCGTACTTCCTTTATTGCCTTATGGATAGCCTTAGCTCGTTATATAATAGATGGAGATAGTAGAGAATTATTAGTTATTTAAGGGTAGGCGCTAAAGACTAGTAACGTAGGTATAAGCCTATCTGGGCTAGCAGAATTGTTAATAGCCTTAACAGCTATCTATAGGATAAGCTCTTCGCTAGCGCCCTCTAGTTCCGAAGAAATAATCTTATATACTTAGCGTAATAGCGTATAATATTATTCTACTTTTCTAATACTATTATATGCCTTAATAGGGACTTCCTTAACCTTAATTTCTATTACCTTTGCCTATTGCCAAAACTCTATAAATAAGAAGTTCCTCCCTACGTTATAAATGACTTAATTAAGTGGTCCTAGGTAGATATTAATCCAGTATAATTAAAGAGTATCCTATGCGTTCCTAGCTAATATATCCTTTAGGAAACGTGCGGCTTAGAAGGAGGTTAAGAGGTTAATAACCTAAAGTACTAGCTTGCCGCTAAGATATATAATGTTAATAATAATACAGAAGTTAAAGTTATAGTTATCTTTAAGGGTAAACTTAAATCGGCTAGGGGACTTCTAGTTTATTTGGTAGTAATAATAGTACTTTATAAGATACTTAATTGTCTTAACCTTGACCTTATAACCTGCTTGCTAAAGGACCCTAAGCAGTTAGTAAACGGATGGGTGGCTAAAATAATGGTGTAGTTAACGTAGCTCTAACTTGGTTAAGTGGCTCTAAGTAATATTCCTTTCTAGCTGTTAAAGGAGCAACTAAGGGTAACCCCACTTGCGTATAACGGGCACCTAATTATCTCCCTAGATAAGCATATTCTTAAGGTTATCGAGCTTAACACCTAATTTATCTATATCTCGGATATAAAATAGAAATAGGGTATTTATAGGAATAATGTGGAAAGTAATATATCCTAACGGGGTTTAGACCTTAATTATGCTGAGAGAGATTACAGTACCCTTACTAAAGCGAATTGTATATTAGCCTGCCGTTAATTAGTTAATTTAAATAGAGCTATTAAGCTACTAAAGAGCTTAAACTTAGGGTTCTCCTACTATAGATACTCCTGCGGCTTTAGTATCTGGTATAATACTATAGAAGACGTTTGCCGAGTATTTATTATTAAAGGAGAACGTGGAACTTTCCTTTAGCTTATTAAAGATATTTAACTTTATAACAGAATAGAGCGTAGATTGGTTATTAAGGATAGTAATGGTTTATATGCTATTTACCTTACTATACTTGGTAAAGTATTGGTCGGAAGAGTAGTCCTTAATTTCTATATCTATAAGGAGCTGTTCGGCCTTATTGGCCTTATCTTTAAGATCTTCTTCGCCTTTATATTAAACTAGGAAGCTTTAAAAGTAGGCTATAGTAACCTCTCGGTTTCTGACGTTTTATACGCTTTAGCGGAACTTATTATATACCTCCTTTCGTCTATTAAGGGGGTGCCTAGTTAACTAGCAATTTAGCTTCTTATAAACGTAGCACTTCTTCTAACAATCGCTCCAAAATAAACCTCCATAATTACCTTGTGGTTGACGTTAATTATACCCTTTACCGTATCCCCTACCGCGGCCACTATATATTTAATCGGTCCAGTTATAATTATATTAGTCGGTTAGGTTAATTAAAGTAGGTTAAAGTTAGGTATTAAATTGCTATACTTCTTAAGAGCGCAGAGCTGTGCTAATAGAGGATCTTAATTGGGTATATACTCCTTTATAAGTGTTTATAGGATTAAAGAGAGTAAGGTTATATTCTTTAACACCTTAGCATACACTAATAATTTAATTACGTAGGCTAAAGTCCTCTTAATATAATTCGGATAAACTACGCTAAATTATCTAAAGTTAATTAAAGAGCTTTTAAAGATAATTAAGCCGAAAGACACCTGGGTTTATAGCAATGATTTTTAGGAAGGTAGTCTCTCTCTACTCCAATATATACTGCTGCTTATTCTCTTCTATTTTAAAGTGGCATCTTATTTTATATATTATTCGGTTAAAATTATATCCTTTTCCTGCTAGATAATCATAATAGAAGGTACTAGCGCGGCCCTTAAGCATAACAGAATAGGTATTATAATATTGGTTAGGTTCCAGTCTAACCTTCTAGCAATAGTTATAGAAGATACGCAGCTTTAAATTAAGGATATTATATAGTTCCCCGCTAAACCTCTTCTCCTAGTCCGAATAGAGCTTTATAAGCTCTGTAAGCATCTTTAAGGTACCTTTAAGCGGTATTAGGCCACGTTAAAATTATATTAGAGATTAAGGTAGGGATTGCTTTATAGGCTGCAGTGGAGATATAGAGCCTAATGGAATACAGCGTAGTACCTAGTCTTGCTCTAGTAGAGTTTAAAGGTTATTAAATCGCAAAGCAAGGGGGTCTTACGCTTACTTTAGAGCAATAGAATTAGAACGTATCTCTATTAGTGTATTATTTGGATTCTATTATAAGTTAAGCTTCCTTATAGTACGTAGTTAGTGCTTAATTTCTTATAGAGTCCATTTATGCTCTTCTTTTGCGTTAATAACATACTCCTAAATATTATCTCTAATAGCGCCCCCATCCATAGGGACAAATACTCTGTTCTCCCGAAGGAAGTTACGAAAGTCTCGCACAATAACCTTTATCGCGAGAGCCTATGTTTCCTTTATCCATCTAATAAAGTCCTCCTTTATGCAATACTAAAGCATAGTATTATTATATTCGCTGTCTTTATAGTATGCCATATAGTATAGTAAGAATCTGTTTAGGTCCTATTATTCGGCATTTATAGGGTCAATATCTTTATGCCATATCTCCGGGTTAATGTCCTTCTCGTACTTCTTTGGGTAGGTTAACGCCATAATTAGTATAGAATTAACGGGGTGTCGTACGTCAAAGGTAGGTAGGTAGGGTTTTCGGTTTTATAGAATCTCGTAGGTTTACTGTCAAAAGGTAGGCAATTTAAGATGTTGTTTAACGCGTTTTAGACGTTAATTTAGGACCCTAGGTTTAGTAACACTTCTAACTTAGAGTACTTAACCAAATCTTCGTAAACGCAATTATTCTATATAATAGACGCAACTTGGTATCTCCTAGTACTTAGTAACACTTCTATTACTAGTTTTCCGCAAGTTTAAGGTAGTATAGTATCGCCGGGATCTATTTTATATAAGCGTATATAGCACCCCTACACAAGACTGTCTCTTCTGTTAAAAACCTTACTGTTTTATAGTTAACTATATATTTAATTACTAATTAGTGTTAGTAACACAGGGTAAATTACTAATACTACTTAAGTAGATACAGTAATGGAAAAGCTTATTATATTAGATAGGGGCGGGTAAGGAACTTAAGGTTCCTCACCGCGCTAGTGCCACGACAGCACGTGACGGCAAGTTGCCTTACGTGACGGCAATTTGCCGCACGTAAGGGCAAATTGCCTTATTCCCGACAGTTAGGAAAAGTGAAGGCCTATAAGACTAGAGGGAGCTAGTAGTAGAGCCTTAGATCCTTAAAGGAATTTAAGGACAACACCTAAATTTATAAGTAAATTAGTAAAATTAGAAGTTTAAAATATTAATAGATAGTAGAGTAATACGGAACTATATTTTACTAATAGTAGTTAAAAAAATAGGATTACCTTATAGATTATCAGGAAAAAAAATTTTGGGCACGTTGTCGCAAGCGAAAATCGGGGTCTGCAAAACCTGCGTAAGTCGCGATTTTAGCGATTTGCGGCAACTTGCGGCGATTTGCTATAAATACATAGGCTACCCATATAAATCGCCGCAAATTACGACTTAAGTAGACCCTAATTTTCGGCTGTAATAAAAACGCAATAAAAATACTATAAAGCTCTACACAAAGCTCTACACAAAGCTCTGCACGAAGCTCTGCACAAAGCTCTACACGAAGCTCTGCACAAAGCTCTGCACGAGGCTCTGCACAAAGCTCTACACGAAGCTCTGCACGAAGCTCTGCACGAGGCTCTGCACAAAGCTCTACACGAAGCTCTGCACGAAGCTCTGCACGAAGCTCTGCACGAGGCTCTGCACCAAAGCTCTACACGAAGCTCTGCACGAAGCTCTGCACGAAGCTCTATACGAAGCTCTGCGTATAGAGGCTCTATTTACGAGGCTCTGCACGAAGCTCTACACGAGGCTCTGCACGAAGCTCTACACGAGGCTCTGCACGAAGCTCTACACGGAGGCTCTGCACGAAGCTCTACACGAAGGCTCTGCACGAAGCCTCTACACGAAGCTTTGCCACGAAGCTCTACACGAGGCTCTGCACGAAGCTCTACACGAAGCTTTGCACGAAGCTCTACACGAAGCTTTGCCACGAAGCTCTACACGAAGCTCTGCACGAAGCTCTGCACGAAGCTCTATACGAAGCTCTGCGTATAGAGGCTCTGTACGAGGCTCTGCACGAAGCTCTACACAAGGCTCTGCACGAAGCTCTACACGAAGCTTTGCACAAAGCTCTACACGAGGCTCTGCACGAAGCTCTATACGAAGCTTTGCACGAAGCTCTACACAAAGCTTTGCACGAAGCTCTACACAAGGCTCTACACGAAGCTCTACACGAAGCTCTACACGAAGCTCTACACAAAGCTCTACACGAAGCTCTATACGAAGCTCTATACAAAGCTCTATACAAAGCTCTGCATAAAGCTCTACACGAAGCTCTACACGAGGCTCTGTACGAAGCTCTATACGAAGCTTTGCACAAAGCTTTATATAAAGCTCTATACGAAGCTCTACACGAAGCTCTATACAAAGCTCTATATAAAGCTTTACGCGAGGCTCTACACGAAGCTCTATATAAAGCTTTATATAAGGCTCTGTATAAGGCTCTACACAAAGCTCTATATAAAGCTCTGCACGAAGCTTTATATAAAGCTCTATATATAGAGGCTCTATACAAGGCTCTGCACGAAGCTCTATATAAGGCTCTGCACGAAGCTNTACACNAAGCTCTACACAAAGCTCTATATAAAGCTCTGCACGAAGCTCTATACAAAGCTCTATATAAAGCTTTATATAAGGCTCTATACAAGGCTCTATACGAAGCTCTGCGTATAAAGGCTCTATATAAGACTCTACACAAAGCTCTATATAAGGCTCTATATAAAGCTCTACACGAAGCTCTACATAAAGCTCTATATAAAGCTCTATACAAAGCTCTATACGAAGCTTTGCGCGAGGCTCTATATAAAGCTCTATATAAAGCTTTATACAAGGCTCTATATAAGGCTTTATATAAAGCTCTGCATAAAGCTCTATATAAGGCTCTATACGAAGCTCTATATATAAAGGCTTTGCATAAGGCTTTACGCAAAGCTCTATATACGGAGGCTCTATACGAAGCTCTATACGAAGCTTTATACAAAGCTCTATGTATAGAGGCTCTATATAAGGCTTTGTGCGATATACGGAGGCTCTACATAAAGCTCTATATCGGGTCCCCGCTATATTCCTAATAGCCTCTATATATACCTCTACTAAATATACCCCTTATCTATATACCTAGGTAGCCACCTTATTTTTTACCCTTCCTTCCTTATATCCTCCCTACTTAGGAAGGCACTAAAACGGCAGCTAGCTAAGGACCGTTACCAGAACTAGATGACCGTTAACCGTCGCCAGAACTAGATAACTATTGACCGTTGCCAGAACTAGATAACCGTCGACCGTCGCCAGAGCTAGATAACTACTATTTAAATATATAGCTAGCAAATAGCTATAGAGAACAATTCGAATTAATACGATTAATTAATTAATTAAATTAGGCGGAGCCTTTAATTGGGCCGACCTTTCCCCTAAATTATAGATAGATAGGTATAGACAGTAGCACAAATAGGAGGCACAGACGGTAGGTATAGATGGTAGGTATAGACAGGTAGGCATAGACAGGTAGCATAGATAGGTAGGTATAGACAGATAGGTATAGATAGTAGGCATAGACAGGTAGGCATAGATAGTAGGCATAGATAGTAGGTATAGGTAGGTATAGATAGATAGACAGATAGATAGGTAGGTAGGCAGGCAGGCAGGCACTAGGCCTAGTTAGGAAATTAGTATACAGCTAGCAGATCGTTAGGAATACCGCCAATTAATAATTTAGAGCCTTTATAAAGGGTATTCCCCTTATCTTAATTGCTTAATAAATAGCTCTATATTTTATATAGTTATATAAGAATATAAAATATACAAAATATAAAATGTATAAAATGTGCAAAATGTGTAAAATATATAAAATATATAAAATATATAAAACGTGTAAAATATATAAGCTCTGCGCGTTTGCTGCGAGTTACTATAAAATGCGCAGGCTCTGTGCAGTTTGCTACAAGTTACTGTAAAATACGTAGGCTCTATATAGTTTGCCGTAAAATGCGCAAACCACACAAGACTATATACAACTGCCGCGACCGTACAGTTTGCCGCAAATTGCCGCAAACTGCAACAACGAGCCCGAAAAAAAATTTCCTGATGATAGAAGAAACAACTTTACCTATTAGTTATAATTTTAGGAGATCTAATAGCCTATAAAGGAGGGATTATTAATCTTAAAACAGGACCTATTTAGATAACCATTAAAGGGAGATAAATTAAGATGTCTTTTAATATCCTACTATTAGGACGAAATAAGGCAGTATTAGAAATGCCTTAGTTATAGAAATATAACCTAAGGATTAATTAGATTACAGGGCAGGTCGATATTAAAGATACTTAACGCTATAAGATATAACAATAAACCAAGTTAGTATAGTACTAAGTTAGAGTAATATATAAAGAGACTAAGCAAAGCTTAAGCTATATACTAAAAAGATACTATAAGTATAGCAAAAAACTATAGAGCCTAAAAAGTAAAAAGCTAGTAGATTATATAGTATGGGACTATAAAATAGAGTTAGAACTAGAAATAAGTCTAAGGTTCTTTCCAACCTATAAGCTTATAAAAGAAGAGTTTAGAGTACTTAAAGAGTTTATCTAGGAAAACTTATAAAAGGGATATATTAGACTATTATAGTTATTAGTAGGTTATCNAGTANTATTTATACTAAAGAANAANNGAAAACTTAGGTTATNNATNNACTATANNNAGTTAAATAGTATTACTTAAAAGGATAGGTATCCTTTACCCTTAATTAGCAAAATTTAAGATCGGATAGGTAACGCGCAAATCTTTATAAAGATAGATCTAAGATAGGTATACCATTAGATTAAAATTAAGGAAGGTAATAAATAAAAGACAGCTTTTAAGTTAAGAGAAGGACTATATAAGCTATTAGTTATACAATTTAGATTAATAAATATACCAGCAACGTTTTAGAAAAGGATTAATAGTATATTAGGAGAACACCTTAATAAGTTTATTATAGCATACCTTAACAATATTATTATCTACTTAATAATAGAGGAAGAGCACGGGGAACACGTTAAATAGGTCTTAAAAAGACTATAGGAAGAATAAATACTAGTAGCAATTAAGAAATACGAGTTCTTTATAAGGAAGACCGATTTTATTAAATTTATTATTAAACTAGGTTATATTAGTATAAACCTAAAAAAGATTAAAGCTATAGTAAGTTAGTAAGAACTGGAGAATATAATATAGTTAAGGTTATTTTTAGGGGTTTGCAACTACTATAGAAGGTTTATAGCATAATAGTTAAAGAATATTAAACTATTTACTAGGCTTATAAAGAAAGAGGAACTATAGGCATAGGAAGATAAATAAAAGAAGTTATTTAAGGAACTTAAGGAGCTGTTTACCTAGGAGTTAATCCTTAAAATATACCAACTAGGACTAGATACAGTTGTAGAAATAGATATATTAGACTATATACTAGGAGTATATTTACTATAGAAGCACAAGGACGTATAGCATCCAGTATTATACTATAGTAGAAAGATAATACTATTAGAGTTAAACTATAACGTCTACAATAAGGAGTTATTAGGTATAGTTATAGTACTAAAGGAATAGAGAGCATTCTTATAAGGCGCAGAGAAACTATTTATAGTTAAGATAGATTATAAGAACCTAATAGGGTTCCTAATAATAAAAGAACTTAATTAGAAATAGGTTAAATAAGCGAAGATGCTTGCAGAATACTATTTCGAGATTTAGTATACTAAAGGAACTAAAAATATAAGGGTAGACGTACTTAGCAGAAAAGCTAAACTACAAAATAATAAGAAGCCATTAGGAGCAATGCTACGTAGAGATAAGGATAGATAGATTAGATATAACTACCTTAAACTAGCAGTAACTTAAGAGAATAACGAACTAAAAAGAATCTATAAGATACTAAAAAGCTTTTAGGTATAAAGAATTCTAAAAGTATAGCTAGAAGATCTATAGATAGATATATACAAAAATTAAGAAGCAAAGTATATTCTAAAAAGTATAGCAGAGTAGTTTATGGAAGATTTTTATAAGGGAGTAACTTAAGGGTACAATAAAGCAACAGGCTTAGTGTTAAGACTTTAAAAAGAGTACATTATTAATAAAATCTAGAATATTGTAAGAAAAGTAATAAAAAAGTATTTAGATTACTAAAGGAATAAACTAATAAGGTATAAGCTATACGGAGGGCTATAACCTATTAAAATACTAGAGAGACTATAGGAGGTCATATTATAGGACTTTATTATTAAGTTACTAAAGTTAAGAGACCCTATTACTAGATAGGAGCACGACGTAATCTTAGTAATAGTGGATAAGTTAACTAAATAGGGCTACTTTATAGCATGCATAGAAGAGATCTTAGTAGAAAATGTCGCTAGAATCTATATTAAAGAAGTGTTTATAAGATATAAAGTACTAAGTAAGATTATATTAGATAGAGACCTAAGATTTATAGCAGCATTTTAGGAGGTATTCTTGGCGGAACAAGGAGTTTAAGTAGTAACTTCTACCGTATATTACCTACAAATAGACGGTTAAATAGAAAGATTAAATTAGACGCTAGAATAGTATCTAAGACATTATATTAATTATACGCAGAATAGTTAGGTATTGTTATTACCAGTTACCCGTGACGTTTTGGTTTTCGTAAACTCAACCAACACCACCTCGCTAGCTAGGTGGCTGCCAGCACGGTGCACAGCCCAGCAAGGAACCCAGCCGATTTTAACTAGCGATTGCTAACAAAACGAAAATTCCTTTAAAACTAAGATAATAAACCACATAGTATATATTATTATAATCTAAATTGGTAGAAATAATAAAAAGTCCTATCTCTTTATACCTGCTCACTTTTTAAATATTAAACTCTCTCTAGGAATAAAATCGTTATTTTTTAGTAGAGAGATAATTAAGGTTTTTGCGGTTTTAAATTTTATAAAAGTATAGTAGATTTTAATACTTTAAAAAGTGAGCAAGTATAGAAAGATAGTAATAATAAAGAGTTTTAGCAAGTTTAATTATACTATTTATATAGTCTATAGTTTATTATTAAAGTTTTAAATTTTTTGACCGATTTTTGGTTTTGTTAGCGATTTGCTAGTTAAATTTTTCTGGGTTCCTTGCTGGGCTGTGCACCGTGCTAGCGGTCACTACCTTGGGAGTGACAAATTGAGTTCCACGAAATTTGAAAAGTCACGGGTATATAGTTTATATATAACGCAACACTATAAGAAGGAATAGGTATATTACTATTTAAGGCAAATTATAGATATAAGCTAAGAATATTATTATTACTATAATAAGTAAAGAAAACAAGTAGTATAGCTAAAGAAAGAATAAAGATACTAATAAATCTTTATATAGACCTTATAGAATTAGTAAAAAAGGTATAAGAAAGAATAAAAAAGTACTATAACGCTAAGAGATCTAAGGGACCAGATCTTAAGAAGGAAGATAAAGTATAGCTACTATATAAAAATTTTAAGAGTTAATAACTAAGTAAGAAGTTAGATTACGTTAGACTAGGACCTTTTAAAATTATATAAAGGATTTTACTAGTTACGTTTAAGTTAAACCTACTAGCTAAAATAAAGATCTACCCTATATAATATATTATAATGCTAGAGCCAGTATATAGGAATATTAAGCTACTAGTTTACGAAGTAGAGATGTATAGAGAATAAGAAGAAGACAAATAGCAAGTTTTAAAGATTATTAGTTATAAGGACGTTAATAATAAAATATAGTATAAGGTTAAGTGGATAGGCTATAATAAGACTACCTAGGAACTACTATAGAATCTAAATAATGCTATAGGAAAGGTATAGGAGTATTAGAAGAAAATAGGTTAGGTAATATTAAGAAGGAACTAAAGATAAAGGAATTAGTTAAAGGTAATAAACGAGCCAGGTTATCTAGAGGATTTACCACTAGTATATTAGTTGTTTCCGCCTCTCCTTAATTAAAACCCCTTTTAGCCTCCTTAACCTTAAGCTTAAATAGACCTTACTCTACTAAGCGAAGCTCTTTTAAGTATACCTTTTTATAAACCTTTACTAGATGGCTTAGGTAAGTATAAGTATCTAGTTAAGCTTTTAGAGCCTAAGATACTTTATTAGAATAATACTAAACTTTAGCTAGAGCCTTAGCTAGCTTACTTTCTAGTTTTTTAGCCGCTACTAATACGCGTAACTCTAGAGTAGATTAGATAAAGAACTAGATGACTATAAAGAATAACAAGATATATATACTTAGCGTTAGAGATAGATTAAATATTATAGGAAAATCGCATATTTGCTCGCGTACACTTAGTATAGGAAGAAGGTTAGTAACTAGATAGAGATGCGATTATAATATATACTAACTTCTTCTCCGCATAATAAGAATAGGATAGTATAACTTTACTAAGTAACAGAATAAACGTCACCAGCTAGTTATAATAATTAAATATAAAAGATCTAATAAAAGGCATTAAGAATAATAAAGGTTATTAAATTAAAGACGGGAATACTATACCTTTAATAGACAACTTAAAGATAGGAGATATCTTTAAGGACAAAGATAAAGAGGATGGAGATGGTGTTACGGACCTTATATTAGCAGTAGTGCGACTATTAAGGATAGATATAAATGGGTTAGTTAAAATAGTATAGGAGGCGCTAAAACCAATTAAGCTATAAAATAAGGGGTAGCTAAGTTATATAGCCAGTTATGTTATAAGTTCGGAATATAAGAACATAGGAACGTAGGAACGCAACGTACTAACGTATTAACGTACTAATGTACTTAACCTTTACTATAGGGAGGAGTTATATATTTAAAGACGTATGGTCTCTATAGATAGTTTCCCTTCTCTTCTTTGTAGTAAATCTTAGAATACAATTAGAGTTAATCTATTAGGCAACTACTCCACCAGTTATATTTACGTTATTAACTATTCTATACCTATATACCCAGCCCATTAACAAGTCCACCGTAGTATTTCCTATAAGGCTTTATTATAATAAGACTAAAAGCTTCTTTATATAATTTATACTTTTTTAAAGCTATTCTACCGTATAATATTAGAGACATAAGGGGATTACGTAACACTTAATTAAGTACTCTTTACAATGGATGTACTTATTAAATATATAGAGAACTCTCTTATATAACTCTTCTTCTAACTACTTTATTTAAGCTAAAGCTAATATTATATAATAGGTACTCTTTAAATTAAATAAAGCTCTTTTACTTTAAGTAAAAAATGTATAGGTAAAGTTTAATAAGTACTACCAGAGAACAGATAACTCGCCTCTTTACGCCACTACGCTTATTCTTTACCTAAATCGTTATATAAAGTATATTAAAACATTTTAGAAGAAAGAGTAGTAGAAAATAATACTTCTAAAGGTCTAATAGCTCTAGGAAATATACTAAGAATAAAAAAAGCCTTCTCTTTAAATAGTATTATATAATAAGCTATTATAAGATAAGTATAAGGAACCTAATAAGTACGATTAAATTATAAATAAGTTAAATAAAAAGGTTACTTGACTAGCAAGCTAGGATAAGTATAATAACTACTGCTCTAAAGCACCGTACGAAATTAAAGTTTCTCTACTTTAGTGGTGGTCTTAAGAACAATAAATAAAGCGCTAGCCGCGGCTTTTACTTTTTATAAGAGAGGTACTTTTAATTCTAGCTATAAGTAACAAACCAGAGAGAGTATTTTTAGAAGGGCGTTATATAGTATTATAGGAGAGAATATAGCTTAGATTATAGAACCTTAAGAAGACGGAGTATATAAAGAGCTAGCACCGGAGTAGGATTTTAAAAGAAATATAGTAGTTGTATAAAGAAAGGTATATAAGAGATATATTATATAACGCTAAGGGGAAGGGTATAAGATATATAAATAAAATAGTTTTAGGCAAAAGGTAACCACTAAAGGCGTATAGGTGGTATAGGTAAATATATACTAACTTTAAACTTAATAGATTATAAGTTTAAATCCTACTAATATTGTCCTTTATTGGGAATCGGGCAATATAATTATTTAGTATACTTCCCGTCCTACCATATAAGATATTCTTAGGCAATATTACCATACTGTAAGTAAACTCTCCTCTCTATACGATAAACCTATAACTAACTAGCCTTAGGATAAGCAAAAGAGGGTAGAAGCTTTACCGGCAATTAATATAGAGGCTTAGGTAGGGGGTATATTAGAGAAGTAGGTGCGGATAGGGAGGTCTTTATATATAAATACAATTCTAATTTAAAGCCGTAGATCTCTAAGTATAACTATAAGTAACCTATATTACTCGTATAAGGTAAAGAGCTAATTAATGCTAATTCTAAAAGGCTTATACGGCGACTCCACGTCGTCCGGTAGGCCCTTGCCCCTTTACTAAGTATAGGAGTCTCCTAGGGTTCTATAGTGGATGTTGTGGAAATTATAAGTAGCGGGATTATAGAGCTTGATGTTCGTCGTACAATAAAAATTCTTAGCCTATAGTGGCGGCGGCGGGAGCACTAAAGGGTAAGGATTAGATTATGGAACTGGAGGATAATAAGGAATAAATAAAAGCTACTAAAATTTAACTACTGGGTCTCCTCTCTTTTTTACAATTTTTATTTTATTTTATAGTATCTTATATAAGAAAAAGTATAAATAAAAAGGGTAGAAATTAGTAGGAAAGTTAAGGATATTAGTAGAATTCCCTATGGTCGCTTATTTAGTAGGGTTAATCAAAAAATTCAATTGATATGATATGATATAATATAATATCGCTTATCGTATCAATCTAATCGATACTGATTTTCGCCCACCCTGCGCATAACTATATATAGGAAGTTCAATCGTATATACTATAGCCCTAGAATAGGCAACACCTACTTATAGCTATTATATACACCTTCTGCCTTAACCCACTTCTTTTTATATAATTAAATTAACTTTGCGGTTTTCTAATGTCTATATACTAAAAATAGCTAGTTATTAAAAGCGGTTTCGCGATTATATTATAGTTAGTTTAGGAAAATACTCTCTATTATACAATCATTGCCGTTAATAAAAGCCTCGCTATTTAGAATAGGTCCTAGAGTTATATACTCTATTCTTCTATAAGGGAGAACATTAACTGCTAGTATATACGGATATTTAATATCCGCGTTAGAGTCGAATATACTATTAGCCGTAGTAGGATATGCGTATTAAATAGCGTCTATAATAAAACTTATAGATATCCGCTTTTAGAGGTTATTAAACTTATTCTTAGCTATATTAACAACCTTATCTAGCTTAAGTTAACGGGTATTATTTAATATTAACTACTTAAGGCCCCCTTTAGGCATATATACTCCGCGTAAGGCTCCTCCTATAGTATGCGAATTAAACTTACTAATCTCGCCAATAACCTAATATTAAGTCTTTTGTTAATAGTTAAAGTTATTATAGATATTATAGATATTATTATAAATAGATAGAGACTTAATTAGTTTCTTAAGAATTATTAACGCTAGAAGTACTAGTAGAATAAATAAAACTTTTCTTAAAATATTTAGCTAGCCTAATATTACGGCACTAGCAAACTGCCGCAGATTGCCGTCACGTAATAGCAAAGTGCGGTCACGTGACCGGAGGATTGTATATAACTTTGAGCAGTGCTTTCATTCTTCCCCTTTCCTTTCTCTAGCTTTAGATCCTCGTTTATAGACAATCCAATTATATAGGCCTACGCGTCTCTCTTACCGTATCCGTGCCTTAATTAACCGAGTTACTAACATTATCTAAAGCTCATACTACTCTTTCTTCCTAAAAAGGAACTTAAATATATCTATAAACCCCAAGGATAGGACCCTAAGGACATCACTAGGACTATAAGGACAGGACAGAACTAAAAGGACACGTATAATACGAACCCTAAGAATAGGACACGCACGGACCAAACCCCCCAAAAATAAATAAAACACCGGAAATTACCTAACACCCCTACTACTATACTAAGAAACACAGCAGCCGGCAAAGCAGCCGTAGGACTTTTAACTACCTCTAATAGTGAAACAGTTACTGTCTCGACCCCCTAGGCGGATCTTGCGGCAGCTAATGCTAAAATTAAACAGCTACGAGAACTGCTTAAAACTAGAGACACCCCTGCATCTAGCAATAACTTATTAGACAGACTTGCTACGGTCCTTAAGGCCCTAGCCTAACGTACAGTATTAGCATTATTGCGGTCCGCGAAGGTCGCAGACCCCCTATTGCTTACAGACGGAACCAACCCTATATTTAATAATTGGAAGCTTTAATTATAAGATAAGCTTAAAGTTAATAAGGACCATTTCCCTACTACTCGAGCTAAGATGGCCTATGTCTTCGGCCGCACTAGCGAAGACGCCCAGACGCACCTACGTCCGCGATATGCTGCAGACTTAGCAGACCCTTTCGTCTTAGAAGAAGAAATAATTGACTACCTGTCTTCCATTTATAAGGACCCCTTTAAGATACAGAATGCCCGCCTTAATTATAAAAGCCTAAACATAAAAACAACGGAGACCTTTTTAGCTTTTTAGACCTGCTTTCTATACCTAGCCGGCCAAGCCTAAATTCCCCATAAAGACCTACTGCCAGACCTCTTTAACAAGCTTACCCTAGACCTACAGCGCGCCGTACTGCTAGTTTATACTACTGTATAGACGCTAAAGGTACTTATGGACTACTGTCTAGCTATTAACTAAGGCCTCCGTTAAATTAAGGCATAAGCTAAGCGGTATAAAGCCAGAAACTCTTCTAACCAGACCACAAGTACTATAAGAACGGCCCATAGTGCCCTGGCACAATCTGCAACTCCTACAGTACTAGCCGTACAACCCACCGTTAATCTAGCAGCTAGCCGTATAGCCAGCCCTGCCGCGGGCCTAGCGTTTACTCGGCCTACCTATAGCGACCCCTATAGATAGGCTCTTAGCAACTAAGGGGCTTGCTTCTTATATAGTTAGAAGGACCATTTTATAAAAGACTGCCTAATAAAGGTAAAAGTAGACGAGGTTCTGCTAATCTAGGAGGATAGTATAGAGTTGGAAAAAGAGGAACCCTAGAGAAAGACTCCTCTCTAGGGTTGAAAGGGATTAATATATTATATATTAATCTAGGTCGGCTAATTAGTAGAAGAAGCTGTACTATCCCTTATACTTTATTCCGCAATGGATATTAAGTTTTAACCTCTGCTTTAGCTAACTTTAGAGCGAATGCCTTTGCCTTAATAGACACCTAGTATGCCGTAAAGTTGGCTAACTTTTTAAACGCACCCCTTAAAGAACTACCTAAACTAATTCCTATTCGCGGGTATAACGGATAGATAGGGCCACCTATTATAACTATCTTATAGATTTACCTTTATGTTGACGGACAAAGGCAGTATAATGTCCCCTTTCTTATTACGGACCTAGGAAGCCACGATATAATCTTAGGGAGAAAATAGCTGGCCTATTTAGGCTTATAGCTTAACGTACGGGGTAGACAGCTAATCTAGCCTAAAACCCTACCCCTAACCCCTTCCTTTATAAAAGAAATTAGTATTATAATAGAAAACCTTATACGACCCTAGATCAATACTATTTACTAGGCTAATGCTATGCGTAGGGACTAGGCCTTTAAGAAAGATATATAGCTTAATCCGTAACGGATCTATATATTACGCCGACCCTAGACTATCTATATTACGCCACCCGCACTAGAGACCTAGGAAGTTAATAGTAACCTACCTAAGTTTCCTATAGAGAACTTAGGCCCTATATAGCTATAAAGGAAGGCTAGGAATACCGGACGTTATACTAAACTAATAGACTAGAAGGATAACTTACGGAAAATAGAATGTAAGCTAAGGAAGATTATAAACCCTATACCGCAAAATACGGCCTAATAAAAGCCCGTAAAGAAACCTACGGACCTCCTACCAGTTAATATCTGCTGCATTAGTGCCGTAGGATTCTACCAGAACTTGGTCTAACCTAATACTGTTACTTTTACGACTAGCTTATACGAAATTAATCGAATAATTAAGGAAAAGGAAAGTAAGCTTAGTGGATAGGGAAATGAGCTTATGGACGAGGAGCTAGTAGAACAAAAACTACCCCATTAACACTGGAAATTTAAGGACGTATTCTCCAAGGTAGCGTCCAATATACTCCTACCTCACTAACCGTACGACTATAAGATTGAGATTAAGCCAGATAAAGAAAACACCCTTAGCTTTAGCCCCCTTTACTAGTAGTCTACTGCTAAATTATAGGCTATAAAGTAGTACCTTATTGATAACCTAGATAAAGGCTTTATTAAGCCTAGCTAAGCCCCTTTTAACTTACCTATTCTCTTTACTAAAAAGCCAAATGGAGGACTTCGTTTCTATATTGACTACTATAAGCTAAATAATATAACCCGCAAGGACCGCTATCTACTACCCTTACTTAATAAGACTCTAGCCTAAATAAGTAGAGCTAAGGTCTTTATAAAGCTTAATATCCACTAGGCCTTCTACCGAATTAGGATAAACCCTAGGTCTGAGGATTTTACTATATTTTAGATTTGTTACGGAACGTATAAATATAAGGTACTTCCTTTTAGACTGACTAACGGACTGGCTATGTACTAGCGGTATATAAACGATATACTCTTTAACTACCTTAACGACTTCTGTACGGCCTACCTAGATAATATTATAATCTACTTTAAGAATAAGCTGGAATATAAGGAGCACGTCTATAAAGTCCTATAACGGCTCCGTAAGGCTAGCCTCTAGGTTAATATTAAGATGTTAGAGTTTAGTATTAAGTATATAAAGTACCTAGGGTTTATTATTAGTATGGATAGAATTGAGACTAACCCAGAGAAAACGGCCGTAATTACCTAGTGGGCACCCCCACGGACCATAAAGGGGGTATAATCATTCTTAGGTTTCTGTAACTTCTACTAACGCTTTATTAAGGACTATAGTAAGATTACTAGGCCTCTTAACCGCCTTACCTAAAAAGACTAGCCCTTCTACTTTAACGCTATATGTAAGCAGGCCTTTAACAAGCTTAAAAAACGGCTAGTCTTAGCCCTACTACTCGCCCACTTTAACCCTAAACGGCCCTTAATGCTAGAAACTAATGCCTTAGATAGCGTAATAGCTGGTGTTTTCTCCTAGAAGCAACCGGACGGAGAATAGCACCCTATTATATACTATTTAAAGACTATAATAGACGCTAAGCTAAACTACCCCATCTATAATAAAGAAATGCTGGCTATTATCTTTAGCTTCTAGTACTAGCAAGCATAGTTAGAAGGGACCCCTAAACCTATCTAGGTAGTTTTAGATTACTAGGCCTTAGAATATTTTATAACAATAAAGGCCCTTATAGCCCGGCAGGCTTAATAGGCGGATATCCTATCTTAGTTTAACTTCTTAATTATATATAGGCTAGGCGCTATAAACCGTACGGACGCCCTTATAAGGCGTAGATAAGACCTAGACAACTAAGTGGCTGTAAAGATCTTATTACGGACCTAAACGCTACTATAACTAGAATGCCTTAACCCCCGGATATAGATAGAACTAAGTACGGACTCTTTAGATACCGAGATATATCCTATTAACTCCATAGAACTTAACCTTATTAATAAACTGCTATAGATAAACCGTACAGCCCCATCTCTATAAGAGTACCGTAAAAAAATAAAGGACATTACTAGCCTATAGTCCCTTAAAAATGGACTGCTTAAGTACTATAAACGGCTAGTAGTAGTAGAGGAACAGAACTTACGGACTTAGCTTATTGCCGAAGCACATGCCTAGGTTTCTACGGCCTACTTTAGAAAAAATAAGACCTGTAGGATTATTAGCAACCGCTACTACTGGCCTAGAATAGTTATAGATATTAACCGCTATGTACGGAACTGTAATAACTATTATAGGTCTATAATTCCACAAGATAAGACCCTAGGACTATTAAAGCCACTCCTGATACCAGAACGCCCCTAACAGTATATCTCTATAGACTTCTATAAGCTGCCTCTAGACCGTGACGGATATAATATAGTTATAATTCTAGTTAACCGCTTTAGCAAGCGCCCGTTCTTAATTCCCTGTTATAAAAATATTAATGCTAAAGAGGCGGCCCGACTATATATCCACTACGTTTATAGAATTTACGGACTACTAAATACTATTATATCCGATCGCGGGCCGTAGTTTATATCGGCCTTTTAGAACGAGTTTACCCGGATCTTAGGTATTAGGCTAAAGCTTTCTACGGCCTACTACCCCTAGACAGACGGTTAGACGAAGATTATAAATTAATACTTAGACTAGAGACTCCGGCCCTTTATTAACTACTTCTAGGATAACTAAGGCGAACTATTACCCCTAATAAACTACGCCCAGGCGACCCTACCCTATAACTCTATAGGATTCGCACCTATTTAGTTAGAAATGGGTTATTTACCCTATATAAGCTTTAATTGGGAAAAACCAGAAGGACCCCAGACTGTATATAAAAAGCTATCTTATAAGGAAGCCTAGCAGTACGCTAAGCGCTTAGAAGAAGCCTAAAAAGTAGCCTATATAAACCTAAAAAAGGCCTAAAAATTAATGGAATAACAGGCAAATAAGTATAGACGCGAGCCGGACTTTACCGTAGGCGATATAGTCTAGGTTACGATAAAGAATTAAAAAACAGAATGGCCTAGCTGTAAGCTAGACTATAAGATAGCAGGACTATATAAGATTCTTAATAAAGTAGGCAACTTATATAAGGTTAAACTTCTAGATTCAATTAAGGTCTACCCTATCTTCTCGCCAGATAAGCTACGAAAGGCTATAAATAACCCATTGCCCGGATAAAAGAACGAACCGCCCCTGCCGATTTAAGTTAATAGCGATAACGAATAGGAAATTAAAGAAATACTAGCCTATAAACTTATAAGGGGAACGCTAAAGTATTGTGTTAGCTGGAAAGGATACGACCTAGACCCTACTTAGTACCCTGTATAGAACTTTATAGGTAGTTCCTATAAGCTTTAGGAGTTCTATAGCCGTTACCCCAATAAACCTAGACCGCTAAAGTACCTAGATGAATGGATAAAATGCTAGTATAATAAAGACGATAAGCTACCGGAAGAGCATAAAGATAAGAATGCCCTATAAGTGTAATACGGACGTATAAAGCCTAAGGGCAGGCTTTCTCGGAGGGGGGGGTAATGTTACGGCACTAGCAAACTGCCGCAGATTGCCGTCACGTGATGGCAAAGTGCGGTCACGTGACCGGAGGATTGTATATAACTTTGAGCAGTGCTTCCGTTCTTCCCCTTTCCTTTCTCTAGCTTTGGATCCTCGTTTATAGACAATCCAATCGTATAGGCCTACGCGTCTCTCTTGCCGTGTCCGTGCCTCGATTGACCGAGTCGCTAACACCTAAGCTTTTTAGCGTTAAGAGTTATATAACTATTAATTAGACTAAGGCTATATAGAAAAAATAGTATATGGCGCTTTATACTAAGCGCCTAAAGATATAAACTAAGTAGATAGGTAAAACTATTTACGGAGTTCTAGGCAAACCCTAAGAGGAATATAAAAGTAACTATAACTATATATCCGCCATATGGATTCCAACTATATTCCTCTCTATTTAATATAGATATCCCCTTAATAAGCTAGAATAGTAGCGGACCGTACTACTAAATAAACTTGGCTATATTTTTAAGGTTAAGATCCTAAAACTCTATATCTAGAGTCTATATATTAAAGGGGCCGCGTTATAATTATAGTTGGCAAAACTCTTTCTAGATATAGTAGATAGTATAGATTACTAGCTTTATATAAATATTAGCCCTATTAATAAGTTCTTTTTATATTTTCTCATCCTCTAGTAAAGTAATAAGTAAGTCCCCTACTTTCTTCTTCTTTCTATTACCTTTATGCCCGTTCTCACTTTCTAAAAACTTAAAGACTAGCCTATAAAAAGACTAGCCCTATTAATATAGAAGGTCACTAATAATGTTAACCTTCTTTTTCTTTAATATCTTTATCTAACTAGTAAATAGAATATCTGCTAGTTACAAATAGGGCTAGTAGCATAGGCGTTTAGCGTTAGTGTTTACTACGTAGCTCGGTAATGCAGAGGTAGAATTAAAGCCTCTACGGCAACGAATTCCTCTTAATGTCGCGCGTGTATAAGGAGCTAAAGATCTTATAACTTATAGAGTAGGCTTTTCTCTATAATTTAGTGTAATTTTTATATTAATAGGTATTATAGGAGGGTAGAACAATTTTATTAAAGTTAATAAGGTCTTCTTATATAAACTATATTTAGGTTTTCCCATAAATCTCGCTAAAGTCTTTTAGACTACGAAAACAATTGCCGTCCTAAATCAGCTTAGCGGACGGTGCGGATATTCCTATATCCGCATAATTAATTTCTTACGGTAGTGCATGCCCAAAGTTATATTACACCGCCCTCGCTCTTAGGGATTATTTTATATAAGCAGAATGATTTGGTTAGTAGCAGAATAAAGGCGGTATAATATAACTTTAGGTATGCACTACCGTAGTCTAAGCTTCTGATTACCTCAGCAAGCTCAGACCGTAGAATTAATTAGCGGATATCGCTAACTCTATAGTCTAAGAGACTTTTATAAACTTTATTAAGCGACGCGACTTGTTTTATATATAGAGCAGTTACCTTCTTTAACAAAATTGTTAAGGCTACCTACGTAAGGTCTAGGGCTGTATATAGGCTTAAAATAATTGCAAGAACTAGCTCTATAATTAATTAACTTTTGGGCCTTATATATACACCTATTATAACACCCGTTGCGACGTCTATTGCGACGTCCGTCTGTTACCCAAATTTGTATAGGGATATATATAATCTTTAACAAAGTTAATAAAGCTACCTACGTAAGGCTTAGGGCTGCATATAGGCTTAAAATAATCGCAAGAACTAGCTTTATAATTAATTAACTTTTAGGCTTTATATATATACCCATTACGACATTATAACTAAGTCTATAAGCCTGACGTCCTTAATAACCGGTTTTTTTTATTAGCGAAAATGATCTTAACTTTGGGCAGCCGCGGGCTGGTTATTAGCGACTTAGTTAATTAAGGCACGAGCACGACAAAAGGGACGCGCAAGCCTATACGAATGGTAGTTTATAAACGAGAATCTAAAGCTAGGGAAAGGAAAGAAGAAGAGCAGCGCCGCTTAATGTTTTATAAGATCTTCGCGTTATATAACTGTAATATGCGGCAATCTATGGCAACTTGCCTGTGCAAAGTTCTGCCAAGTTCTACCAGTGCCGTAATATTACCCCCCCCCCCCTTAGTAAAGCCTGCCCTTAGGCTTTATATATCTATATTACTTCTATAGGGCGTTTTTATCTTTATATTCTTCTAGTAGCCTATTATCTTTGCTATATTAGCACTCTATTTACTTATCTAGGTACTTTAGGGGTCCTAGTTTATTAGGGTAACGGCTATAGAATTCTTAAAGCTTATAGGGACTGCTAATAAAGTTCTATATAGGGTACTAAGTAGGATTTAAGTTATAGCCTTTTTAACTAATACGGTATTTTAGCGTTCTCCTTACTAGTTTATAGGCTAGTATTTCTTTAATTTCCTATTTATTATTACTATTAACTTAAATTAGTAGGGGTGGTTTATTCTTTTATTTAGGTAGTAGGTTGTCTATAGCTTTACGTAGCTTATCTAGTAAAAAAACGGAGTAAACCTTTATTAAATCTAGGAGCTTTACCTTATATAAGTTGCCCCTCTTCTTAAGGACCTTATACGGTCCTGCTATTTAATAGTCTAGCTTATAGCTAGGTCGTCCTATCTTTTAGTTCTTTATTATAACCTAGACTATATTACCTACGGTAAAGTTAGGCTCGCGCCTATACTTATTTATCTACTATTCTATTAATTTTTAAGCCTTTTCTAAATTTACGCGGGCTACCATCTAAGCTTCTTTTAAGCGCTTAGTGTACTACTAGGCTTCCTTATAAGATAGTTTTTTTTATATATAGTCTAGGGTCCTTCTAGTCTTTTCTAGTTAAAGCTAGTATAGGGTAAGTAGCCTATTTCTAGTTAAATAGGGGCAAATCCAGTAGAGTTATAGGGTAGAGTTGCTTAGGTATAGTCTATAAGGGGTAGCAGTTTAGCCTAGTTATTTTAGAAGTAGTTAATAAAGGGCCGGAGCCTCTAATTTAGGTATTAGTTTATAATCTCCGTCTAACTATCTATTTAGGGGTAATATACTATAAAAAGCTTTAGCTTAATACCTAGAATCTAGGTAAACTTATTCTAAAAGGCTAATATAAACTATAGCTTATAATTAGAGATAATAGTATTTAGTAGTCTATAAATTTGGTAGATATAGTAGATATATAGTTAAGCTGCCTCTTTAGTATTAATATTTTTGTAATAGGGAATTAAGAACGGGCGCTTACTAAAGCAGTTATTATAGGACGGGGGTAGTGGCTACAGAGCGTATGTATTTAAGGAGTCTATAAGACGTTACGCGATTAATTATAAGGGTTAAAGGCGTAGGGAGGTAATATACCTACGTGTAGCTAATATAAGCTATATATAAGGTGTATGTAAGAGCACGGGGCTCTCCTATAGAGGCCCCTGCGGTAGAGTTTTATAATACTACCCCCCCTCCTATAAAGGCGGAGCTCTGGCAACGCTGTGGTTATTATATATATATATAAAAGGGACACTTAAGGTATAAAAAAGAAGAAAGGGGGGTATTGCTAAAGGCTTAAAATAATGTTATATAATAAGGCTTAGCATCTAAAAATCTAACTAGTTAGATAACTTTAACCGCCGGTTAAAGTTCCTAGATATCTTAATAATATTCCAGTTATACAATCGCACTTTACTACAATCTAACGGCAATTTAATAGTAATTTACCCTTATATGGTAATATATAACAGTTTAACTCTATAAGGGCTTATATAAAGGATTAGGTATAAAATCTTTACTTAAGCCTAGTTTCTATAGGTTCGCGTAATAAAAGTTGCTAATTAGATTATTTACATTTTAAAAGTCTTCCTATAGTTACTATTCTGGCTAATTTATACCAAATCCTATATATATAGCTCTATAGTAGAGCCGTTGTCCTCTACCTTTACTAAAGTATTTAGAGTTAATGATTTATTTAACAGTCTACTCCTTATAGTTCTTATCTTCGTTCTTATCTTAGATTAATACTAGTAGGGGTTTAGGCTATATCTGCCCTAGTAAGGGGTTAGGCTAATAGAGGTGTAGTAGCTATAGGTAAAATATAGGCTATATCCCGTAGGTAGCTAGGGTAGGTATAAGTTCTAGCTTATATACGGCTCCTCTATTAATAACTTGTTTAATTAGATAAGGGCTAAGGTTTTTATAATTAAGTAACTTTATAGGCCTCTACGTAAAGATATTATATATACTTAGCTATACCTAGTTGCTAACACGTATCTCCAATAGTGGCGTTTTATAACGGTTAGTAAAGTAGGCCTACTTTACTTAAGCCTAGGCCATTTCTCCCTTATAGTAGTTAAGTAGATTTTTTATATAGTCTGTATACTAGTTAGTAAGTAGTATTTTAAGGTGTTTTCTATATAGCAGTTTCTTATTAATAGGTTCTAGTAGCTTTATGCTAGATTAGGGGTAATAACCCTTATTCACAAAGAACGGGGTAAGTCCTATAGTGGTTAAGACGTAATTATTTGCTATAAATTTACCTAGTAGGAGGTAATTTACCTAGTTATCTTAACTATAGGCAACTACCTATTATAGGTACGCTTTTATACTAGCATTAGCGTTTTCTAGTTACCTACATCGGGAAAATATTCGCAGGATGAGATTCAAGTAGACTTTGGTTTTCGCGTTTCGCGTAATTGACATGCAATTTAACCAACTCGACACGCAATTGACCAACTTGACACGCAATTGACGCAATTGGACTAACTTAATATGCAATTAACTAACTTAACACGCAATTAGACCAACTTAATATGCAATTAACCAACTTAACACGCAATTTAACTAATATAACACGCAATTGACACGCAATTAACTAACTTGACATATTTAAAAGTTAAATAATACGCAGTTAACCTATTTAATAACTTTAAAAGCTAACTGTATATTCCTTGACATACAATTAAGGTAAAGTTATATGCTAATTACGCAATCTTATATAATCTTACATAGTCTTATTACTTAGAGGCTCTGCACGAGGCTCTACATAAGGCTCTACACGAAGCTCTGCACAAAGCTCTACACGAAGCTCTGCACGAAGCTCTGCACGAAGCTCTGCACGAAGCTCTGCACGAAGCTCTGCACGAAGCTCTGCACAAAGCTCTGCATGAAGCTCTACACGAAGCTTTGCATAAGGCTCTACACGAGGCTCTACACGAAGCTTTGCATAAGGCTCTACACGAGGCTCTACACGAAGCTCTGCGCATAGAGGTTCTGCACGAAGCTCTGCGCATAGAGGATCTGCACGAAGCTCTGCGTACAGAGGCTCTGCACGAGGCTCTGCGCGAAGCTCTGCGTACGGAGGCTCTACGCGAAGCTCTGCGTGAAGCTCTGCGTACAGAGGCTCTACACGAAGCTCTGCATCGGGTCCCCGCTATATTCCCGATAGCCTCTACACGTGCCTCTGCCCTATGTAGCCACCTTATTTTTTTTACCCTTTTTTCCTTACATCCTCCCTACCTAGGGAGGCACCAGAACGGCAGCCAGCAGAGGACCGTCGCTAGAACTAGACGACGACCGTTTAAATAACCAGCTAGCAAACACCACAAATGATTTAATTAATCAATTAATCGAATTAAACTAGAGCTTTAATATTGGCCCGTCACCGAATCGAATTAAGGCCTCCTAGGGAGGCACCCTAGACGACCACCGTTCGAATGTAATCAGGGCCTTTAATTGGGCCGACCCCTCCCCCAAATTAAATTATATACTAACATAGGCAGGCAGGTAGGCAGGTAGGTAGGTAGGTAGAAAACAACCGTTGCCAGAACTAGACCACCGTCGCCAGAACTAGACCACTATTACTAGAACTAGACCACCGTCGCTAGAGCTAGATAACCGTCGCCAGAGCCAGACTACCGTCGCTAGAACCAGACCACCGTCGCTAGAGCCAGACGATAATGACTAGCCAGCGAACACTATAAACGATTTAATCGATCGATTGAATTAAGGCAGTATAGATAGGTAGGCACAAACAGGGAGATGCTGACGGGTAGGCAGATGTAGATAGGTAGGTAGATACAGACAGGTAGGCAGATATAGACAGGTAAGTAGATGTAGATAGGTAAGCAGATGCAGATAGGCAAGTAGATGCAGATAGGTAGGTAGATACTGACGGGTAGGCAGATATAGATAGGTAGGCAGATATAAATAGGTAGGCGATGCAGACAGGTAGGCGATGCAGATAGGTAGGCGATGCAGATAGGTAGGCGATGTAGATAGGTAGGCGATGCAGACAGGTAGGCGATGTAGATAGGTAGGCAATGCAGATAGGTAGGCGATGTAGACAGGTAGGCGATGTAGGCAGGTAGGTAGATCGGCAGGTAGGTAAGTCAATAGGTAGATAGGTAGAAGAGAACCATCGCTATATTATATTAAATTATCTAAAATAATAATATTTATTTTGCTAGCCTTATAAATAGCCTTAAAGTAGCTTTTATTTATTTAAAAGAGGTAAATATAATTATAGTTGCTAAATGCGTAGATTGCTGGCAGGTTACGCGCAGGTTGCGCGCAGGCTGTATGCAGGTTGTGTGTCAAAAAAACACGATATAGGCTAGTCGGTCGAGTTGCTAAATGCCCTTAACTGCGCGCCAATTGCGTCAACCACTAACCATTGAGGCCATTGGTAGGGTACTATATTTTCTCAATGTAGTAGTTTTATAGTAAAAGAATATAGACATTTTAACGGAGATACTAAGGCGTTAGTAGATTCGTCTTTAATATTAAAGTTAAATTATATACCTTGGTTAGATATAATTAAGTTAAGTAACCTATATAGTTAGTAGATTTCGCGAAGAAAAGCGTTAGTAACATCGCTAATAGCCACGCTTTTAGTTAGGATATAGTGGCGCTCTTTTATAAGTTAGTATATTATTATAAAGATATTCTTATAGGTACGGCCGTATTGTTTATAGGTGTTGGTCACATAGGGTAACTTACTAATAACGACTACTCGAGTAGGTTATAGTGATGTTGGTTAATAAAGCTTATTGATTGGAATGAGGAAGGGCGAGGAGCTTAAGGCTCCTCGCCACGCTAGTGCCGCGGCAATACGTGATAGCAATTTGCCTCATTCCCGACACTGGCAACTCTTTTTTTGTGGTTGCCCTCTATATATAAATACTGCTTGACTATTGTAACAAATATGGATCCTCCTTACTTACTATTGCCATTGTAATATAAGTCTCGCTGTCCCAAAATTTGCCTCTTATAGCGGCTTGTACAAATGCCTCCAAACCAAAGCTTGTAAATTGCTATTTAATAAAAATACTAAACTAAGGAGAAGAAGAGAAAGGAGAAAGAATCGTTTAGAAGTAGGAGTAGGTGGATATCTTATAAAGGCCGCTAAGGCGCTAGTGGTAAGCGAGCTAATAGCGATTTTCCATCCTGGGGATGGAAAATCCTAATTGGCTAGTTGGAATCAGGGTCTGTAGAATGTCGCAGGTAGCATGCCCTAGTATCGTTATCTACCTTACTAAGTTCTATAAGAAGCTTCTGGTAATTCTTCTTTTATAAATATGGTGCTGCAGGAAGGCAGTAAGGTATTGGTTTAGCTATAGGTAGAAGCAGCAAAAGTCTGTTCGGGTAGTAGTACGGTACTAGCGGTGGTAGTAATAGTGGTCAAGTATAGAGCTTGTCTATTAGTCGGTCGGTTAATTGTAGGCGTATAGGCACGATTATTTGGTTGGTAGATCGCAGGCGTATCGGCGCGATTAGTATCGTAATAGTAGGCATAGCGGCGCTATCGGTTTGTTGATGGTATGTGGTAGTGCGGTACTAGTATAGGGTCGGTTCCGTAGGCAGATCGGCACGGAATCTTGTTATAGGGTTGGTTCGCAGGTATATTAGTTATAATAGTTATCGGGTTCGTAGCTGCCGCAGATACTGGCAGTTCTTTCTTTGTGCTTGTGGCGTTGCTAGTATAACTATACCGTTCCAACCGCTTCCCCCTTACATTACTCTCTTTTTATAGTACCCTCTACGAGAACTTCCTGTCTAGATTACGCTGGTAGCCACCTCTGTAGCTACCTTGGGAACTATAGGTGTCTTAGAATTCCCCTCTACGCTAAATCTTCTGAAGCTTATTGAATATTTGTAGAGGAATGGATAACTGTTGCTGCTTATTAAAGATGCTGTTTGCAGATCTGGGTTATTGCGAAGGTTGTTGCGGAGATTGCTGCGGAGGTTGCTGCGGAGGTTGCTGCGGAGGTTGCTGCGGAGGTTGCTGCGGAGGTTGTTGCGTAGGTTGCTTCGGAGGTTGCTTTGGAGGTTCTTGCGGAGCTTAAGGCATGGGTTAAGATACGGCAGCCTTAGGAACTTGAGGTGTTTAATAGCCTAAGGTTATCTATAGTGGTTGCTGCGGAGGTTCTTGTAGAGATTGCTGCGGAGATTCTTGTAGAGATTGCTGCGGAGATTCTTGTAGAGGTTAAAGCGTCTCTAGTGGTGTATTACTTGGATTCCATCGTAAGTTAAGCTTCCTTATAGTGCGTAGTTGGTGCTTAATCTCTTATAGAGTCCATTTGTGCTCTTCTTTTACGTTAATAACCTGCTCCTAAATATTATCTCTAATAATACCCCCGTCTATAGGTATAAATACTCTATACTCCCGTAAAAAGTTACGGAAGTCTTATATAATATCCTTCTTTATAAAAGTCTATGTTTCCTTTATCTATTTAATAAAGTCCTCCTTTATATATTCCTATACATCAGGAAATTTTTTTTTTAGCTCGTTATTGCGGTGGTCGTATATAGTCCTGTGCAGTTTGCGGTGGTTTACAGCAACCCGCGCGAAGCCTATATTTTTTACGGCAATCTGCGCGAAGCCTGTACGTAGCCCTTACATTTCGCACATTTCGCACATTTTGTACGTTTTGTACGTTTTGTACGTTTTATACATTTTATACGTTTTATACATTTCGCACGTTTTATACATTTTATATATTTTACACGTTTCCTATAGATTACTATAATATACTTTTAAATATATTTATATTATAACTATATAAAATATAGAGCTATCTACTTAGAGCCTTTAAATTGTTAATTAGCCTAGTGCCTACCTACCTACCTACCTGCCTGCCTGCCTACCTGCCTACCTACCTATCTATCTATCTGTCTGTCTGTCTATACCCACCTATCTATACCTACCTATCTATGCCTACTGTCTGTACCTACCTATCTATACCTACTATCTGTACCTACCTGTCTATGCCTACTGTCTATACCTACCTGTCTATGCCTACCGTCTATACCTATCTATCTATACTACCTCTAAACGGTAGTCGTCTGGGGTGCCTCCATAGGAGGGCTTAATTCGATTTAATTCAGTAATAGACTAATAATAATGCTCTGGTTTAATTCGACCGATTGAATCATTTAGTGTTTACTAGCTGGGTCGTTCGAACGGTTGGCGGTCATCTAGCTCTAGCGACGGTCGTCTGGCTCTGGCGACGATTGTCTAGCTCTGACGACGGTTGTCTGGCTCTAGCAACGGTCGTCTAGCTCTGGCGACGGTTGTTTAGCTCTGGCGACGGTCGTCTAGCTCTGGCGACGGTCGTCTAGCTCTAGCGACGGTCGTCTAGCTCTGGCGACGGTCGTCTAGCTCTGACGACAGTTATCTAGCTCTGGCGACGATCGTCTAGCTCTGGCGACGGTCGTCTGGCTCTTGCGACGATTGTCTAGCTCTGGTGACGGTCGTCTAGATGACAACGGTCGTCTAACTCTAACAACGGTCGTCTAGCTCTAACAACAGTTGTCTAGCTCTGGCGACGGTCGTCTAGCTCTAACAACGGTCGTCTAGCTCTAGCGACGGTTGTCTGGCTCTTGCAACGATTGTCTAGCTCTGGTGACGGTCGTCTAGATAACGACGGTCGTCTAGCTCTAGCGACGGTTATCTAGCTTTTGCGACGGTCGTCTAGCTCTAGCGACGATCGTCTGGCTCTAGGGACGGTTGTCTGGCTCTAGGGACGGTCGTCTAGTTCTGGTGACGGTTATCTGGTTCTGGCGACGGTCGTCTACTAGCTGCAGTTCTAGTGCCTCTCTAGGTAGGGAGGATGTAAGAAAGAAAGGGTAAAAAATAAGGTGGCTACCTATATATAGAGGCTATCGGGAATATAGCGGGGACCCGAAGTAATATGTGTCATGCGGAGCTTCGTGTAGAGCCTCCGTACGCAGAGCTTCGCGTAAAGCCTCGTGCAGAGCCTCTGTACGTAGAGCTTTATATAGAGCTTTGTATAGAGCTTTGCGTAGAGTTTCGTGTAGAGCTTCGTGTAGAGCTTCGTGTAGAGCTTCGTGCAAAGCTTCGTGCAGAGTCTTAGTAGAGCTTCGTGTAGAGCTTCGTGCAAAGCTTCGTGCAGAGTCTTAGTAGAGCTTTATATAGAGCTTCGTGCAGAGCTTCGTATAGAGCTTCGTGTAGGACTTCGTGTAGAGCTTCGTGTAGAGCTTCGTGCAGAGCCTCTGTACGCAGAGCTTCGTGCAGAGCTTTGTGTAGAACTTCGTGCAGAGCTTCGTGTAGAGCTTCGTGTAGAGCTTCGTGCAGAGCCTCGTGCAGAGCTTCGTGCAGAGCCTCTGTACGCAGAGCTTCGTATAGAGCTTCGTGCAGAACTTCGTGCAGAACCTCGTGTAGAGCTTCGTGTAGAGCTTCGTGCAGAGCCTCGTGCAGAGCTTCGTGCAGAGCCTCGTGCAGAGCTTCGTGCAGAGCCTCTGTACGCAGAGCTTCGTGCAGAGCTTCGTGTAGAACTTCGTGCAGAGCTTCGTATAGAGGCTTCGTGTAGAGCTTCGTGTAAAGCTTCGTGCAGAGCTTTATATAGAGCTTCGTGCAGAGCTTCGTGTAGAGCTTCGTGCAGAGCTTCGTATAGAGCTTCGTGTAGAGCTTCGTATAGAGCTTCGTGTAGAGCTTCGTGTAGGAGCTTCGTGCAGAGCTTTATGTGGAGCTTCGTGCAGAGCTTCGTGTAGAGCTTCGTGCAGAGCTTCGTGTAGAGCTTCGTGCGGAGCTTCGTGCGGAGCTTCGTGCAGAGCTGGCTCAAGTCGCGATTTTAGCAATTTGCGGTAATTTGTAGTAATTCGCACAGGCTACTTATAAGTAGCTGCGTATTTATAGCAATTTGCGGTAATTTACAGCAATTCGCATAGGCTACTTATAAGTAGCTGTGTATTTGTAGCAATTTGCATAGGCTACTTATAAGTAGCTGCGTGTTTGTAGCAAATTGCTGCGAATTGCCGCAAATCGCGACTTACGTAGGTTTTGCAGACCCGATTTTCGCTTGCAACAACGTGCCTAAAAAAAAATTTCCTGATGTAGCGCGGTATTATTATATTTACTATCCTTATAATATACTATACGGTATAATAAAAATCTATTTAAGTCTTATTTATTAGCGTTTACAAGGTTAATTATAGCTTTATTTTATATCTTTGGGTTAATATCTTTCTTATACTTCTTTAGGTAGGTTAACGCTATAGTAGGTATAGAATTAACGGGGTGTCGTATATTAAAGGTAGGTAGGATTTTCGGTTTTATAGGATCTCGTAGGTTTACTATTAAGAGGTAGGCAATTCGAGATATTATTTAACGCGTTTTAGATATCGTTTAACGCGTTTTAGACGTTAACTTAGGACCCTAGGTTTAGTAATACTTCTAACCTAAAGTACTTAACCAAATCTTTATAAATGCGGTTGTTCTATATAATAGACGCAACTTAGTATCTCCTAGTACTTAGTAACACTTCTATTACTAGTTTTCCGTAAGTTTAAAGTAGTATAGTATTGCTAGGATCTATTCTATATAAGCGCATATAGCACCCCTATATAAGACTATCTCTTCTATTTAAAAACCTAGCTGCTCTATAGTTAACTATATATTTAACTACTAATTAGTGTTAGTTATATAGGGTGACTTACCAATAACAACTACTCGAGTAGGTTATAGTGATGTTAGTTAATAAAGCTTATTAATTGGAATAAGGAAGGGCGAGGAGCTTAAGGCTCCTCGCCACGCTAGTGCCGCGGCGACACGTGACGGCAATTTGCCGTACGTGACGGTAAATTGCCTCATTCCCGACAATAGGGTAGTAGGTTAATAATAAAATCTATAGTAATATCTACCTATCGTTATATAGGTACTAGTAGAGGGTATAGTAGTCCTTAGTACTTTATATTAAAGGCCTTAGCGCGCTTATAACTATAGCAGGCGCCTATAAAGCATTTAACTAAGTCTATTATTTTTAGCTAGAAGTAGTATTAGCTAAGAAGCTTATAGGTTCCTTTTCTACCTAGGTAGCCGCTTAATTAGAAGTTATAGGCCATTTAAATTAGTTGCCGTTATAGATTTTTTAAGTTAAGGATAAATAGGCGGCCTCTATAATAGAGCCTATTCTCTTTTACTTCTAAGGCTGCTATATTAATCTAGCCTAAGCTTTAAAGATTAGTAGGTAGTATATAAGCGCTAATAGTCTTTACGGCAATAATTTAATGTAGTAATAGGTTAATAGAGGTATTATATGCTATAGTAATAAGCTTATTAATTTTAGGAGGTAACTTTAGTTCTATAGTATAAAGCTAAGGTATAGTTAGCTCTATTATAGGTAGTATACCTAGGGCTAAATTTTGTACTTTTAGGATTGTTTATTATTGGAACTAATTATAGGGGTTATCTTTAGACTAAGAAAGGTCTTACAAGCGTGTTAGGCTATTAGGTTTGGTACCTTATACTCCTAGTCTATATATAACTTTAAAGTTAAAACTGGAGAGGAACTCGTTCTAACGTACTTAGTATTAATTTAGCTACTTTATAGTTATAAAGTACTTAAGGTTATAATAGTCCGTAAGGACTTTAGTTGGCTAATTAGGCTCTACTAAGGAAAGTTCTAGTTAGAATTCTTTAAACGCTTATATAATTATAAGGAGTTCTTTATTATAGATCTTGTAGTTATACTCTTATAATATAAGCTTAAACGAGTAGAATGCGACTAGGTAAAGGAGACCGTTATTATCTATTTAGGAAAGGATACCTACATTAACGTGGTCTAAGGAGTCAGTTTTAAAATAGAGTTATTATCCTAGTATAAAGTAAGCTAGGATAGATGCTTTAGTAAAGGTATTTTTAAGGTCTTAGAACGCCTTCTCGTATTTAGGCGTTTAGGTAAAGCGTAGGTATATTTTTCTTCCTTTTATAAAAAGGCCCTTTATTTATATTATTACTATAAGTAGTACTACTACGCCTAAGAAGTTATATATAAATTTTTAATAGAAGTTAGCAAAACCGAGGAAGGCTTATACGTCCTTAATATAGTTAGGGGCTTACTATTTAGTAATTGTGTATACCTTCTTAGGGTCTATACGGACACCCTTAGTAGTAATAATTAGTCTAAGGTATTTTACTTCTATAGCTAAGAATTTGCATTTTTTTTAAAAAATTAATATAAAGTCTTATATCCCTAAGGCGCTATAGAACCCTTTAAACGTGTTTGGTATACTTAAAAGGGTTATTATTATAAATAAGTATATTATCTAGGTACGCAGAGTAGAAGTTATTAAGGTAGTCCTATAAGGCGTTATTAATATAGCTTTAGAAGGTGCCTAGGTCATTATATACGCTAAAGGGTATAATAGTATATTTAAATTGGCCGAAGCGTAATACAAATATAGTTTTCTATTTATTACCTTCCCGTATTTAGAGATAGTTAAAGGCAGCGATAATATTAAGCTTAGTATAGATTTTAGCTTAACTAAGCCGCTTAAGGGTCTTATATATAAGCGGTACTCATAGGCGACTCGTAGGCGCTAAGCAGGCGAGTCCCAAAAGGCGGGGAGATGGATCACGGGGTTTTCTCATTTTTCTTAAATAGAGTTTTCTCCCCATATGTAAATAAGGAGTAGTCCGCGTGGGCCCAATAGGGATCCGAATCGGACGTTAAGCAATGAATTATTATTATTATTATATAAGCGGTACTAGGTATTAGTTTTTAATTGTAATAGCATTAAGTCCTCTATAGTTAATATAAAATTAAATACCTTCTTTTAGCTTCTTAGTAAGAAAAATAGGGGCGGCTACTAGTAATATACTAGGACGAATAAATCCTTTATTAAGGTGCTCGTTAATATACTTTTTTATAACTAGAAGTTTATCTTTTAATATTAGGTAGGGTCTCTGTTTGTACTAACCTAATAGCATAAGTAAGTCGTATCCACGGGCACGAAATACATATAGTATTATATACTTGTTTGGATAGTAACTGTCGATTATATAAAGCAGACTACGTAGTTTATATATTAATGCACCTCCCCCCTAATTAGTTAGTGCTTTATAAGTGCACCAGACACGTAAGCGAGTGGTTAGTACACTAAACGCGTAAACGCGTACCTAGTGTACCAAACGCGTAGGCACGCGTTTGGTATAACAGGTGCTGTAATTATATACTGGCAGTACTTAAAAAATAAAACCACCTGTATATAGCCTCCGTAATTGCTTTAATAAAACTATAGAATATAAAGGAAAATACATAGGAAATCTCCCCTAAGGTGCTGTCTAGGCTGCCTTCTAAACGGTACCCTAAGCTAGCCGTAAGTCCTACTTACGGTCCGTAAAATAAACCGTACGGCCTTTTAACGGGTAGTAGACAAGCCATAAGTTAGATTTTAAGGGCCGCTAAGGCGTTAGTGCTAAGCGAGTTAATGGCGATTTTCTATGCCCGGCATAGAAAATTATAATTAGTTAATTTAACTACTGTGGCAGAATATAGCAGAATTCGGCAGGTTATGTAAGTCTACTAAGTTCTATTATAGCTTTCTACCATTTTTCTACCTAATAGCTTACAGTCCGTAGAATAGGCTGTATAATAAGCCGTACGGCCTTCTAACGGGCCGTAGGCGTACCGTAGGTACTCCGTTAGTCCCGTTTTACCCATTCTATAACTTTTAGGTTAAGCTTATTTATATTAATTAGGGTTTTAAGGGCTTAACACGGCTTTGCCTTAGTTATGGCGTCCGCTAGATTATCTTCGCTGCTAATCTATTTAACCTTCGTAATCTTACGTTGTTCGTAGGCCTAATGTAAGCACATTAGGTTAACTATAAGCCTCTTCTCTTATATTATACCTAGTTTAACTAGGTAGTCGTAAAAGGACTTTAAACTAGTATATAAAACTAGGGGTAACTACTCTAGTTATAGAATCTTCTAGACCGTTAATTTGATTGCGGCTGCTATATTAAATCTATAAGCTAGTATATATAGTTTAGAAGCTAGTACACTACGGGTTACTTATTTGCACTTAATTAAAGACTAGTATAGTATATTTGCGTCTTAATTACGGTCCGTAAGTATAATTATAAAGCCGATTTATAATAATAGGTCTTTATTATTGGTAAAGGAGGCGTTTATAAATGCTAGTAAGCTAAGGGAACTTAGGTCTAGTGGTACAAAAGTAAGTCCCCTTACTGTATTATTAATTTGCCACTAAATGCGCTTATTAAGCTGCTTAATATTTTCTTTTTGTAGATCTACTGCCTAGGCCGCAAAGGATAAGTTATAGGCAGATTTGGGTTAGCAGACTATGGCAATATAGGCGCCTCTTACACGCTATGCAGTATATTAGTCCTTTATATTTACGGTCTTATAGGTCTCTCCGCGGGAACTAGTAAGGTCTATAGGCTTTACTATAATAAGCTTTAGGTTTTAAGCTTGGCGTTCCTAGGTTAGCTAAATTAAGTTGCCCTTTTATATAATTAAGCCTTCGTTAAACTTAATTAGAGTCTACTTAGTTAACTACTCTTACGGCTTTGCTAGGAACTTAGCTTCTTATAGTTTAGTCTCTTTAACGTCCGCAAATGTCCGGTCTGCTAAGAAGAGGGTATTATCTGTTTAGAGTCTAATAATACTAAGGCCGTTTAATGGGCTATATAGGAGGCAGGGGTTATAAGTCGACTGTTCCATTTTAAGTTTACTAATATAGTACTAGTGGTATATCTTAAACTAATGGTTTCTAGCTTCTAGTACTCCGTAAAGAGGTTTTATAACCTATAAAATTGTTCCTAGTTATATAGGGTGGTCGTATAAAGATATCTCTACTTAGGTAGGTATTAGACTGCATATAGGCTTGTGAGATATCCCGTAAGTAAAGAGCTACGGATTTAGTTTACTGTAGTCTAGGCGTAAATGCGAGTATAATCCATTAACTGACCCATTAAATTATAGGCAATTATATAAGGATTAGGTCCTTTCCCTAGTCGTTATAAGCTTATATAATAAGCCTTAATTTCTTAAAGGCTTTATTAGTACTAGGGTGCTTAATCTTGTTAATAAAGCGTAAGTTAAATATACAGACGCCTTGCGGAATGTCTCTCTCCGTTATAATTATAAAGATACCCTTTTTAAGTAGTCCGTTAATCTCTTTACGCTATAAGTCCATAAAAGGGGTTTCCTGTACTAGAACTAATATATCTATAGGCGGAGATTACTTTGCGGATATGCCTGCGGAGGTTAAGTAGTTCTCTATTATAGGATTCTTATAGGGGCGTCCTCGGCCACGCTTTATAGCAGGTTTAGTAGGTTTAGTGAGTTTCTAGGGGACCTCTAGGGTAGGTAAGGGTGCCTCTAGTTTATCTAATTCAGTAGTTACTTCTAGTTTGTCTAGTTTAGTAGTTGCTTCTAGTTCGTCTAGCTTAACGTTATAGGTATTTTTGGGCCGAAAGTAGGGTTTTACAGACGTGCTTCTAAAGCTAGTTGGCCTACTAGGAAGCTATACGCAGTATATCTCATTTTTTACGGCTAGTAAATGGTAAGGTCTATTTTAACTGCCGCTTTTACGCTATATAAGGACTTTAGAGTTAAGCGGGAGGTTATATACTAAGGTTATATTAGGTCCGTTACGGTGGTATAGGGCGTTATTAATAGTTTGTTTAGCCCATAATTTAACTATTTCGGCTATTACCTTCCGTATTATAGCTACTCGTTCTATAATAGACGGGGTAGAAGGGCCTAGGTTGCTTATCCTTAGGTAAGCTCCATAAACTAAGAGGGTGGGTACTAGTCCATTAGGGCTAGCGGTGTTATTAACGGCTTTTACGGCCATTTGTAAAGCTAGTTCCTTTTAGATATCCTTATACTTGTCTATAATAATCTAATAAGCTCTTTATAGAGCTAGGTAAGCTCGCTTAATAAGCCTAACGGACTAATACGCCTTAACTAGAATAGCTTTTATTAATATAGCTATGGCCGTAGTATACTGCTAGAATTCCTTACTAATAAAGTTCCTACTAGCGTCGTAGGTGATATACTTAGGAGGTCTAATGTATGTGTTAATCTAGCAGGTCCGTAAAATATCCTAAGTGTGCTTTATAGATATATTTTGCAACTAACGGGCGGCTTAGTAGTGGGTTGCCTTATTAATTATATATAATACTAGGCTGCTGTTAATATATATAATGTCTATATACTAAGTGGTTAAAGTTAAGGTCCTTATAAAGGGTGAACTTAAATCGGCCTAGGGAACGTCTGTATTTCTAGTAAAAGGAGCAGTATTTAGTTAGGTAATTAACTGCCTTCCTGTTAATATTGTCGTGTCTAGAGCGTTTAAGGACTCTATATAGCTTTTCGGCTAACGGGTAGCCAAAACGGTAGTGTAGACGGTGGATCTCCGTACTAGTAAGGTAGCATGGGTTATAGTCGAAAGATTCCTAAATATAAGTCCGTAAAGTCTCTCTCTATATAAGGAACGGGTGTCCAAATCGTTATATAATTAGTAGGGTAATATACTTGCTTCCTAGGGCAGTTGTGGGGCCAATTAAGGTGTCCGTAATATTATTGTAGTAAACCTATAACCTGTCTATGTCCGTAAAGTAAAGTAAGAAAGGGGTATCTGCTTTTACTATATGGAAGTTAACTAGGCTAATTAGGGTCTTAACTGTAACTAATCTAATTAATGTAGTTAAGCTAATGCCGAATTGGATATTTACAGCCCCAGTTTATATAGTGTTAATGTCCGTATTATTATTTGCGGTGGTCCTATATATAAGGTATTATCCGTAACCTATAGTAGACTTCTTAGAGGCGCCTATATTAATTATAACACCGTAGAATTCCTTAGGGGTATAGCGTTCTATAGTAATATATGCAAATGGGTCCTGTTTATAATCTATAACGTTTATAATGGGGGTGCTTATAGAATAGTTTTTAGGCGTAACTAAGTATATAAAGGAACGGTCGGCTAATATAGTCGTAATATTAAAGGCTTAGCTATTTATAAAAGGTCTAAAAGTAATTAGAAATGTTTTTAAGGTCTCCTATTCCTAGTTATTTAGGTTAAAGTTAATTATAAGGGCTTCTATTAACTTATTAGGGGGCTCCTCTTTTTCCTCTCCTTTATATTCTAAGATAAACTAGCTAATCCGTTTATTAAATCTCTTCTTAGACCTATTACGTTCTTTCTAGGTATGCCTTATAGACTAATATCCTTTCTTGCTATATATAAAGCATTTCTGGCTTATTTATCTACGGGGGTATACTTTTATATAGGAGTTGCTATAGGGGTTATAGGTGGGACTTAGTTAGTATAGGTACTGCTAGTGGTAACGGTGGTCCATAAAGTAGACGTCTAAGTCTATCTGCGGATATTAAATATCTATAGCGAAGGCTTAAGTGCTGCCTAATAGGTTTAAGACTTCGTACGTTATAATAGAGGAGTATAGGTTATTAATAAGGCCAGCTAAGGTATCTATAGGCTTATAATAGGTGTACTTATAGGGCTCTACTTCCTGGTAAGCCGTAATAAGTTTATTGTATAGGAAGTTGTCTATTTAAAGCTTAGCGTTAAGGCCGTGCTATAGGTGCTGGAGGTCTTTAATAAGGATTTATAGACACTCTGTAGTTAATTTTTTGGTATTCTTATTAATTACGGTCTATAGCTTAGTCGCATTCTATTAGGTAAGGATATTATATCTATATTCTAGTCCTTTAAAGTAGTTATAGGTAGCTTTATATAGCTTATTAAAGGGGACACCAAGGGGGTTACTCTTAAGGTTAGTGTAGTAGTAGTTAAGTACTAGGCCGCGCAGCATGGTAGAGTAGGCTTAGCTAAACTTTTATATAGGAATATTAGCCTTCTGGTAAAGGTCCGTAAAGATAGTTAGTTTAAAGTTAAAATTATTATTTTTACTGCTATACTTAGATTCGTTGGTATAGAGCTTAGCTAGGTTAGCTAGCTCCTTACCATAGGTTTTTGCTTAGGTAGGTTACGGATCTATAACTTAAATAGCGGGGGTAATTTAGTCCGTATTTTAGTTTATAGGGGTATTATAATCTATAACTTAAGAGTAGGGTATATTTTAGCTAATAAGGTTAAGTTTAAAGCCGCTTAGGTTTATAGGACGAATTTAGTTAAGTGGGTTAGGTATAAGGCTAGCGATTATATTAAGTTTGGAAGAAGTAAAGAGTTCCTTAGTTTCTTAGAACTGGTCTAGGATTTCCTCTTTAGTTTATTCTATTTAGTTCTTTTTGTGTATTATGTTATATAAGGACTATATAATAGTAACTCGTTTATTCCTTTTAACCCATATACCTTAGTTACGTAAAAGGGTTCGTAGTTTATGGATAGTAATAGGGTTATAGGCCTTAAAAATAGCTTCCATAAAGTCCGTAAAGTCTTCCTAGTATTACTCCTATAGGTCGTTATTTATAAGCTTAAAGTGTTTATATTTAAGGATTTTAAAACTAATATAGTTGTTAATATTATTTATAGATATAACGTCGACTCCTTATCTCTACTTCTTTTAACCTTCGCTAACTTGCTTGCTAATATCTACCATACTATAGTATAATGTGGTGCGTAGCGGGTAGTAGCAGCTTATAACGGGTGGGGGAGGTCTTATAACGGTCCGTAAAATCAATTAATAGGTCCGTAATAGTTTATAGGAGAGTAGGGGGTTTTTGTAAAAGGTCTAAAGAGGTTTAAGGTTCAAGGGGGTTAAGGATAGGGGTTTTGTATAGGTCTATATTCGCGTCTATAACTTCTAGTAAACCGTACTAAGACTTAAATAAGTATATAGAGTTGGAGATAAGTCTATAATCCCCAACTTCTAACTTTCTAGCAGGTCGTACTAGGAGTCTAAATAGGTGGTTGTTGTCGTGTGTATTACTTAGGGGGAGGTATTAAGTGATTACTGATCTGTGCGCGCTTACTAATTAGTGTTTATACTAATTTAATAGCATAAGTGAGTTATATCCACGGGCACGAAATACATGTAGTATTATATGCTTATTTAGATAGTAACTGTCAATTATATAAAGTAGACTACGTGGTCTATATACTGATGCACCTCCCCCCTAATTAGTTAGTGCTTTATAAGTGCACCAGACGCGTAAGCGAGTGGTTAGTGCACTAAACGCGTAAACGCGTACCTGGTGTACCGAACGCGTAGGCACGCGTTTAGTATAATAGGTGCTGTAATTATACAGTCTCTTATAAGGTAGCATTTTCCCTTATTTAATATTAATGGTATAGTTATTAGTTTAATATAGGGGGAGTATATCTACGCCCTTTTATAAGTATATATTAGTAAAGTTATAGTACCTCTTAAGGAGGAGCTTATAGAGTTCTTTATAAACTTTTTAAAGTCTAAAGGTAAAAGTCTATAGAGTTCTATAGGGGCGTTATCTTCTAAAAGGTTAACTATATTTATCCTATTACTATAGAGGACGTAGTCCTATTCTTTATTAAGCTTATATAGTTATAATTAGGAAGCTATAGTAATAGTTTAGTCTTTTTTATATCTTATACGGTAGAAGGCCGGGGCACTTATATAGTAGTAGTTAGTTATAGGTAGAGTAAATATCCTAGGAAGTAAATAGAGGCGGTTAGGCTATGCCCTAGGTAAATCTCTCTATAGTATTTAGAGTTAAAGGTTACTTCTCTCTTCTTCTAGTTAATAGTGGGGTTATATTATTTAAGCTAGTTTATTCTAAGAATAATAGGGTAGTTAGTAAGTAGTATAATATAGGCCTAGAGTTCTTCCTAGTGCCCATTTATATCTAGGTAGAGTTACACTATATAGGTAATCTTCTATATAGTATAACTACCGTTAGTAAGTTATAGGGCGTAGGCTTTAGTAAGGGGTAAGGTAGGTAGGTTATAAATATCTATAAATTAGGTATCTATAAATTTATTAATAGCTCTATAATTAATTATAAAACGGCTTTTATATTATTTTTTAGCAGTAGTTCCTATTATAGGTAAAACTATCTATTTCCATCTATTTATCTTTACTAAGTTATCTATTAAGTAAGCCGATATATAAATCCCTCCGTTATTAGAGCGTCCTAACTTATAACTTAGAGCTAGGACTTAGCGTTTTTCGCTTCCGTATATAACTCTACCGCTATTACTACGTCTTTATCTTATATGGTAGTAGTATATAGTAACGTATTTAGTATTTAGGGTATTAGGTTAGGTATTAGGCAGCAGCTATTAAACTTAGCTATTAGGTAGTTTAGGTTATTATAATAATAGCCCTTTTAATAGTATCTATAGCAGCGTCCTAGTTTCTAAAGTAGCTCGCGCTCTCTATCTAGGAGTTTTTATAGGAAGGTTAATATAGAGAAATCGATATTAGCTCTAGTAGTATTTAAGGTAGTTAGTATTAGTGGCTTAGTATATATAGGTTTAATAGGCCCAGAAGGCTTTTATAGAGAGGTCTTAGGGTAAAGGTTAGTAGTAGTAATCTAATTTAGTTGTCGTTTAATCTTCTATAGAGCTACTACTATATTATAAACATCGTTATAGTTATAGCTAGCGGCTGCGTAACTAAGGCAATAAGTAACTTTTTTAAGAAGGTCCTCCTGGTCTTTAGTATTATCTTAAGTAAGGGCTTTAGTATATTCCTAGAATTTAATATAAAATTTATTAAATAATTTAGTAGGGCTTATCTTTAGGGTACGTAGTTTAGCTTAGCTAGTGGCTAATAGGTTATAGTCGCGGTATATTAGGTTAAGATTATTAAGGACTTCCTAGTAGGACTGCCACTTCTAGGGGCTATTAGTCTCCTATTAGGCGAAGAGTCTATTAAATAGTATACCTTTTATTCGCCTAATAATATAACTAATCTTAGTATCTTCTATAGGAAAAAGGTAGGCGCTCTAAGTTAGTTTTTCGCGGATTTATATCTTTTAGTAGCTATATTCCTTGCGGTCTCCTTAAAAGATTAGAGGATTAGGGTAATATATATTAGACCCTACGGTAGCAGTTTAGATTTAGTTATTATAGCTTTTATTATTACTGCTTTAGTAGAGGTTTCTATTAGGTAAAGTTACTAGGGGTATAAAGACTTAGGTGGCGTTATATAGTAGAGAGGTATCTAGCGTTATTATAAATGTGCTTATTAAGCTAAAACTATAGGTGTTTAATTATGCCATCTTTTTTAGTAACTATAGCAATAAGTATAATTTTAGCCTTCTTTAACCGTTAGACGTCGCGTTTAGACATATAGAGGTTATCTTTAGTCTCTTAGTATATATTATTAACGAGTGCCTTATAAGCTTATAGGTCTTAGATAATATTATAATTTTAGGCAGTACGCATCTTAGCTTGTATAAGCTTTAGGTAATTGTTGGTCACACAGGGTGACTCACCAATAACGACTACTCGAGTAGGGTTACAGTGATGTTGGTTGATAAAGCTTTTTCATTGGAATAAGGAAGGGGGGTGAGGAACATAAGGTTCCTCACCACGCTAGTGCCGCGGCGACACGTGACGACACGTGACGACCGCTTGCCTTATTCCCGACACTAGCAACTCTTCTTTTGTGGTTGCCATCTATATACACTTATAGATTGCTACTATATAAAGATATAAAGCTAAGGAGAAGAAGAAGAAGAGGAAGGAGAAAGAATCGTTTTAGAAGTAGAAGTAGGTGGATATCTTACGAAGGACGCCAAGGCGCTAGTGGTAAGCGAGCCAATAGCGATTTTCCATCCCGGGGATGGAAAATCCTGATTGGCTGGTTAAAATTAGGGTCCGCAGAATATCGCAGGTGGAAGCAGTAAAAGTCGGTTGGCTGCAGGCAGGGCAGCAAGGGTCTATTATAATAGCAGTACGGTGCCAGCGACAGGTCGTTCGGGTGGCAGTATAATGCCAGCAACGGGGTCGTGTTCTAGGGAGCAAAGCTCTACCTAGTTCTGTTCGGGTCGTTCTTATCAGCACGATCATTTGGTCGTTAGATCGCAGGCATATCAGCGCAATCAGTATCGTAATAGCAGGCATAGCGGCGCTATCGGTTTATCGATGGTATGTGGTAGTGCGGTGCCAGTACAGGGTCGGTTCCGTAGGCAGATCGGCACAGAATCGTAGATACTAGCAGTTCTTTCTTTTATAGATTGCCTGCGTGACTATGCCGTTCTAACCGCTCCCCCCCCTTACATCACTCCCTCTTCACGGTACCCTCCACAAGAACTTTCTGTCTGGATTACGCTGGTAGCCACCTCTATAGCTACCTTGGGAACTACAGGAGTCTTAGAATTCCCCTTCACGCTAGATCTTCTAAAGCTTGTTAAATGTTTATGGAGAAGTAGAGGCTTGTTGTGGAGATTGCTGCGGAGATTACTGCGGAGATTGCTGCGGAGATTGCTGGTGGGACGGAGCTTGAGCGGACGGAGCTTAAGGCACGGGTTAAGATACAACAGCTTGAGGAACTTAAGGTGTTTAATAGCCTAAGGTTGTCTATAGTGGTTTCTGCGGAGGCTGCTGCGGAGGTTACTGGTAAGGTTGCTGCGGAGGTTCTTACGGAGGTTCTTGTTAAGCTTACTAGCGGGACGGAGCTTGTGTAGACGGAGCTTATGTAGACGGAGCTTATATAAACGGAGCTTAAGGCACGGGTTAAGATACAACAGCTTAAGGAACTTAAGGTGTTTAATAGCCTAAGGTTATCTGTGGAGGTTCTTGCGGAGGTTCTTCCGGAAGTTCTTACAAACGTTACTGCGGACATTGCTGCGGACGTTCTTAAGGAACTTAAGGTGTTGCTTATGGCTGTCCGTTGTTGGGATTCCCTCGAGAGTTAAGCTTCTTTATAGCGCGTAGTTGCTGCTCAATCTCTTATAGAGTCCATTCGTACTCTTCTTTTGCGTCAATAACCTGCTCCTAAATGTTGTCTCTAATAGTACCCCCGTCCTTAGGGACAAATACTCCATTCTCCTAAAGGAAGTTATGAAAGTCCCGTACGATATCCTTATTTACGGGGGCCTATATTTCCTTTATCCATCTAATAAAGTCCTCCTTTATACATTCCTATAGCGCGGTATTATTGTATTTACTATCCTTATAATATGCCATATAGTATAATAAAAATCCATTTAAGTCTTGTTTATTAGCGTTTGCAAGGTTAATTATAGCTTTATTTTATATCTTTAGGTTAATATCTTCCTTATACTTCTTTAGGTAGGTTAATGCTATAGTAGGTATAAAATTAACGGGGTGTCGTACGTTAAAGGTAGGTAAGATTTTCGGTTTTATAGGATCTTGTAGGTTTGCTGTTAAGAGGTAGGCAATTTAAGATATTATTTAACGTGTTTTAGACGTCGTTTAACGCGTTTTAGACGTTAACTTAGGACCCTAGGTTTAGTAATACTTCTAACCTAAAGTACTTAACCAAATCTTCGTAAACGCGATTGTTCTATATAATAGATATAACTTAGTATCTCCTAGTACTTAGTAATACTTCTATTACTAGTTTTCCGTAAGTTTAAGGTAGTATAGTATTGCCGGGATCCATTCTATATAAGCGTATATAGCACCCCTATATAAGACTATCTCTTCTATTCGAAAACCTAGCTGCTCTATAGTTAACTATATATTTAACTACTAATTAGTGTTGGTTATATAGGGTAACTTACTAATAACGACTACTCGAGTAGGGTTATAGTGATGTTGGTTAATAAAGCTTTTTCATTGGAATAAGAAAGGGGGGTAAGGAATATAAGGTTCCTCACCACGCTAGTGCCGCGGCGACACGTGACGACACGTGACGACCGCTTGCCTTATTCCCGACAGTAATAGTTCTATAGAAGGTAGTAGTATTTATTAGGTTTTTGTACTACCATTTTTATAAACGTCTTAGCGTCTCGTATTTTAATTTTAATAGGTAGTAGCCCTTTTACTTACTTATCTATAGTTATATAGTTAATAAAGAATAAAACATTATTAATATCTACCTTATTAGGGTTGTTATAATCTTTTAAGCCACTAGGCTTTCCCTTAGGGGTTAAGGCTAGGGCTAATAAATTAAATTCTCCTAGGGTTAATTAGCGGCGTAGGTTAAGTATAGGTATTAGATTATTCTTTAGGTTTAATATAGTGGCTAATAAGGAATATTACCTTACTATTATAGGTTCCTTAAAAGTATAGAATAGGGTAATTTATAAACACGCTACTTTTAGCAGTGCCTATAGTATTATAAAGACGTAGAATTAGTTATAGGCTAAGTATTAGTAGTAAAAAGGCGCAACGTAATGTTATGGGATAGGGGTAGTAGCTACAGAGCGTATGTATTTAAGGAGTTTATAAGACGTTACGCGATCGATTATAAGGGTCGAGGGCGTAGGGAAGTAATATACCTACGCGTAGCTAATATAAGCTGTACGCGAGGTGTATATAAGAGCACGGGGCTCTCCTACGGAGGCCCCCGTAGTGGGGTTCCGTAATAGCGGTTAACTAAAATTATAACTATATTGTATCCGTTACGGTCTAGAGGCAGTTTATAGAAATTTATAGAGATATACTGCTAAGGGCGTTCTAGTATTAGAAGGGGTTTTAATAGTCCTAGGGTTTTATCTTGTAGAATTATAAACCTACAGCAATTATTACAGTTCTGTATATAATAGTTAATATCTATAACTATTCCGGGCTAGTAGTAACGGTTACTAATAATTTTATAGGTCTTATTTTTTTTTAGGATAGGCCGTAAAGACCTAGGTATATGCTTTAGCGATAAATTAAGCCTATAAATTCTATTTCTTTACTACTACTAGCCGTGCCTAATGCTTAAGCAGTCTATTTTTAAGGGACTATAGGCTAGTAGTATTCTTTACCTTTTTACGGTACTCCTATAGTAGTTTATTAATAAGGTTAAGTTCCGTGGAGTTAATAGGGTATATCTCAGCTTCTATAGATTCTATATTTAATTTTGCCTATATTTAAGGGTTAAGGTGCTCTAGTTATAGTAGTATTTAGCTCTATAATAAGATCTTTACGGCTACCTATCTATCTAGGTCTTGTTCGCGTCTTATAAATATATCCGCACAATTAGTAGCGCCTAGCCTATATATAATTAGGAAGTTAAATTAAGATAGTATATTTGCCTAGCGCGCCTATCGGGCCGTAAGGGCTTTTATTATTATAAAATATTCTAAGGGCTTATAATCTAAAACTACCTAAATAGGTTTAGGGGTCCCTTCTAGCCATACTCGCTAGTGCTAAAAGCTAGAGATAATAGCTAATATTTCTTTATTATGGATAGGGTAGTTTAGCTTAACATCTACTATAATCTTTAAGTAGTAAGTAATAGGGTGCTATTCTCTGTCCGTCCACTTTTAGGAATAAATACTAGTAATAATACTATTTAAGGCATTGGTTTCTAGCATTAAGGGCTATTTTAGGTTAAAGTAGGTAAGTAAGGGAGCAGAGACCAGTCGTTTCTTAAGCTTATTAAAAGCCTGCCTATATATAGTATTAAAGTAGAAGGCCGGTCCATTATAGTTAGACAACTAAGGGGCTAAGTAATCCTGCTATAGTTTTTAATAAAGCGTTAGTAGAAGTTATAGAAGCCTAAAAATAACTATATCTCTTTTACGGTCCGTAGTAGTTCCTACTAATTAATTATAGCCGTCTTTTCTAGGTCTGCCTTAATTCCGTCTATGCTAATAATAAACCCTAGGTACTTTATATACTTTATACTAAATTCTAACTTCTTAATATTAGCTTAGAGGCTAGCCTTATAGAGCCGTTATAGGACCTTATAGACGTGCTCCTTATATTCTAACTTATTCTTAAAGTAAATTATAATATTATCTAGATAGGCTGTATAGAAGTTATTAAGGTAGTTAAAGAGTACGTTATTTATATATTGCTAGTACGTAGCTAGTCCGTTAGTTAGTCTAAAAGAAAGCACTTTATACTTATATAATCCGTATTAAGTCCAAAATGTAGTAAGATTTATAGATCTAGAGTCTATTCTAATTTAGTAGAAAGCTTAATAAATATTAAACTTTAGAAATACCTTAGCTCTATTTATTTAGGCTAGTGTCTTATTAAGTAGGGGTAGCGGATAATAGTCTTTATAGGTTATATTGTTAAGCTTATAGTAGTTAATATAGAAATAAAGTCCTCTATTTAGCTCTTCTATAAAGAGAATAGGAGAGGTAAAAGGGGCCTAGCTAGGCTTAATAAACCCTTTTACTAGGTTATTAATAAGGTACTACTTAGTAGCCTATAGTTTAGCAATTAATTGTTTATAGAGGGGGGTATAGCTAAGGGTGTTTTCCTTGTCTGGCTTAATCTTGATTTTATAGTTGTATAATTAGTAAGGTAAAAGTATATTAGATACTACCTTAGAGAATACATTTTTAAACTTTTAGTACTAATAGGGTAGTTTTTATTCTACTAGCTCCTTATCTATAAGCTTACTTTCCTATCTAATAAGCTCGTTTTCCTTTTCCTTAATTATTTAATTAATTTTATATAAGCTAGTAGTAAAGGCAATAGTATTAGGTTAGACTAAGTTTTAGTAGAATCCTATAGCGCTAATATAGCAGATATTAACCAGTAGAAGGTCTATAGGTTTCTTTATAAACTTTTATCGGGCCGTATTTTACGGTATAGGGTTTATAATCTTTCTTAGCTTACGTTCCATTTTCTATAAGTTATCTTTTTAGTCTATTAGTTTAGTATAGCGTCTAGTATTCCTAGCCTTTTTTTATAGCTATATAGGGCCTAAGTTCTCTATAGGGGACTTAGGTAAGTTACTATTAACTTTTTAGGTCTTTAGTATAGGTAGTATAATATAGGTAGTCTGGGGGCGGTATAGTATACAAACCTATTATGGATTAAGCTATATATCTCTCTTAAAGGCCTAGTCCCTACGTATAGCGTTAGCCTAGTAAATAGTATTTATCTAGGGCCGTATAAGGTTCTCTATTATAATACTAATTTCTTTTATAAAGAAAGGGGTTAAAGGTAGGGTTTTAGGCTAGATAAGATATTTATTCCGTACGTCTAGTTATAAGCCTAAATAGGCTAGCTATTTTCTCCCTAAAATTATATTGTGGCTTCTAAGGTCCGTAATAAGGAAGGGGATATTATATTGCCTTTATCTATTAATACGGAGGCATATCCGCAAGATAGTTATAATAGGTAGCCCTATCTGTCTATTATATCCGCGAATAGGAATTAGTTTAGGCAGTTCTTCTAGGGGTATATTTAAAAGGTTAGCTAGTTTTACAGCGCACTTTATATTAATTAAAGTAAAGGTATTTACTTCTAAGTTAGTTAAAGCAAAGTTTAAAACTTAATATCTATTACGGAATAAAGTATAAGAGATAGTGTAGCTTTTTTTACTAACTAGCCGACCTAGATTAATATATAATATATTAATCCCTTTTAACCCTAAAGAGGAGTCTTTCTTTAAAGTTCCTCTTTTTTTTTTAACTTTATACTATCCTCCTAAATTAATAAGACCTTATTTATCTTTACCGCTATTAGGCAGTCCTTTATAAAGTAGTCTTTTTAGCTATATAAAAAGTAAGCCTTTTAATTACTAAGTGCCTATTTATAGGGGTTACTATATATAGGCCGAGTATTAGCTAGGCCTATAGCAGGACTAGCTGCGCGGCTTACTACTAGATTAATAGCGGGCTGTATAGCTAGTGCTATAGGAGTTATAGATCGTACTAGGGTACTATAGGCCGTTCTTAGAGTGTTTATAGTCTAATTTAAAGAGTTTCTAACTTTATACTGCTTAGCTTATACCTTAATTTAATAGAGGTTTTAGTTAATAGCTAAGCACTAGTCCGTAAGTTCCTTTAGCATCTATATAGTAGTAAAAACTAATAGTATGGCCTACTATAGGTTTAGGGTAAGCTTATTAAATAGGTCTAGTATTATTATTATTTTTGAAATTTGGGCCTAACTAGCAAGGTATAAAAAGTGGGTCTAAAAGGCTAAGAATATCTCTATTATTTTTATATTTAGGCTTTTATAATTAAGCTAAGCGTTTTATACTTTAAAGGGGTCCTTATAAATAGAAGATAGGTAAATAATTATCTTTTCTCTAGAGAGGAAGGGATTTACTAAGTCCTATACGTATTGCGGACGTAGGTACGTCTATACATCCCTACTAATGCGGCTAAAGACATAAGCCATTTTAGCTTAAGTAGTAGGGAAGTAATCCGCATTAACTTTAAGCTTATTCTATAATTAAAGCTTTTAATTATTAAATATAGGGTTAGTTCCGTCTATAAGTAATAGGGGTCCCTTAACCTTTATAGACCGCGTTAATGCTAATACTATATATTAGGCTAGGGCCTTAAGGACTATAGTAAGTCTCTAGGTGTTTAATAACTTATTACTAAGTATAGGGGGTTCCCTAGCTTTAAGCAACTCTTAAAGGCGTTTAATTTTGGTATTAACTACTATAAGCTCCACCTAGAAGTTTAAGTTAGTTGCTATTTTACTATTGGAGGTATTTAAGGGTCCTACGGCTGCTTTACTAGCTGCTGCACTTCTTAGTATAGTAGTAGGGGTATTAGGTAATTCTGGGTAATTCCTTTAGGGGTTCTAATTTATGCGTATTCTTTAGGTTATATTATATATATCCTTATCCTATTCTTAGAGTTTTATTCTATTTTTATTATTCTAGTAATATTCTTTAGGGCCTATTACTGTGTCCTTATCCTATTTATGGTCTATAAATATATTTAAGTTCCTTCTTAGGAAGAAAGGGTGGTTAAGCTTTAGATAATATTAGCGACTTAATTAATTAAGGCACGAGCACAATAAAAGGGACCCGCAAGCCTGTATAAATAGTAGTCTATAAACAAGAATCTAAAGCTAGGGAAAGGAAGGAAGAAGAAGAGCAGCGCCGCTTAATGTTTTATAAGATCTTCGCGTCACGTGACCGCAATATGCGGCAATCTGTGGCAACTTGCCCGTGCGAAGTTCTGCCAAGTTCTGCCAGTGCCGTAACACTGGTTTAGACCCAATATTCATAAAATATCGGGTCGTCTCTCTAATCGATCAACTTTTGGTAGTATTTTATGCCGTTGTGGTTAAGTAATTCAACCGCGAATATAGGGAAAATCGTAAAATAGGCTGACGAGGTCTACAAGTGCTACGAAACCCACTCAGACGTGATTCAGGTGTTACCTCAGAAGCTCAGACTAAGAAATCGATTGTGCGGATATAGGAATATCCGCACCGTCCGCTAAGCTGATTTAGGACGGCAATCGTTTTCTTAGTCTGAGGGACTTTGGCGAGATTTGTAGAAAACCTAAACATCGTTTATATGAGAAGACCTCATCAACTTTAACAAAATTGATCTACCCTCCCACAATACCTGTCGACATAAAAATTACACCAAATTATAGAGAAAAGCCTACTCTATAAAGCTATGAGATCTTCAGCTCCTTATACGCGCGCGACGTTAAGAGGAATTCGTCGCCGTAGAGGCCCTAATTCTACCTCTGCACCGCCGAGCCGCGCAGTAAACACCAACGCTGAACGCTTACGCCCACGCCGCCAGCCCTCTGCGTAGAGCTTTGCGAGAGCTCTGCGGAACGAAGCTCAGGGGGAGACCTGCACGGAGCTCTGCAAAAGCTCTGCACGAAGCTCCGCACGAGGCTCCGCACGAAGCTCTGCTCGAAGCTCTGCTCGGGGCTCTGCTCGAAGCTCTGCTCGAAGCTCTGCTCGAAGCTCTGCTCGAAGCTCTGCCCGGGCTCTGCTCGAGGCTCTGTTCGAAGCCCTATATTAGAGCTCCAAAGCTCTACTAACACGCAGCGCTAATATACTAGGAAGGTTCTACAATTGCCCGTACGAACGCCGTACGAGCGCCCATACAATCGTCTCTACAAACGTCTCTGCAATTAATCGCCCGTACGAACGTCTGCACGTCTGCACAGTTACACGTCTGTACGCCTGCACGTGGCTCTGCACGAAGCTCTGCACGAAGCTCTGCACGAGGCTCTGCACGAAGCTCTGCACGAAGCTCTGCACGAAGCTTGCACGAAGCTCTGCACGAGGCTTTGCACGAAGCTCTGCACGAAGCTCTGCACGAAGCTCTGCACGAAGCCCCACACGAAGCTCTGCACGAAGCTCTGCTAAGGTTCTGCACGAAGCTCCTCACGAAGCCCTGCATTAAGCTCTACACGAAGCTCTACTAAGGCTCTGCACGAGGCTCTGCACGAGGGCCTGCCCCCTAGTAGTAGCAGAGACACTCCGGGCCAAGGGAGGATATTTTTAAGGAAGGACCAACTATAGCACCTACTAGGTGTTGCAATAGCTTTAAGTAGTAGATATCTATATATCTGTATAGTTTTATCTATATTAGTAGATATTTAATAAGATATAATATATGCTTACGCTTTTAACAACGCGTTTTTTAACTTTAACGAAATTAATGTCAGGACCAAGCAATAGCCGTATAATAAAATTAATACCATTTAGAAGCCCTAAGTCTTAAAAAAAATGTGACTATGGGGTTTAATAATAACGCGTTGTGTGAATGAATAAATTAGATATCCGCAATATCCGTTTTGCGGATTTTGCTTACGTTTTTAACAAAACTCGCCAAACCCTCTCAGACGTGATTTTGCAATTCGGAAGACGGCGTAGGTTATTCCGACGCTAGCTAAAAAAATCACGTCTGAGCTCGCTGAGGTAAATTCAGGTGGTGCCCACGAACGTGGTTAGTCACCCGCTTGCGGGCCGATTGACTCCGCACCAACGAAATCACGTCTGAGCTTGCTGAGGTAAAGCTTCTGAGGTAACTGAGGAACCCTTGACATCCGGTCACCTAACTTCATCGCCGCACTCTACATTAACCATCAAATCCTAAATTATGACGAAACGTAAGCGACCGCAAAATACCGACGAACGATCCGGCCCACCAAGAAAGTCTGCCCGTCTTGCTAAGGGTACTGTTTTAATAAAAGGTTCGTCTAAAACTAGGCCGAGATTCAATAATGACGATTCCCATGGCCGATTAGATTCAGGCAACAATGGTAGCAGCGGCGAAAAGAGTCTTAGTAGTGCAGCGCTGGTTCAGAAAGTTTTGAAAATGGCGGAGAACGAGAATCAAGCGGAGCTTATGATTCTTGAGTTGATGAGGGAATATTCATTCAGCTTTCCTCGCTTAAAGGAGCTATTAAGACGTAAGATTAACTAGCCTTACTTATTCAACTTGCATCCAACTAATTATCGCTATAGAAAATAATCTTAATGTCAGCTTTTCTAAAGTCCAATACGTGGATATCGCTCCGATGGTTGGGTTAAACCCAGCTGTAAAAGGAGATGATATACCTGTCTTTAACATGTTTCGCGCTCGACTCCCGAACGCTATCTTCCGCAAAATCGTCGAAGACCTCCAGGCGTTCTCAGCACAATACGGACCTATGGACAAGCACGAAAATGAGGAAGCTCGAGCACGTTATCTATCGGGAGTATGTAGTCCTAGTTCCTTTAAAAGCCCCACTGCTAATATCTACGTAGTATTTCAACAAAATTGTGGCTCTGTTTTCTGGTCTTTTGTTCAATATCCCAGAAACAATCTTGGAGGGTAAGCTCACGACCAAAGGCCGTATAGAATACCAGTTCACGACCTATGGTGGGGTTACGGTTGTTTTCATCGAAGTCAAACTGGACATAGGAAGTTTAACAGAGCGCCTTAACTGTTTCGCGCAAGTTATTGCGGAATGTGATGGTATGGTTTAGGACGCCTTTAATTTAGATATGGATTAACATTCTATAGCCTGTGCTTGGGTGAACGATCAAAATGGATACCAAATACCTATTATGGCGGTATTATGCGACGGCAAAAGTTTTTATTTCTTCCAATTTCTCAATCAACGCCGAGCAAATGGGTCCCCACAGGTCTTCTTGGGCGAGTTTGCTGATGGTCACATGGATATTGAGCTGACTCCTGGCACTGATCCTCAAACTTTTTACCGGCAAATCCGCAATACATGCGAGAGTCTCTACTACGTCTTTCTTAGTGGTTACCAATCTGGCCTTGAGGCTTACTGGAACTTCAGCGTAGAAAGGGGTAAGGCAGAGGGTAAAGGAAGAGATTCAACTCCAGGGTGGCATAAAGCCAAAGTCCAGGCCAAAAAAGCTCTCAAAGAAGCTATGTCTGCTTGGGACCTATGCCATGAGGGCAAGCTCACAGAATCCAAGGAATCTGCGGAAAGAGCTGCTCAATTTCTGGCTGAAAGGTAGATGCCGCGCTTTCTTCCCTCTCTAGTGGCGGTGGATGCTAACAGTGGGTTTCTATTCACAGCATTGAAGAAGCTCCTTTAAGGAGGAAAATTTTGCCCGACTACACGGAGGAGATGACGGATGAGGTATAAGCAGCGTGCCGTCCAAAGGCAACGTTGGAGCTAGTTAGCCCTAGATAATGTCAGCTAGGTATCAATCAAGGCCATAGAAATCACATACGATGTCCTGTAGCGGTGCTCGTTTGCATGAAGCAGCTAAACGGACTATAAATTCTCTTATTATTTTTAAAGGCTGTTATAAGGGGTGTTACTATTAACGGCTTCCTATATCGAAAGTGGAATTCTAAATAAGCTTAAGTTTAAGAAGAACGTAGATATAAATAAGCCCGGAAATTTAAAGAAGTAGCTAATATAAATATTATTAAAAAAACTCTAACCCTTTACAAAGGACGCTCCGTAAAGGATGTAAGAACACGATGTTGTTCACCGCAAGTAGGTGAAAAGGCTATTTATTTATCTTTCGTTATTCCATGCCTGCTAAAGTTTTGACCAATACTTACTGTATTGCCTGTAAGAGCCGCGTGGTGAATGATCCCTACTCACTTATAAATCGAATTCATCTGTGAACACAAGGATTAATAGGGACTTAGCATCATGTACTAGATTTTGTAATATCACGTTTCATTACAATAGAGTCATGGGTATTTTAGATTGCTATCAGATTTTACTTCATATATTGTCAATCTCACTGCCGACTCTTATACGGTCGGCACTTACGTCCTGATCAATCAAACCTAAGGGGGTGGGACGCCTTTGCCCTTCAGGCTTCCCGAATTGAGCTTGTATCCAGTTCCATGCCGGTTCTCAAACTGCGCACCCCCTTCACTCTGCGGTTCCCTAAATGCCTCTATAGCGGCATTAGTGTTATCCCGTGAGAGCTGCTGGAGAGAGGCATCGGACATTTGTCCTAGCCATTGCTTCGATCTGGCTCCAGTGGTGACGCGCTTAGCTGATATCAGGTCCCCTAAAGTTGCAACGACCACTTGATAGGCATCATCATTCGAGAGAACATCTTCGAAGACGTTAATTCGGTGTTTTTCGGCTTTCTTAGAAGCCTGGTCGCAGATTGCTAAGCATTGTTTAATGCTAGCAAGTTCCTCTTTTATCTGCTCTTGCGCAGCTGTTGGCTCGTTTGGTGTCCTAGATTGCTGCGAGGATAAATTTTGTAGTCGATTGTTGATGTCCTGAAGATGTTTCTCGAGCTCAGAGGTCGTCTCCTTGAGCTTATCTTTGCAATCTTGGAGAGTATTACTGGTGACTAACCGAGCCGAAATAGTGTCTTGGAGCGTGGTGACAGAAATATGATTGGCGTCAGGGGGTGTGGAGATGTTTTCTAAGGCATTGACCCGAATTTTGTCTACGTGCGCAGAGACCTGGGCGCAGATACCAAGGCATTGCTGAGTGCTGTCCCTCTCCTCCTGTATCTTTTGTATGTCGGCTGCCTCTTCACGGGAAATCGTAGCGCCTTGGGAAGTGAGGGCCTGCAATTTATCGTCGATCTCTTGGAGGTGATCTTCTAAGTCGGATGTTGTTATCTCGATCATTTTTTTATATTCCTTAAGGACATTGGCAGTGACGGCTGCGGTGCGGCTATACCATAGAGCATTAACGCCGCCCGCAAAAACTCAAACCAAACTTACATGTTAGCATCACCAAGCGCAACGGTGATGGTAGATTTATATCCCGCCAGCATGTTTCTAAATCCATCGATATCATCCCCCATGTACTGCAACTTCGCCCAATCCCGAAAACTCGTCCGTGCACCAGCAGAATGCGCGGTGCATTTGACAATCACAGCTTCAAAATCCTTACAAGCCTTGCCGCATCGAAGAAGAGGGAGCTTAAGTGCTGTGAGATCGACATCGGACTCGGCAACTGCCTCCTGAAGAGATTTTAAGACCCCGGTAAGGGCTTCGAGCTCTTCCTTAAGCTCACGTATAATCTTCTTATTGGTTTGAAAGCTTTCGATCACCTGGTAGAGGGTTGTACTGGATTGAAAAGCAAACACTACCAAAGTCAAAAGCGCAGAAGCAGTGCTTAACGGATCAGCCATTTCAATAATCAATACAAAGATACGAGACGTTGAAGCCGTGGAAAATGAGGCTGAAAAGAACTGATAAGAGGAACAAATGATGCCTAAAGGGAGCACGATCCCCAACCTTTTCAATGCGCACGAGTTCTTTCCACAACCGTGCTTACCTTTATCCCGCAGCGGTATTGGATCGATAGGGAGGGGAAGGAGATTTGACCGGGAGTTTGCGCTGTTTCGCTTTTCGATGGCGCGCGGCTACTTCTTGGCCGAAACCAATCATTTGTGACGTCCGATCCTTCATTGAGACAAGACTTCATGGACCAATTTAGTACAAGGGGCAAAATGCGCTGAGTTCCTGCTTTCGTCGACATCCATTCCACGAACCTTGTAAGGCTGAAGCCTGTCACACCTGTTAGACCAAAACTGCTCGAGCTAGCAGCTTTTCTGATGTGGTCAGTGCTTCCTGCTGAAGGGATCCCTATGCAATGCCTGGCTTACATCCTCGTCGAGAAGTGTAATATTGCTTTACCGAAAGAAATCTCTCTTAAGGTTTGGTATATTTTAATTATATATGCTGTATACAGTAAACGTGTTGATAACGGGTTGTGCTGCGGTTTCTGATAGAGCTGGAAGTTCTGCAGAGTTCTGTCAGGGGCGCTTGCGAAGCTATGCACGGAGTCTTGTTGAATTCTACACCTTCACATAACCCTCCACGACCGAGCATGAATGTAAGGTTTTGTACCAGAGCTCTAGATACCAAGGCACCGCATGAAAGCTCTCCTCAGAGGCCCTGCAGGAAAGTGTGCGCGAACCCCTAAACCTCCGCAATTTATAGATACTCTTCGCATAAATGCACCATTTAAGAACGGGGTGGGCATGGGTAGTAATGTATTGTTCAGAGAGAGCATATAGTAGCATAGCTAAAACAGCCCAATTACATCACTTCCTAGAGCCAAATGCCAAAGAACCTCAAGTCAAACAAGTGCTTAGCCCTCAAACCACACTTATCCCCATTAACAAGAAGCCGCCCAACCCCCCCCCTTCCCCCTTTACCCAGCAACCGCGCTCCTCGTCGTAAACCTCAACCCCCATTCACCTCCCAACCCACCAACACCCTCCAGTGAAACGCCGCCCACCGATACCGCAACTCACGCAGCCCGCCCCCAACCCCAACCCCAACCCCAACACAGCCCTCAGACTCAGATAAAAGAAGCGCGCCCCCCCCCCCCCTCACAAAACCCACGCCGCGGGCCCCGAGCGATGGGGCTCCTCGAACCCGCACACCGTGTACGTCGGGCCGGCGAGCAGGTCGTTTCGGTCGGGCGCAGCGGCGCGGTGGAGGCGGCAGCCGAGACTGACGGCGCCAGGCCGGGTCCGGTCGGGCTAGCGCGCGGCGTCGTAGCGGAGCGGGTGCGCGAGGGAGCTGTGGGGCGGGGCTTGCTGCTACGATACGCGGATCCGGAGAGGGTGGCCGTTGCGGAGCGTACCGGCTAGGATGCGCTTGGTTGAGGGGTTGATTTGGAGGAGGAAGTCGAATTGGGCGGTTAGGGGTTGTTGGGGTGGGGTGGGGTGGGGGGGGGGGGGAGGGAGGGAGGACATGGCTGGTGGAGGGGATGGGGTTGTGGGTAGAGACGTTGGAGAATGCTGGAGTAGGGTGTTGCCCTTAAAAAGGTTTGGTGGGAACGAGATCTGATGAAGTAGAGGAGAGAAAGAAAAATATACGGAAAATAATGTGGATAGACAACGGATAAATGTGGAGGAATACACCAGTTGTGTGAAATTTAGTACGATGCTATAGTAATTGCTCCGTTGCCCTATATCGTAGAATAGCCTCTCTTAACCGTCACAACACTCTCCAGGCGCCCCGATATTGGTATCGCTCTCAACCCAGTACCATGAGTCCTAAAATCCTTTTCGCCCTACCTTGACCTTGACCTCCCATCCTTTTAGCTACTAAGCTTTCATAGTCTTTCTTATTTATCGCAGTTTTTACTCCTCCTTCCTGTGAATTCTCGGCAAGCTTAACCACAGGGCTAGAATGATGCCGAGCAGTGCCAAAATAATTGGCTGAAGCACCTGAACACCTTTCGCCTGAGCAATAGCGCCAACAGCGAAAGGAAAAACTGCTGCTCCACCACCTCCAAAGGCTGCCGCAAAGCCTATAGCGCTGACGTGAAGATGGCGCGGAAGCAGTTTTGTGGCCGCAACAACGGCGGCAGGGAACAAAGGTCCGAGGAAGAAGCCTTGGAACGCAACGGCGACAGCGGAGACATAGAATTGCGGGACGAGCCAGAAGAGGAGCTCGAGTCCCATTGCTACAGGGAGATAGATCTAAGTAGACAGTAAATATCCTCGAACTTAAGGGTTCAGGGTGAGGTCGTGGTGGAAGATGTAAGCCTACCGAAATCGCCAACTTCTCTCCAATCTTCGGAGTCACGAACCCGAGGATCACCCTCCCAACCGTAAGGCCCAGCCAGAAGCCCGTGGCCGTCATACCGCTGGCAAATCGAGCACCGTGTCTTACGCGAATCATGAAAGTCACGATCCAACCGCCCAGCGCAACTTCAGCGCCAACATAGCCGAGGAGGAAGAGAGCGCAGAGCCAAGTCACACGGGCTGAGGGCATAGTGGTGAGTGCCTCTCTCATGCGATTACCTTTGGAATCGGTAGTGCGAGGATTCGCGGCACGGAATACGGCACCGGTTGCGGCCCAGAAAGCCCATACCGACGAGACGAGTTCTAGGATAGCGGCGCCGATCTGACAATTCGGCATCAATACACCCCATCCGCGTGACAGAAACTTGCAAAAAGCTCGAACTCACCATTAGATAGTAAAAGGCATACCACGGCAACCCGCCTTTCGTGATCATACTCGTTGCAATCAGTGGACTGAGTGTAGCACCTAGTCCATAAAATGCATGCAAGAAGCCGAGAACCTCGTTTGGATTGGCCATATTACCAACCCATGCATTCCACGCCGCATCTTCAAGACCATTGCCAAAACCGGCGATCATGAAGATGACTACGAGAACTGGGTAAGGAGGATGCACTGCAATTACAATATAGGCAAGCAGATGGCAGCCTGGCGATAGGAAAGCGACACCCCGCTGGCCGAATTTGAGGTGGATGGAGTTATTGAGAAGCGCAGACGCTATGTAACCGATCAACGGAGACAGAAAAATTAGCGAAACGACTGTGTATGTCAAGTTGTAGTAGTCTTCAAGCTGTGATGAAACGTCAGATAGAAATGTTAAGATTTCATTGCGACAAGTCATACGTATGGTATCAATGCCTGGAAGAGAGATTAGCAAATTCTTCCCACTGTAAGGTCATGGCACATACTCCGTAAGCGGCATCATTCATACCCATAACGGTGAAGGCCCAGAAAGCAGCAAAACTTCTGAAGAGATTGGCGCGAGGACGATTCCATTTTTGGAGTCGTTCCACAGCTGTGGTAGGCGAAGGAAGGCTTCCGTTTGGATCATCATTGCTTTTACTCTTGCGATCTTCCTGGATACTCAAGCTGTGGATACTGCGCGGATGAGAAGATAGGTTTGTTGAGTTCTGAAGATATCCTGAGACATTCTGAAGCTCAACAACACAGGTTGAGCCGCCGTTGTTGTTGTTGTTACTGAGAGACATGGCGTAGATTGATAAGGAGGGTGTCTAATTGTTTGAAGGGTGATAGATGTTAAATGGAAGCATTCAAGGCACGCAGGTATGGGAAGGCCATGTTCATATACACGGGCTGAGGACAGACATGATGATCCAGGGTGACATGGGGAGTGGTTTGTTTGATGCACGGGAAATGTGCGACTTGAGTCACTGGTCAGGTGTGCCACAGGTGCCAAAGGACCGACCCAGCCATCCCAGGAAAAGACCCAGGGAAAGGTCCCACATAATTAAAAAGCTAAGGTCGACGGGCTGCTGAACGACGGAAACTCCACGGGAAAGGCGGCAAAGTCACTGGAGAAAGAAGGCGGTGGATCCCATGGATGCCGCTTGAACTTCGGCACAAAACTTCGACTCGGTGGGGGTTCGGCCCGGATATGCCGTAAGCACCCCGCCCATGTTAAACATTTGAAAAGTTGTCATCTGCCCTATTCATGCAGCATTTAGAGTACGCCATTCGGTCTGTAAGAGGGAGCAAATCACTATTTTCGGACGATAGCTTAACATGGTGGGAATCGAGTCACATTTGCGTCAAAAGTAAACAAAATGGTTCACGTAGATAGCTAAAATAGGTGGGTAGGTAGGTTGCTTTAGCGGATCCTTCGCAAGCAATGCCTGATCTGGAAAACTACCCTCACTATCATTGCTTGGCAAAAGGCTGTAGAATGTTGATATTACTGTCATAATTTAGGAATTGCCCACCAAATGGTAGGCTAGCTCTATAACTGCTGCTCTAGAAGATTCCTGATCTTCGAAAACTCCATCCAAGGGTATTGGCCGCTGAGGCGGCTTCTTCTGCACCTACTAAAATATTGTCACAGTGTTATAAAAAGAAATTCTGTCAATGCTTTCTCTCTTCCACCATTCGCTTTTCAAGAAACGAAGCATCATTGTCGCAATGGATCATGAGACCGAGAGCACACTTGGGCTATGCAGTTGTCAGCTTAAATCTCCGGCTCGTATTTCTAGAATACAGGTTTATCGACTTACCCAGCCAGAACGGCCGAGTCATCAACCGACTCGGCGTTGGTCACCAACATGTATACCTCTCCTGCCAGGTTCTGCGGAACGACGCAACCGCCATTCGTGAATGGCGCGAATTGCGTTTCGCCACTATTGAATTGATCAGTAAAAGATTTCCCAGCCGTACATTTCCTGTCACAACAGAAGAAAACTTACGGAGCTATAAAAGCACAAAACTTAGCACCAGCAGGCTGAGCAGCATCCGCAAGGACCAAGCTCTGTCCAGATGTCGCAAGATTGGGGTTTTGCAGCGCGATGGCCGGAAACGCTTGGATATTTAAATTGGAACCAGAAGGACAGGAGCTAATGAATGCGGCGGCGAGTGTGAAGACACCGCGGACACCAAGAGGTGTATCAAAGGCAGCAGGAATTGGCGTCGCACCCGAGGCTCCTCGGATGAAGGTTTGATGGCGGGCCTCGACTGTCGCAATCGAGGCTGCAACACTAAGAACGGCGGAGGAATTGATGAGGGGGGCTGCGCCCAAGTATCTACAATCTACTGGTTAGCCATGTAGAAGACGGGGTTCGTAGATAGGTGTAGCATACGCAGAAATACCGACAGCCTCGAGAACTCGTGCAGTAGCAACCATGGCTGCTGCGTCCGTAAATCCGAAGTTATATGTGCACGGCTGCACTGGCTGGAAGCCTGCCGAAGCAATGGCTGAGAGCAATGTCGAGACATGCGTTGCTTCTGACTGTCCTACAGCGAGTAGTGCAGTGATGCTTGCGTCACTCAGACCGAGTGCTTTGAAGTCGCTCGCCGGAAACTTCGCAAATCCTTGGGCATAGAAAGCTGATTCCAAGTGCTCTGCAGTCAAGGCGCTAGAGGATCTTGTTAGGAATTCCATTTCCGTGAGATACATTTCAAGAAACTTACAATTGAAGAATGTCGATATCCGTTATTGCGGGCGCCGCGGCCTGTCGCGCTTCCAACCGGGGCCTTGCAGGGACTTTAGGATATGGCGCTGGAGCTGGTAGCGCGCTGACGATCACCGCCGGCCCCAGGACGAATATCCACTTCAGAACCTTGCGTAGGCTCGGCATTGTAAATAATTAGGATGGGTTTTGGTGGTCAGATGGTTCAAAGGAATGTTAAGCAGCAAGAGCTTGAGTTTAGAAATAAGTTGATGGGTCTAGAGTCCAACCAGGGACAAGAAGAAGAAGAAGAGAAAATGATAAGGAACGTGGTGAGCTAGAACTACTGAGTGAAAGAGGGAAAAGTTGAAAGAAGACGATGTCTCTGCCAGCAACAGTCCACCAGAAAACGTTCGGAGAAACGAAAGTGGACGGCCACATCGACCTTATAATCAGATATGCGACTGCTGGGGCTGCATCTGAGACGCCATTTCAAATTTCAGAGGGTGGGGTCGGAGGGGGATAGGAAGCCTTGAAGAGTCTTGGCGGTTATACCGCATTCGGGGCCACCAAGATTTTTGTCTTGGCAGAGCGGTCTCTAGTGACAAGGAAATTCCTGTACGGGCAGTGAAAACCCTCCGGTAAACGCTGCATCCGTTGAAGGCTGAGTATGGATGAGGTTGAAGCCGGAAGTGCTGTGTCATGACAGGGGTGCTGCGACGCTTCGATCAAGCCATGAAACTCTTCGAGTACCAGCATCACGCTGTTGCGCTTCACGGAGACCGCAGAGCCGCGGGCATTGTCAGCGACCTTAATAACATCGCCCTCCGCATTTCATCTCATCAACTGACGGCAACTTGTCTTCCCGAGTGGAGCCTGAGTGTGCACTCGACGGTAAATCCCTTGCGCGGCTTGGTGGGTCAAGCAGAAATTTACTACGTCTTTTGAGAAATATTCAAAGAGGGTTTTGAGACGTAAATAGCAATCGTAAATCTATTTTTATTCGAGGAGTCTTTGAGCAATCAGCTGGCCTGTCGGATATTCTCCGTTCGAAAACTTCCTAGAGCCAATACTCGCAAGACCGTCATGAAGGCTGAAATCCGTCTCCGCGTTAACTAGTTGCCAAGCATCCTAAATCTAACTTTAATGTCCATAAGCTATGCCGGAACATGCGTTACGCATGGCGCTCACACAGGGGGCAGGGGAAGGGGCAGGGGTAAGGAGGGGACCGCGTCGTCTCCAACCTCACGGCCAAGACGAAAAGCCGAAGAGGCAGTATGGCGGGTCGCGCATAAGCGGGCAAACAGTCTGATAGATAAGATCGAAATGCTACAACCGGAGCGTAATGCCTATATTCAATTTGGAATGGTGCTATGATGATAACAAGAAGAACAGAACTCTAGCTAAGGGGCTTTTACACAAACTACATATTAATATGATGCGTCCTCACCGACCGATTAAAGCTGTTGTCTTTAGTCCACCACGGCCTTGCGGCCTCACCTCGTCAATGCTACCCCACACCAAATAGTCTCCATCCTCTCTCACCAATCAAGATGCATTGCCATGCAATCTCTCTTTGGAACACAAATCCACCCATGAAACGGAACAGCTAGCGTGAACGATCAATGTGGTAAGGAGTGGTTGGATGATCGCTTTTTGACGGCGAATGCCAGGTGGAAGCGCGAGACGTCTTGCGATGACCTCGGAAATTCATCGACCTTCTGATCAGTCGGCCCAAAAGAGTGAAGGGTCGAAGGATCGCTATCTCATGATAGCACTGCTGAGAAATATGCTAGTCGGGCAGAAGGGAAGTGATGGGCAGACTCTCATAGAGCATATGGGTTCAAGGAACGAATAGTCAAGCACCTAGATGATCCCATATGTTAGTGGTTTGGCAGGTTATGTTTGCTCAGTAAACTTACGGTGGACTCTTTGTCAGATCTGTCTTCAGGATCACTGGCACTCTAGCCATCTCCCGCACATCTTGAATGTAGTCTCCGTTCTCCTCTCTCAGTGCAAACAAACTAAGGTACTTCTCCTTGTTGGTCAATTTAGCCTCGGGCACATCACTGGCGCTCTGAGCAAGCTTTGAGTCAGACTTGACGCGATGAGGAGTCTGGCCCGATGAAAGTCCATTCCTGGTAGGCGAAGGCGGCATGCTTTGAGTCGGACGATCAGCACCAGCAGAGGGGTTGAGAGAGACTCCTGCAGTCATGCCAGCGAGATCATTTGAGTCATCGTCATCATCGAACAAGGCATCAACATCATCCGTAGAAATCGTGCCAGTATCCATCTGCCTGCGTTGGGCCTCCTCGTGCTCCTTAGCACGCTGTTTAGCTGCTTCAGCGTCACGAGCAGCGGCAGCGGCGTTGGCTACACGCATTGAGCCGTGTTTGGGACGCTCGTCTTCCGGGATATAAGCGGAGGACGGGACACCCTTCTCCCAGTATAGCTCCAAGAGACGCTTGTTTTTGTCAAATTCGGCCTTCTTGAGAGGCAGTTGGTCACAATGCACACGCTTTTCGAAGCCGAATTCTGGAATGAGCACGTCAAAGGCTGATTCATACACGCAAAGAACAATTCCTTCGCTGATCAGATCGCCACCTAGGTCTTGTCGGACTTTGTCCATCTTTCGGCAGGATTCGATGTGAACACTCTGTTCCTGAGCACTGTGGGCGGAGTCTTTCTTGGTATTGCACATCTCTGCAGTCTTGGCAAGGGTCTCAATATCTTCCGAGAATTCAATAGCACCGTTGGATAGCACGGCCTCAAGCTGGCGATGCACAATTATATCCGCATATCGTCGAGAAGGATTGGTGAAATGAGTGTAGAGAGGTAGGTTCAGCGCATAATGAGGATATTGATCCTCTGGAAGTTTGCTAGCAACGAAGTATTTCGCGCGTTGCATAGACTTAATTATCAAAGTCTCCATACCTTTGCGAATATCATCATCATCAACTTTGAATAAGCTGCTCTGCAACGTTCCGCTGCTGGTTGTTTCGATGTCATACCCGATGGCATCCATCCTGTCAGCAATGGTTTCCAGGCGACGAGGGTTTGGCGAGGCTTGTCGTCTGAGCAGTGCCTTATCAGGCAAACCCGCGAGGATCTTCTTGGCGACAAATGTGTTGGTCTTGTGGCTCAGCTCCTCGATGAGCTCGTGGGCTGGTGAAGAGTCGAAAATGTTCTGCTCAACTGGCACGTTCTCGTCGTCGAGTTGATACATGAGACGAAGAGGCGGGATATCCGTTGAACGGTCTCCAAATCGTGCCTGGCGGAATTTTTGCGTGATATGATGGAGCATCTTGATCTCCTTTGCCCTAGCTGCACCAAGCTCTGCATCGCCACGTCCATTGATAACAGAGTCAACCTCTTCATACGACAATTTGCCAGAGCTCTTGATGACTGCCTTGCCAATCCAAGTCTCATCTTCGAACACATGACCGGACTGTAGGTCAACCTTAAAGACGACGCTGACTGTATATCGATCTTCGCCAGGATTCAAGCAACAGATATCAGATGACAGCCGTGACGGAAGCATGTTGACAGTTCGGTTCATGAGGTACACCGCAGTTCCGCGCTTCTTTGCTTCGCGATCCACGAGAGAGTTGGGTTTAATGAAGTGAGCAACGTCAGCAACGTGGATGCCAATCTCGATGCGACCATCATCGAGAGGCTTGAAGTGGATAGCGTCATCCAGTTCTTTGCTTCCGTTTGGATCGATAGTGAATGTCTTCTCATTTCGGAAGTCACGACGACTTTCTAGAGCAGCCTCTCCATCATTGACAACAGACCAGTCTTCAAATCCGACGTTCTTGAGGACGGCGTCGGAAAAGTCATCTGGTCCGAAATTGTTGTCACGTAGAAGAGCATCCGTTTCCACCTTCAGATCGCCCATTTCGCCCAATTGTTCGACAAGCGTGCCGAAAGGATGGAGAGAGGTGATAGGCCATCGTTTGATGCAGGCCACGAAAATACGGTTCGCATAGTCCTGATGCCGCTCTACGAAGTCTCGCGGAGCTTGTTCAGTGGGAATGGCGATCAGTGGGACGCGCTTATCCGTAGGCTTAAACCAAACAATCTTCGGCTTATCCTGTTGACGTTCTGGTTGATGACGGCCAGAGTTACCCTCACGTGCTTGGCGCTCAGCTTCTTGCTTCTCCTTCGTGGCCTGGCTACTAGGACGCAACAAGCCAAGGGTACTGCATTTGATTAGCTAGGAAGTCTGTCAAACGGAATTGAATGAACAAACCCGGAAAACATTTGCCCGGCAACGCGCTCAATCACAGCAACAATATGGCCAGCATAAAGCGGCTTCTGCTCGTCATTAATCTCTTCTTCTTCCATAAGAAGCAAGCTTTGGCCTTCCACCTCCACATCATCGTTCTTTTTCTGTGTTGGCCGCTGTCTAAGACTACCACGACGACGTAAGCTACCATCCGCCCCCAGTTGGCTGCTCTCAGGCTGCGTGGTGGCATCGTTCACAGCAATGCTTCCACCTCTCGGGTCTGAATTATCCTTTCTCTTCTTCTTTTCTTCTTTCTCACGCTTTTGGCCCCACACTTCATCGACATCTAGTAATTCGACAGCCACAAGGTCACCCTCTAACGCACGATTTCTATCTTTGCTTCCGCAAATGAAGATATCGGCATCAAGGTCAGTCGTCGTGACGTATGCATCGCTCCGATTCTTCTTGTTGACCCGCAGGATGCCAGCGACAAGTTGACCGTCATTGAGGAGTGCAGGTAGCGTAGCCTGGGGTAGATAAGGCGTGAAGAGAGTCTTACGCTGTTGTTGCTGCTGCTGCATTGTCATCTGGGGTTGGGCATGTTGACTTGCTTGCAGTCCGGTCATTCCCTGCCCGTTCATTTGAGCGGCTTGGAGGGCTTGCAGGTGAGCGATTTGCAAAGGATTCAGACCTTGGGCACCGAACATCTGTGGTTGTACAAGAACCTGGCCTTGCGGTAATTGGACTAGCTGGGGCTGTCCAGGGTACTGGAAGTTCCCAAGCGATCCGATGGACTGGTTCATTGAAGCTCGAGGACGGTGGCTAGGCTGGAAAGGAGCTGCACCCGCTGTCTGGTTCATGTTGAAATTTCCCATGTTCTGTGCCTGAGCATCCTGGGTAGGCTGCTGATTGTTATTAGGTTGTCTCCAATTACCTTCAAAGTTTCTGGACGATGTCCTTCCGTGTCCCTGACTCCCGCGACGTTGAAAATCAGATTGACCTCCGTGGTTCCCAGTGCCTGCACCAGCACTGGCACCAGCACCGGCACCAGCACCGGTATCGCTCGTGGCCTGGGGCGGTGGGAACTGGAAGTTACCACCGCCACGGCCCTGTCCACCGCCACGGCCACCAACTGCCATGCTCTGACTACGGCCATGAGCTGAGCCGCGACTAGATCCACGACTAGAAGGGGCCTGGTCATTAGACTGAGCACTTCCATTGCCACTAGGGCTAGAGTCTCGGTTGGAGCTCGTTGGGGTAGATCCACCGGCTCCAGGGATTGGGAATTGAAACCCGGAAGTCTTTCTCTTTTGTTCTGCCAATTCAGCAGCTTTCTTGGCTTCTGGAAGAGCAAGAGAGTGACGGCGGGAATGACCAGAGCCCGCCGCACCACCACCACGGCCTCGAGGGTTTATGTTCTCTCTACCCTGGTTACCCTGTTGCCCTCCATATTCACCAAACCCAGAGGCGCCCGAAGACGGGGCCGGAGGAGGGCCCATACCGACATTTGGGAGGGCGGATTGATTTCGACGATGAGCGGAAGGTTGTGAAGGAGCATTCATTGGTACAGCTAGATGCTGCTGCGGCATTTGCTGAGGGAATTGAAACGTGTTCGCATGCGGAGACACATTGGGCATTTGTCCCTGCATCTGGAAATTCGCCCCAGGCAAGTGCTGTTGGGGTTGTATCATGCCCATATTAACGTATTGTTGATGCGTTGCAGCAATCTGCTGTTGTTGCTGTTGGAGGACTTCGATTTGCTGTGCGATAGCAAGCTGTTCCACTACGGGAATGACTCGTCAGTATCAAGACACCCAATTATATAATCCGCATTGAATTGTAATATGGATAGGAAAAGGTCTGGCGTACTCATGAGTGGCGTCAATTCGGATGGACTGCGTCGGTGGGCAATGTGCAATCGGCGGCCTGCAGGCCCCGTAGGACCAGGGTGTCCTTGCTGATCCATGCCTGGTATTGTAGAGTCCAAAAACGATGGACGAAAGCGTTATATACTCAACAGAAGATACCCGAGTTAATGGAAGCGACTTTGTGGAGGAAGGATTGGGGTAGTGTATTCCAAAACTGTAGACAGGAGAATCTTGGGGGGGTGGTCAGCTAAGTGGACTCGGAGCATTAGGCGAAAATGATGAAACCAAACAACTGGAGGAGCTTGTGCGGGTAAATAGAATCCGCTTCGTGAAATGGGATGACGGCTTCGCACAAGGCAACAAGATGAAAGAGCTAGGGACGTACGCTGTGGAACTGTGCTACACGATAGCAAGATGCGCCCGAAGAGTCGACAACAAGAACAGCTTTCGGCAGCGGGCGGCCAGAAACCAGTATACCTCTGCAAAGTGATTGACTGTAAAACAGTAGGATGGGAGTTGATAAGGATTGGGATGCTGGCGGGCGTGGGCAAAATTCAAGGAGCGGGAGTTGCTTCCCTGGACGGCAACTGACTGCTGTCAAAACACACAAAATGGACACCTTGAGCGAACTCGCGGTGTAGAGAGCGATTCGAAGGATTCGAAGGAGGGAGCGGTGGGAAGAGAGCGGTAGGAGGGACTGGAGCGGCCACTGCTAGTCAAGGAGAGCTAAGGAAGGTGGTGGATGGAGATGATGGAGGTTCCTACTAAAAGGTCGAGTTGAGCGAGGGTGAAGGAGTTTGGGCCCTGTAGAAGCGACCCCCTCCACACTCCGCAAACGTCACGGCGAGAGAATTACGACGATATGTACACCAAAACACACCCCAGCAGTTACCTTGATGCACCATGGAAACGAAGCCTGAGGCTGTGTAAAAACAAGTGTGGCCTTGGTAAGAATTATGTCTCACGGCCACCAACGTGAATCGTCCCGTTTGTTCAGTTCGGGGTCACGTTTCTGGCCTGTTTCAACCAGCCTGCACGGACGACTATTTCAGACTATTCCTGAGCACCGAAGCAAAGCCACCACGCTTCCAGACGGATGTAGACGCAATGCAGCTTACACAATCAGACCCAGCACTGAGGAAGAAGGTCGGTCCCGAGGGCTTTTTGGAGGGAGAGGAAGAGCAAGACGAGGATGATTTGGATTCTGGGGGAGGGGGTTGGGAGGGAGGCCTTGTGCTGCTTTTTGTAGACACACGATGCAACGACCAACGCCCGTCTCGATGCGGCAACTGCATCGCTCTTCACGAGAAAAACTGACTTTGCCGTCAAGGCTCGCTCCAGACCAGGCCAATACAGCCTATCTGCTCAAGCCGCACCAGCAGCCCGCCCGCCCGAGTTGCAGCGATCATATGTGACTAGATTGTCACGGTGCGTGCAGTGCGTGCAGTGCGTGCAGCAGCGGGCAGCGGGCAGCGGGCAGTGGGCTGTTGATTTCGAGTTTCTGCACGAGGCAGCATGACTTGGGGGGTGCGTGGGTTGCGTGGCTGCGCGGGTACTTGGGGTTCTTAATAGGGGGCACGAACCACTCCTTAGCCGCGTCGATCAATACCACAGCAATTGGTGAGGGCCAGCCGCCGGAGTTTTTCCAGATCCGAAAGCTTCAAGCAGTACAACTTTTGATCGTCGCTTTCACGATCATACCACGACCAACCGAAAACACGCATCTGCTATTTCCCTCATGCCATTCATGTTCTCTAATTCACTAGTCCTCATCCTTATCCCCTCACTCATCACCCTCCGCTCTAGTCCCGGAATAGGATCCGGCTCTAGCTTGCGCGCACCTCAAACAACAGCCGCTCAACTAATATATTGAGTCCCCCACACGCCATGCCAACCACTCCCAGAGCCTTATCTGCCAGTATGAACTCCATAAACTCCAGCTCGCCTTCGCGGAATGGCACCGGGAGTTCTTCGAGGCAGCATCGTTCCGAGGAGCGACGCGGTCGGAGTCGTCGAGATACTGTGGAAATAGATCCCATTGACAGCCCGTCGCGCCAGCTCCTCTACGAGTTTAGCCAGATGCTGATAAACTCCGACCGCGACTTCAACGAACGCCTTGACCTAGCTACTGCAGAGCGCGCAAAGCTCCACCAGGAAGAATTAGCCAGAGCTGCTGCCGAACACGAAAGGGTGCGACAAAGTGCGGAGCGAGCTCGACAACGGCATCTTCTGGAAGAACAAAAGCGGAGGAAACAGCAGGAGGATGAAGAGAATCGCGCGTTGGAGCGCGCACGGCAGGAAAAACTCGAGCAAGAGATTGCTAGTCAGAAGCGCAAACTTGAGGAGCAAAGGAGGGAGGAAATTGAGAGGAAACAAGCCGCAGAACGAGCAAAGCAGTTAGCTGAGAATGAGGCTAGGCTGAAGGCTCAGAAACAGAAGGAGGCCGAAGAGAAGCGAAAGGCGGAACAGGCGGAGTCCGATCGCAAAGCCAGTGAGGTTGCTGCAGCAGTAGAAAAAGCTAGGGCTCAACAGGCTCAACAGACTCAGCAACGGGCTTTACAACAGGCTTTACAACAGGCTTCACAACAAACACGCCAACAGCCTCCACAACAGCCCCCGAAACCATCTTCTGGATCGACAATTTCACTGCCGTCTACATCCGCTCCTTCATCTGCTTCTCTAGCGCATGCCACCCCAGCATCACCTCTAATATCATCCATCGCAGAAAGAGAGGCCCACCATGAGAAATACCTTGGCGTCCACAAGCGACTGAAAGAATTCCGGAAGAACATGGTCGACTGGAGCAAGCAAAATCCTGATCTCAAGGGTCAATTGGGCGATGCTCGACGAAGCCTGAGGACACGGGTTGGGCAAATCACTGGCGCTAGAGCATCCAACACCGCGACAGTGCGTTTTTCTTTTAATCAGTCTCAGCCTATGCGCACTTCCCGACTAACAATATTTTTTCGTAGATAGCTAAGATTCGGGAGGCTCTTCGATCAGCAGCCAATGCTGGAGGTCCTATGGTTGATATTCGACGGTTTATCGTTTCGCCAATACCCCAACTCTCGAATGACTCGGAGGCTCAATTTCCCGGTTTTCTTCTTTACTTGCTCAATCACTTTGCAAAAAGCATAATAGCCCAGTTTGTCGGTGAGGCTAGCAATGAAGGCAAAATCATCGATGCGATTGGGGTCATAGGTATTAGCATCTTTGCCGATGAGGAGTTCAAGTGGCGAGGTATCTCTCTAATTGACGTCTTAATCGCCAAGTTCCATGCCGTTTGCCCGGTTCTATGGGGGGTCTATGGCCGCGAGAACACGCAGCAGGGAAAGCAACGACTAGGTTGGGCCCGCGCTGAGCCTGGCGGCCCCTTTGTGACAACAAATGTTCATAACGAGCGGATGCTTGGACTTGGGTCAGGATTCGCTTCACTTACTCTACGGAACTTCAGCAAGAACAAGAAAGTTAATCCGTGGCCGAATACGGAGTTCTGGCGAGCGCTAACCTGGATTGTCAATACACCATCGGCAGATATCACCAGCACACATCTCATTGTGCTCAAATCAATGCTGGCCGATCATGTCGAAAAGTTCATCACTATATTCGGACATGTAGCCGTGGCAGCACTGAGGACGGCCGTGATTGATTTCCCCGCTAGGGCACCTGCATCAGAGTCGGCGAATATGTTGAAGGTTGTGCCGGATGTGTGGAAGAAAAATCTGCATCTTACTCTGGAGTAAGGCGTTTTTAGAATTTATAGGAAATTTTTTGTTGCATTACTGGGAGTTAGAAGGATCTAGGCGTTCGACATAAAGCATTGGAGTGGACTCATCCCTGCATTGCCGCAAACCTTATAGCTTGGCGATTAACTTTCGATATGTATACATATCTTTAGGTTATATGGAGCCCAGTGTTTCAAATTCAAACAATGCATATTAATGTGCAAACTTTACCCTTAATATTTATATGCGTAGATCTACTTATTAATAAACAGTTATTGACTTACAGATCTCTCAGTGCAACGGCGTTCCAATCCTCGATCTTCCTATCCGTGGGTACAAGGACTACTCTTCCCCCAACCCAGCTTCCCAACTTGCTTTCCCCCTCAAGATTCACCCCTGCCTCTCGAATGGCAGTCTCTATCTCCTTTAAGCTCTCTTCGGAGACCTCAATGTCAGCGCTTCTCACCTGTCAGCAATCATATTACGATGAAGAAAAGGCAAAAACAAATGAAAGTCTTCCTGAACAGCCAGACTTTCCAAAAACAGGAATACTCACTATAGCAAACTCAAATGCGGTTCAAAGCTCTCCTCCACCCACTTCCTAGGCTGTTCCTCGGCCGCAGACCTTTCAACCACAGTCCTAGCAATCGTAGCAAGCGCTCTGACGCCCTCTTTTGCTACTCTAATGGTCATCTTCCGGAAGAATACACTGCTAGTTTCCAACCTCTCAAACCTTACGGAGACATCATCCGCCTTCAGAAAGTCAAGACTGTCTAGCCAGACCTGCGGATCTTTCTCGTATATTGAGGGTGGTATTTCCGAGGTGAGAGTGACGTGTGGAATAAACGTATGTGGGGAGCTGAAATGGGTAGAAACGGTTTTGATTAGTGTCGTAAGGATCGGCGTAAGAGGGTGCGATTGCGGTGGGAGAAGCCAGAGTGATGAACCGGGCATGCTTGCAGGGAATATAGGTCTTCAGTGCAGAAAATAGGTTATGGTGGCTTTGATATAAAGTCCTTAATCCGAAATTGCAATTGCAAAACTGCTCAAAGTATTCATTTGATCTAAATTCAAATAACACAAGGTTGCTCCGTATAACAAAGAAGTGATAGGATGGAAATTGTGTTCGCGGTTTTGGCCGGAATGGTCGCCCGAATCAAATGCATCAAACCCCTGTTTAACATGTGAAAGTACCCATCGTGTTCCTTGGTGCATGCTTGTATCCTGCCCACAGCCACCGTGTTACCCGATGCCACTATATTCCCGACAGTGCGACTAATTCACCACCTGATGGACGGGTTACATCGCCATGTTAGACGGCTCCTGGATTCCCGGCATCTTGAAGTCGTTGTTTAGCTGCTTCTTCGAGGTCGGCTTTTTCTGGCAACTAGTATGTTGAGCCACTCTCCCGGCAATGATATGTTCAGTATATTCTGAGTCAATCATCTGATTTTGGCGTTTTGAACATGTTTCAGAAACTTTATGCTTGGTGGACGAAGAAATCCCCACGAGACGCGCTCCAAGAGACGATTGCAGAGGCTCGATTATTTGAAGAATGGGAGGCAGCTGCTTTTCAGCTCGACGAAGTTCTTGGATATGACCTATGGCATGCGCTCTTTCCAATAAAACTGAAGTGGCTTCAGCTAACATATAGATGCTAAGGCGCCAAAATCCTACAAGCAAGTTTTACGACTACCGCCTCATCTACGAACGCCTTCAAGCAATCATCGAAGCTCGAGAGGAGGAGGACATACTCGGTCTAGTGAACCTCTTACGGTCAGGGCTTGTCCGAAATCTCGGAAATATAACGGCACCACGACTTTTCAACCGCGCATATGCTGGAACTAAGCTTCTCATCGAAGATTACATCACCCAAGTCGCTCTCGCAATCGACTACTTGGCCTCGTACCCCACCTCTCCTAGCTCTGATGGCAGCCTCACAAACCAAGCGAAGTTGGATGTTCTACATGATACCCGACAGGCGTTTGGACGCTCAGTGCTCGTGCTCCAAGGTGGCGCCATCTTTGGCCTGTGTCATCTTGGAGTGGTGAAAGCCCTCCATCTTCGTGGATTGCTTCCACGCATTATATCCGGAACAGCGACTGGCGCACTGATTGCTGCTCTTGTCGGAGTGCACACTGAAGACGAGCTCTTAGGGTTTTTGACTGGTGATCGAATTGATTTAACTGCATTCGCGAAGCGCGCAGGAAGCTCAGGAAAAGAAGGCGATGAAGGACATAACCAAGTCCAAAGCGGGCGGCTTGCTACGCTCATAAGGCGTGTGGAGAGGTTCGTGCGGGAAGGATACTTCCTAGATGTAGGAGTATTAGAGCAGGTTGTGCGAGCCAATGTTGAGGACTTGACTTTCGAGGAAGCATACGCCAAAACAAAGAGAGTTCTCAATATCACCGTCTCAACTACTGGTGGTGGTGGAGTCCCCAACCTGCTGAACTACCTTACGGCTCCTAATGTAGTAAGTCTTCATTTATTCCAATTCAAGGCTAACCGTAGTTAACTTCGACTCAGCTTATTTGGTCCGCCGCGCTTGCCTCAAACGCCTCCTCCGCCCTCTACCAACCTGTCTCTCTAATGTGCAAAGATGAATCTGGTAACATCGTCCCCTGGGCTTCCGCTGAAGAAACAACCTTCCGCCCCTGGACCCACGCCAGCTATACAGACCGTGAATCGCCTCTCTCCCGCATCGCCGAGCTGTTCAACGTCAACCACTTTATCGTGTCACAAGCCCGCCCATACCTCGCACCCTTTCTACGCTCAGACCCCCACCACCCGAACCCTCGTCAGGACGGCAAGTTGCGGTTGTCGATGCCCATTATGCGGCTGATTGTAATGGAGATCCAACATCGGCTACACCAGCTAGATGAAGTAGGGTGGTTACCACCATCCATCCGCCGCTTTCTCCTTGATGAGAATATCCCCGGCGCCAGCTTGACGTTGGTGCCAGAACTTACCCCTAGCGATTTCACCAAACTGTTAGAAAACCCGACCAGAGAGAGTTTAGAGTATTGGATCCTGCGCGGCGAGCGGAGTGTCTGGCCTGCCGTTGGCGCACTCAAAGTCCGTTGCGCTATTGAAGTGGAGTTGGATCGAGGTTATCAATTGGTTAGACGAAGAAAGCCATTTGATCCCGTGCAAGGGACGAGTTTAAGGAAAAGTAACAGTAACGAACTTAAGAAAAAGGTTAGGGCGGCGAGTTTTGGAGGCTTGGGATAGAGATAGGACGATTGTATGTGATATTATGATACCGAATCATCCTTAATGAAAAAGGCAATAAGCAATGATTCCAAGATCGAAATTTAGGTGGATAACGTGGAATCTTGCTATTAACTACCAGTGACTGGATGGATCGCCTGCACATTAACTGTCTTATTCGAGCTGATCGAAAGTGATGAAGTTCACAGTTGAAGAATTGATACTAGCCATCCGCTAATCGACTCCGAATAGCCAGTGCATGCTAAAAAAACTGGTTCCCATGAACGCTCTAACGGCGAAACTGTATCCCTTAACCCGTCGATTTGGGTCCGTAGCTTATCGATAAGCGCCGGCCAATTAGATTAACTAGATTTGTGCTCAGATATATCCTGTATCTGATGTGCCGGTGGCTTTACCCAGTCCTTCTGTCTATCCCTTGACCCGTCAGCGTCCAACGAGTAAGTGGTCCGTGCACAAACACCGGTTTCAAAACAACTAGATTCCATCAATTAATTACCTACTATAACGCAAAATACGGTTCTACAGGAAGGACAAGTGCTGGCAACCTCATATCGAGAGACTTAACTCCTAAAATTGGGTGTGTATATTAAATTACCATAAAATCAAAAGCTCTATTATTCCTCAGTACGAGCGTTAAATTCAGTTCAGTTGATTGGCTGGTTTTTATCAATAACCGTTGGACGCGAATTAACGGGTCAAGGGATATCCCAGGATGCGTCGCTTGGCAACATCTCCCCGGTAAGGCCAGCCGGCCTGAGGATCGGGTTGAAAAGACAGCTGTTAACCACCAGTCCTTACCGCTCTGCTGTTGGTCTGTGATTAAGTCTTAGGAATTAGTATGCAAGCTATTAGAGAAAAGTCAAAGTCTGAGAGACTTTAAAATGGTGGATTTCTGGAAGGACCAAACCATAAGGATAATAGAAAATGAAGGGCTCCATGAAATCGGCCTCTGCACCTCCACGCGGTGGAGCCCGGGAACCTAGCAGTACTATTGGTGTTCCATCAGGATCGTGTCAATAGACCGTTAGAGCAAACACAGAGACGTACGTACGGCAACGCATCGCGGGCGCTGCGACGTGGTGGCGACGGGAAATTTTTTCTTGCTGGGAGGGTGAACCCCAGCAGAGATTTAAGAACACAGCTACTACGTCTCTTGACGTATGATTTCGAGCCATTGAACTACGGCAGTCTACCTCCGGCGTCCCCTTCCTCCTATACGGTATAATTACTATACGCGTAATCGATCTACATACACCTCGCAAGTGGGAGACCAGTGATAAGCCTCTTAACTACCCGCCTTATACACCACCCTACCTGATAGCCTGGATTTACTAAACGTACGGTATTCCGTCTTCCGTCTTCCTCTATGCCTTAATCTACCCAGCTTTATCCTGATATTGTTGGCAGCGTAGGTACTTAGCTGCGAGTATAATACTAGGTTAAGCACGTTATTGGATGCAGGGGATAGGGGATATGGGACCTAGGTTGGGGCCCTAGGATAAGACACCTAGTTTATCCCGCTGTTCCTTTGGGGTGGAAGGTTATACAGGACTGGATTTATGCTGCAAAGTAGGAGGACCGCAGGCGACGTGTATATATATATATAGGGCAGGAAGGGTAAGCATATATATAATAATCTTATAGTAATCTATAAAAACGCGGAAGTATGGTACGAATGGCAGACAGGGCAATATAGGTAATTACGACACTCCCTTACGGGAGTCTCAGAGCAGCGACCTAACGGTATTTTTCCTCCCGTTAACGTAGTACAGGTGTTACCTGGGGGGGTGTATACTGTATTACCTCTCACGTCTCCCTTGGAGGTTTTTTGTGCCTAACTTTAACGGTATTAGTCTGCATGGACCTAGATAGGGACTGCATCAGACATTAATCAAGAATGAATAATAATAGAAAATGAAAGGCACATTAATTCGGATTCGGCTACGTATTCGGCTACATTGGATACCCGGTTCAGATAGTTGGCTCCGATTGGATATATTTCGATGTGCTGATGCAGGTGTACCCCCGCTACTTTGTACTAAAGAACTTCAAGTCTAACTCTTGTGATTAAGCTTAAAAATCAAAGATTTTACCTTTCTTGCCTATGCACAGCCCCTCTCCTAGGTGTATGGTGTACTTGACTATTTATTAGCGAAATCAGATGCCCGCCCCGCGCGCGCACAGGGGGGTGAGACACTGAAGGTCATACAGGCTGTATATGTACGGAAGAACCACCAGGAACTGCAAATATGTGGGTAAACCCATGCCGAACACTTCAAGTACACTTTAGATCTTCACTCCCGCTGATCGCCGCCGTTACTACTCTTGCAAGCGCATCCCCGCCCTCATTACAGATGCCGTGGCGCCCTGCTCTTCTCGGGCGATTCTGTCGCGAGAGGGGACACTCTTGCAAGGACGGTGATGAGGGTAACATACATTACTCTCTCCTTCGCCGTCACGCCTTTCCTTTTGTACAGCCATTAGTGACATACGTTCTCATAATTGGCCAAGATGAAGCTTTCGTTCAAGTTTCTAAGCTCCGTCGTTCTATCCTGTCTCACGATTGAGTCTGCCGCTCGCACGGTTGGCGGGAAACCAAAGCGATGGATTCAGCCATACAAACGAGCACCGCTACAGGACATCGTATGTGATTTCTATGGCCTCAACTGATACCTGGCTAACATTATCTAAGGTTACCTGGGACGAAGACTCTTTGTTTGTGCGTGGCGAGCGCATATTTTGGTACAGTGGAGAATTCCATCCTTTCAGGTGCGCAACTTTACTGCAAAGCTAGAATGCGGCAAGATGAGCTTACAATCAGCCGCAGACTTCCTGTGGTTAGCCTCTATCTTGATGTATTTCAGAAAATCAAGGCCATGGGGTACAATGGCGTGTCATTCTACGTCCACTGGGCTCTTCTCGAAGGCAAACCAGGAGAATTTAGCGCCGATGGCGTCTTTGCACTCGAGCCTTTCTTTGATGCCGCAAGCAAGGCCGGAATATACTTACTGGCGGTAAGCTAGCCCTAGTTTTAAGTAAAGTGGACGTAGAATCTAATTGTGTAGCGGCCTGGCCCATATATTAACGCTGAAGCCTCCGGAGGAGGGTTCCCCGGTTGGCTGCAACGAGTCAACGGAACTCTCCGAACAGCTGACCCAGCTTACCTTAACGCCACGGCCCTGTGAGCCTCTTCTTGAAGACTATGTCGGATATTTCTAACCTAAACTACTCGCAGATACGTAGAGTCAATTGGAAAAATCGTTTCCAAAGCCCAAATCACAAATGGAGGACCTGTGATTCTACTTCAACCTGAGAATGAATATAGTGGCGCCATGCCTAACGTTAAATTCCCCGATCCTGTATATTTTGGCTACGTAGAGGAACAATACAGGAAGGCCGGCATAGTGGTTCCGTTCATCAACAACGATGCCCGGACAGCAGGATACTTTACTCCAGGTTCTGAGTCTGCCGTTGATATATATGGTCACGATGGATATCCACTTGGATTCGATTGTGCTCACCCCTACACTTGGCCGAACGGTGCTCTTCCAACGGGCTGGAGGGCTACCCATCTGAAGCAGAGTCCATCCACACCTTATGCTATTGTTGAGGTATGTGGATAACACTTTCAGTGCAGCACAGCCTAATTGAGTTTCAGTTTCAAGGAGGTTCTTTCGATCCATGGGGTGGCTTAGGCTTCGATCAGTGCTCCGTTCTACTGAGTAACGAGTTCGAGCGTGTCTTCTACAAGAATGACTACAGCTTTGGGGTTACTATCTTTAACCTCTACATGGTAAGAATTGCCTATCTTTACATAAATGAGACTATTCTGATCGTTTTAGACGTACGGGGGCACTAATTGGGGTAATCTTGGGCACCCCGGCGGCTATACCTCCTACGACTATGGGGCAGTTATCTCCGAGGAACGCCTCATTACCAGGGAAAAGTATAGCGAACAAAAGCTCGAAGCAAACTTCTTCAAGGTCTCTCCTGCATATCTGACTGCAGATCGTGGAAACGCTTCCAATACATCTTGGACGACATCGACTGATCTCACTGTCACTCCAGCATTTTCGAATAGCACAAAGCTCTACTTCCTTCGACATGCGGCGTATAATTCGCTAGACTCCACTAGATACAAACTGCATGTGCAGACGGCAATTTTCGGGAACCTGACCGTGCCACAACTGAACGGGACCTTGACCTTGAATGGGCGGGACTCAAAAATTCACATTAGCGATTACGATATTGGCGGTGTCAACATCGTATACTCCACAGCGGAAGTATTCACTTGGTAGGCCAGTAAATAGATATCTACCTTGAAATGATGTCTCTAACAGTTTGGCAGGAAGAAGTATTCTTCGAAGATAGTGCTTATCGTGTACGGCGGGCCCAATAAGCAACATGAGATTGCCATCCAAGCATCAAGCGCTACAGTTGTTGAAGGCAGTGGTGCTACCATCGTCCAAAAGGAAGGGTACAGCATCATCAATTGGAACTCAAACCCGGAGCGCAAGATAATCAAAGTTGACTCTAATGTCTATATCTACTTGCTTGGTATGTAATGCATTATTTATACTTTCTTGAGCAAATAACTGACTTATCGGGAGATCGTAACTCGGCCTACAACTACTGGGCAGTCGATCTGACACCTTATAGCTCAGCAAGTTCTGTGATTGTTAAGGCTGGGTACCTTTTACGATCTGCGAAGGTTAAAGGCAGTACCCTAGCGCTTACTGGAGACCTCAACGCAACGACCCTAATTGAAGTCATTGGAGGCGCCCCAAAATCATTGTCCAAACTCACCTTCAATGGAGTTTCCCTGCCTTTTAAAGCAGGTGATTATATTGTTTACACAGCGACCGCGGATTTCGAGGAGCCCAAATTCACTCTTCCGGATTTGAGTGCCCTGAACTGGAAGTACCTGGACAGTCTCCCAGAGATTCAATCACCATATTCCGATACTGCCTGGGCATCTGCGAATCTGAAAACAACCTACAACACCCTACGACCTCTCACTACGCCAACAAGTCTCTATGGCAGTGACTATGGCTACAATACTGGTACGCTACTTTTCCGTGGCCACTTTACCGCCACCGGCGCCGAAACCAGTCTCTTCCTCTGGACTCAAGGTGGCTCTGCCTTCGGCACGTCCGCCTGGTTGAACTCCGACTTCATCGGCTCCTGGGATGGCATCGACGCCGCCACAAATTCCAATACAACCTTCACATTCCCCAATCTCACCCCAGGAAAATCCTACGTCTTCACAATCGTAATTGACAACATGGGATTAGACGAAAACTGGGTCGTGGGATCAGAAACGATGAAAAATCCGCGCGGCATCCTCAACTACACTCTCTCTGGACGCCCTCAATCGGCCATCACTTGGAAACTCACCGGCAACCTTGGCGGAGAGAGCTACGCCGATCATTCCCGCGGCCCGCTGAACGAGGGCGGCATGTACGCCGAGCGCCAGGGCTACCACCTCCCCTCCGCTCCTACCAAGTCGTGGAAAGACAGCACTGGTCCTACCGCCGGTATATCTACCGCGGGCATCGGCTTCTTCACCACGAGCTTTGACTTAGACATGCCGAAAGGCTACGACATCCCTCTCTCCTTCGTCTTCACCAACTCCAGCACCAGCGCCGCTGGAAACTCCTCGCTGGCAACGGCTTACAGGGTCCAGCTTTTCGTCAACGGCTGGCAGTTTGGGAAGTATGTGCATAATGTGGGACCGCAGACAAAGTTCCCGGTTCCTGAGGGGATTTTTGACTATCATGGGAGCAACTATGTCGCGGTGACGTTGTGGGCTCTAGAGAAGGAAGGAGCGAAGGTTGAAGGGTTGAAGTTGGCGGTCGATGCGGTTGTGCAGACCAGTGATGGAATTGGACTGGCGTCTATGTGGATTGGCGGTGGAGCTCCAGCTGGATTTGGATCTGGATCCTTTGATCTTGACGCCGGCGTGGCGTGGATTGAAGCTTATGGAGCTCCTGGCGCGCCACAGCCTATACCTTATTAGGAGGGAGGTTGGGCGCTATATAGTCGGTGCGCAGCGAATGGCCAATTAGGAGAGTAAGTAATAACTACGCGTCCCTTGTATATAGTATTAGCCACCAAATTAAGGACGCCCGATCATCGCTGCTTCCTTACCGCTGCTATATACCGCAGCTTTGCTCATAATATCGCTCTTACCAAGGCCGTTCCTCCCTCCACCAACCTCTATCACCACCTCTCCCTTGGTATTATTCGCTATGCCAAAGATCTAGCAGCGTCTCTTCCCTCTACACGTCTCTTCTGCCTCCGACGATATTATTCTAGCGCTGTAAAATATTAATCCGAACGCGATTAATTCAACAAGCGAGGTAGAGGAGTTCCGCTATAAAGGAAAGGTCTATATTCGCTATTAAAGCTTAACAAAACCGCCAAAGTATACTAAGCAGCGAACATCATTAATCTGGATGTAGGGAGAGGATATTATATTAAAAGGCAGCGACGGCAAGGAGTAGTTCTATTACTGCTACCTATATAAGAAGGAACGGCGTTAGTAAGAGCTTATAAGAGTTATAAAGGGAAGATTAACGGCGCTTAATCACCTTGTTAACAAACACCATATAGATAAGGATACTGGCCAGATTTAACAGCCTCCTCCAGAGGATCCAAACCAGCCGACGATTAAGGGTTTTCCTAACGCCCACGCTCTTAATTGCCAACGAGCTTTTGATAATTTTAAAGCTATATTAGTCCGATGGATCGTCTACTACTATATCGCCTTCTTTTAGTTCGAAAACTTGTACTTCCGCCAGCTCCTCTATTACATATATCTAAAGCTAGCGAGCTTACTGCCGAAAGCCGGTAAAATAATCCAAAAGTAGGTAATCTACGCGTTCGATCAGTAGAGGAAGAATATTAAGGTTAAGATAAAGGCGGCGCGGAGCTTAATATTAATATCCTTTAACCTATAGACGTTACTAAACGCTTACGCGATTCTTAGAGTTGTAGCGCACTATATTAACCGATCTGGTAATTAACGCTATGTAGTTATAGGGCTTCGCGAGGTCCTCGGTAAATATAGCAGCAAGAACATAGCGGTCATCCTAGTCGCTCTCTTTAAGGAGTACGAGATCGCTAGAAAGATTAGCTATTTTATGGCAAACAACGCGGAGTCAAATGATAAGTGCATTAATGCGGTTCTTTGAGTACTATATCCAAATATATCAGCAAAGTAAAGAAAGGCCCGCCGTCTTCGCTGCTTTAGTTATATTATTAACCTCTGCGCCTAGGCTTTTATTATTAGCAAGAACGCTAAGAAGGTTTACCGCTAGCTAGAAATAGCTATCCGCGAAGGTAATATAGAGAAGGCTAGTTAGCTCTGGAGGAAGCACGGAGCAGTCGGTTTACTATAAAATCTTATCTAGTATATTTATATAACTCCCTAGTAGCGGAGCTTCTTTAAAAGGATTAAAATAGGGGGCTTATTAGCGGAATTTGATAAACTATAGGTATGTAGTGTTGAGAGAGTTCGTGATATTCGCCACCTTACTTAGTCGATCCTAGGGACTTAATTAGCTACAGAGGTGGATTTATAATAATCCTCTTCTAATTAATTACAACACTAATAAACTAAATAGCTTATTCAAAATAACGCTATATGATGGAACTCACTATTTATAGCTATTAGACGGTTCCTAAACTACAAAGAACGCGTTAATAAATTTATTACCTTATACGCTGCCCCAACCGGCTTAAAACCTCTTACTAAGCACAACAAGCTAAAACCTTGCCACTGGCTAGAGCTCGAATATCTTTATACATACCTGGAAAAGTTCTATAAGGCTACGCTTACTATTAAGGGCAAACGGACAGACCTTATAGATTATTTCTAGACGCTTAATTAGCTTCTTTATGAGCTAGAGCAGACAAAGGAACACTTCATCGATCTTACTAAGAAGAAGAAGCGAAGCCTAGATATTAAGACTTACACCTATCTAGCTGGCTACGCTGAAGCGGCTTAGGCGAAGTATGAGAAGTACTACCTTAAGGCAGATAATACGGCAGCGTACTACGCCGCGATCGTTTTAAATCCAATACTTAAGATAAGCTAGTTTAAGCAATAGTGGCGCGGCCACCCGGTAAAGGACGATTGGATTAACAGAGTTAAATCCTTAGTTAAGGAGCTCTATTTAATATATTAAGCTAATAAGCGTCCCTTATAGCCAGCGTCTTCCTTATTTATAAAAGGCCGGTTACCTATAAAGCCAAAGAACTTAAAGTCGTTTACCGCCACCTAAGCTTATAAGCGCCTTAAGGTTGCTTACAAACCTACCACTACGGCCAAACCGTCCTTCCTTAATTACCTTATTAAATACCTTGAAACTGACGTCCTTTACCTTACCAATAGCGAGCTAAACGAATTTAACCTAGTTAAATACTAGAACAATCGGTATATAAGTCAACCAGAACTTGCCCAGTTCGCCCTTAATATCCTTGCTATACCGCTAATGTTAGATAAATACAAGCGGCTGTTCAGCAGCGCTAAGATACTGCTAAAGGACTAACGATCGCGGCTTAGGATGGACATAGTTAAAGCAAATAAGCTTCTGCGGCACTTATACGGGCCTCCACTATAGGGTGCCTTTAACGACGATGACGTGGAAGTGGTGGAAGGTGTAGAGGAGCGTAATAAGATGGTTCTACTAGATAAATATAAGCTCGCGCAGGAAGTAATATCACTATCTTTAGCCGCCGCGGAGTAAGAGGCTATTAGGGCAGAAGATGACGCGGAATAAGCAGCTGTCGCCGTAGGTAAAAAGCCGCTGGAAAAGACTCTCGCTGCTATTAAGGTTGATGACGACGCGTTAAGCGAGGTAATACCGCTTGAGGATAGCAACAATCCTGAAGAGGAGGACGAGGAGGACGAGCTAGAGGAGTAATATAGTTAATCTCATAATATTTACCACCCACCACCTTCCTTAACTAATACTAAAATCGTGCCAAGACCTCTATACTGACAGCTGGATATCCAGTAGCGCTCCTGGAGCGCCGCTAAGGATTACATTAGCTGGCGTGGATTTAAAGGCTGCCGCCAATCCACGCCAATCCAGTTCCATCACTGGTGCAGACTGGATTTGGGGAAGTCGAGACGGTGGAGGGGCAGAAATGGGTGAAGAGGAAGGGGGCGTACTAGTGGTTCTCAACGTTTAAGGTGATTATTACATGGGCTAGATTGGGGTATGCATCGTGTAATATGATGAGTAAAAAGTCTCAGACACAAAATGTAGAATCTGGAGTAGCTTGAGAGGGAGTAGCTTAGGAAATGGTAGTTTCTGCTCCTTGCAGCCACCTCCTTCATACTGTGATGTTCTTAAAATGCTTGGATTCGCTCACTCCCAATTTTCTCCCGGCGTAAAATACCAATTTCAATTAGCTTTGGACTTCAACTCCATAAGGCCTTTGCACAACTAGGAGGCTTTTTACCCCATTGCATATTGTCGACTAAGTGGCGGTTACTGTCGGCTACTATCAGCCTAGCGTCGATTACTACTATATCAAAGTTAGATCAGGGGTGCTTTTGACTCACCCACCTCTTGTATATATAGAGGCTCCAAAGCCTCGGTCCTCATTCTGAATCGTCCAGCCAACACATACTAAAGCATATCCATCCGTTCAAAGCAGGCTCCAGGGTTCTTATGTGACTAAGTATAAATTCAAACCAATCTAAGCCGTCTGTATCTTCACTCATTCCCAGAAAGCAAGAAATTTTTAGGCGGAATGACACCTTGTGAAATAGTCTATTAAATCCGAAACGGAAGTAACAACTGGCGGAATTTCTGGCAGTTTTAGAAGAAGAGCCCTAAAAGCCTGCTATTAGAGGCAATTAAGAAATTAAATACTACCGAAACTATAAGAAAGAGGAGGAACATAAACCACGGATGTGAAAATTGTATGAATGACATGCTGAAAAATGCCGCTGTAAACGTCAGTGGAAGGTAAAACTATCGGAATACTGTCAACAATCGCTCTCTATTCCGTGATATTTTTATGGTAATCCTTACCGCTGCCATTCTTGTTAGAATCTGGATGTTCTCGCCTTGGCGAATTGCAGTTCTTGCTTGCTCTGCAGCCAACTCTGCTTGTCTTGTGGCTGCTGCACTTTCCTTTAAACTAGAAGCGGTGCCCAGCTATCGATCATGTGAGCTTTATCCGACATATGAAGCAGAGAGCCCCTTACCCCTGCGTGTATACCTCTGTAAAGGTCTAGTTTTGGATCGAGGATGTTTCGTTTGAGTGAGATTAATTTCGCTATTTGGTCAAGGATTTTGGCCTTGTAGCCACCCCACAATTCTCTCTTATTTTCGTCTGCATCAAAGTAGAACATGTGGGTAGCGGAAAATGTCTCCCATGCGTTTATAATGGCTAATAGGCAATTCCTAAAACGCTGCAATGCTCGTATGATGCTGTCTACTCTTCGAGTATGTGTTTGTTTCTCGTCGTCTTCAAATACCGAGTTCATTTTGTCTGCCTGATTGGATAAAGTAGTTAGCTAGGTTTTTACGGAGGCGACCAATCAGAGGAATAATACTGACATAAACCACCATGCGTTCATCAAAGGTCTCAATCAATATCGTCATTTCCTTGGTGGCCTGCGTAATTCGCCGTGACATGACGGCGAGGAAGTATTCTCGGGAATTAAAAAATGGATCTGTCATCTGCCTGCAGCCCCCATGAGGGGGATCAAAGCCTTCGCCTTCAGGACAGTTTTCCAAATACCCCCTCAGATTCTCCTCACCACCATACCAAGCATCCACTAAGCACAGGGTCGTCCAAAGACACTCATCTACCCCAGTAATGAGTAATGAAGTTTGGCCCTCGTAATAAAAATAATCATCGTCCATTGGCAATCGCGCAAGTGGAAGTTTCCGCGATTTCCGCAGTGGTTCTTGCCGCAGTTTTCGGCGATCTATGATCTGAGACCCTCGCCGTAGACTAAGATAAGGAACATGAAACTCAAGCACGAACACGTAGCTCTATTAGACTTAGTAACTGTCCATCAAATAAGGAAGCCATGTTAGGAAGCGTACAGTAGAGACAGCAAATAAATTTTCTCGTAATAGGTATCGGTGAAGGAAGTCTCTCAATGGATTAGCGATGCGTCTCGAAACAGTAGCCGCAAGAGTCAATGCCCCCGCAGGTGTCAAGTTTGGGATGAATCTGCTGATTGTTAGGGTTTCAATGTAATACACAATCATTGATGGCTAACATTATTCTTTTCTCGGCTCTGTTCGTTTGTCTCTATTCCAGAATCGTATCAGTTACTTTGAGAACACGCTCAAACTCCATGCATTAGGAACTTAGGCGGGTCCTCGAGTCTTACATTCTCTTTCAATCTTCTATACAGCTCCGGAACGGTAAGTTTTTTTGAGAAGATATCGTCACCTATATAGTCGCCATTACTCCATCGTCGGCCTTCGCTAGCACATCCTTTTTCATCACGCCGGTCGTCGAGTAAGGCAATATCTTCGCTGATGCTGTTATGGCTTATGTCATCCGCAATGGTGTGCGAAATAGGATCTAGATGGTGTCGCAGCGTAGTAGCATGAGTGAGAAACTCCCTCAGCGCGGCGTTACAAAGCAGCGCTGGTGGGTCCAGATTATCGCGATGGTAAGTCAGAAACTCCTCGACGAGAGAAAGGCTATTGTCAGGCTGCAGGGGTTCGATGCGATTGTCTTCTGCAGGATGCTTGCTAGTATCTCGATCTTTGTATTTTCCCCAGGATTTTAGAGGGTAATGAACCCCTTCTGGTCCAGAGCGCCTATATTCCATTGCCAAAGGTTGGTGGAGGACGCTGCCCAGGAAGGATGTCGGGAGTGGAGCGTAGCATGTATGAACTAATCCCTCGACTTGAGGAGGGGAGCAAAGTTCTCAGCATGCGTCTCCTCACCCGCGCCTATTTTCCATTGGCTACTCTAGCACGCACAGGGCGTGGATATTAGTTTTAATTCGATGTTATGCTCGTATGGAGATTCTAACTACAGATAGAGTTTAGAAACAATCTACAGGTAACCATGTGTTCGCTTCCGGTATGCCTGCAGGCAACAAGGCTGATAAGCGGGTATGAACGGGCCTTAGGAGGATGACTCTGCATGTGATTTTTACATCAGTATTTCCCTCTCAACCCCCTTTCGCTGTATGAAGACCTCATAAAACCTTTCAGTCCCCAGTCGCTTGAGGAGATTCCCGATTATGGGCTCCATGGGGGACTCCGCAGAGCCTGCACAACATCATATTCTTAGAGGTTCAGCTGTGAGTGTTCAAGAAAAAAGCCCCACCAAAAAAATAGCCTAATCAAAGCATTGCATGCAGCCCAAGCCATCTGCCGCAGCAATCCCGGATATCAATATCTATATCTATCACCATCACGAGCCTTTCCGCGCAAGACCCCGAAATGCGAATAATGAAAATCATGAGAGCTGCACTCCAGATACGTATTTCAAGCCGCGACTGCGTGGCTCGTATGATTGGTATTGCGTATGTTTTCTATTGATCAAGTTTATCGATCTGGTTTATCAATCTATCATCGCGCGTAACTAAATTTTCTAGTGTAATTGCGGCGATGGCCCACAGAATCTGGGACTATACCCGAGCTGTTCCTCGTGCTGTCATTGGAGATGTGGTAATTGCGCGATCGAGCCTCGAAAATAGCCAAATGTCGTCCAAAAGAGTTTCTTCCAGCCTTACATTCTCACAAAATCATGTGCGTATATTTAACAGTGGCGTCACACTTCTTAGGCGTGCAGCGCTCATCGAAGGACTGAGCAGGCGTGGTTATGGTACTTTTATATCAGCTATAAAGGCTAGTTACTAAACGAAGCCTTGCCTTTTAATCATTCCTAGCTAGATTTCCTATCTATCTAGTCATGGCCCGTGAAGGGCTGCAAGCCGTTCTGAAAATTTTGTAGAGCATTGCAAGAGAGTATTGAGTAAGCAAGGGCTTTTATTAAGAAAGCTGTTAAAGCTGCTCTGTATATTGTGGCAATGATTCAACGGTCGCGCCTCGTGAAATACGTTTCCTAAATTTTACTGTATCACCACAATTCCGTGGGTCTGTTACGACTAGAATGAAATATACTATGTCAACATCTAACAAATTAAGCGTGGAAAAGATTAATGGCGACTTTTCATTGAGAAATTAGCCGTATACGCAATTGAGGTATGGAAAGATAAAGAAGCTAAGGAAATGCATGGTGGTATACCCAATATTTCGCTGTTGATGATATGCTCTGGCAACCTTAGCGCATTTAGGAAATTCTCAATACGTATAGGCTTGTAAACAATCAGGCATGGCACTAGGCACATACTAGGGAATCATATTCTCGTAGTATTTATCATAATCATGAGCGCTGGATTGGATATATATACCTTAGATCATGAGTGCGAAATGAGTGCCATTCATGTGGCATTAGTTCAAGTTTTTTATAGATCAAAGACTGCTTGCCAACCTCTAGCTACACCTTAAAATATGCAGGCCGCCAAATATCAATCATTCTCCCTGGCCCTCCTTGATCCAGGAGTCTTGCTACTTTCAACGCTACTTACGGTAGTGCTTTGGCCTTGGCTAGTACTCTTGACTTCGGCTTTTTCCTTCTCCTCTCTCTTTCTTTTCCTTTGCTCTCTTCATGGCCCCCTCCTTCTCCAAGGCCTGGATAGTATTATCACTCATTTCCCATAGCGTCTTCTGCGCTACATCATTTTCAATCTCGGGTCTCATGAATTTGATCTCGCGACACTCCTTTAGAAACTTTCCTCCTTCCCCTCTTCCATACTGTGCCTCCATAGCGGCATAGAGAAACGTCTGTGCTCCCTGGTCTGGGCTTTTCAGCACCAGCCACCAAAACGGCCACATTATTAAGTACAATGCTAGACCCCACAGGCTGCCAAAGGAAAGGTATCTCCGCATCCCTGGAGTGCGAGTCCAGCCAGGGTCGACGATGATGACACGAGCATTCATCGGATTCTTATCCGGACGTGAGTACGCTGTTAAATGTTTTTGAAATGCGGAGGCAAAGGTCATGAGCGCGAGTTTTGAGGTGGCGTAGACGGAGGAGGGTGTGAATGGGATTGCTTCTAGTTTTGCTTCGGTGTGCTGTTTTGATTTCAGCTTTGACTTCGACTTTGAACCTTTGTCCGGACCCGACTCTGGTGAGCCAAAATCCGGCAAAGTACCGCCCATGTAAGAACTGCATGTCCCAAATATTATTCGGACATCTCTGTCCGGAGGTTGTGCGCGCAGGGCAGGGCTCAGTATGCTCAGCAGGTGGAAGTTGGCAATGTAATTCAGACCCCAGGCTGATTCCAGTCCATCCTCAGTTGTGGTTGCGCTACCGCTTGGAGGAGTCCGGGTGTTGGCACATAGGATAATCATGTCCAAACGCCGCGGTGGCGCATTATCCACCCATTTCGTAGCGAACACTCGTATGCTATGGAGGGAAGTCAAGTCGACGTACTCCGCAGTGATCAGTTCATTCCCGGCTTGTATGCGTAGGTCCATTATATAGTCAACCAAGAAGGGATCGGATAGGGGTTGCTGTGTTAAGAGAACGAGTTGGGCCCCCCGAGATGCCAAAGCACGAGCAACCTCTGCTCCAATACCGGAAGTGCCACCCTGAGTGTATTAAGTTAGTTCAGGATATTAAATCATGAGCTGTCTTCTTACTGTCATCATAATCACCTTCGAATGCATCGTGCGCTCGGAGGTGTTGGTGGCTCCGTTGAAATAACGTTTGAGTACGTAGAGCAACACAAGCCATGGTGCAATCTTGAGAACTGTCCATGCATAAGGAATTGAAGAAACACCAGAGAACAGACCCTGGGCGGCAATGTGGAGCGGCATTGCTACTCGATGCGCAACAATCACATTGAGGATATAAGTTAACTTAGGACAATGTGCCAAGATCTTTGAGTATCAAGGTTATCGATCGGATCATTAATATTCCGTCTGCATATTAGTGTTCTTTGGCTGGCATAAGGTTAATCTGGAAACCCAGAGACTTCAATTCATAGGGCGACATGAGTCATTTTTTATGATCGCTCGATTTAGTTTCGGCGCTACCCCGGATCACAAATTCGCCAACTTATAAAAAGATCATTGGAGCCTCTTGTTAACATAAGGCTGCAGCTGCTTTAGCGCCACGCCGATTATTACCAAGCGACTACGGGGGGTTTCACGAGCCCCACTTCTCAAAGGTGCGGTAGAACAGGTTGATAAAACAATAAAAGCAGCCTCAGATGACCCGCTTCGTAAATCTTAGGAGATCAAATCTTTTGAGAGCCTTTTAACGCTCTGAGTTACCGCTCAAGAATTTTGTCATGCCTTATATTTGGCATCTCTTATTCTGAGTGTTCACTCCCTAGGCCAACTGCTTCCACCGCTAAACCAATTCCGGAAATAGTCGTATTAGCTGACCATCTTCACACACCGTATCTACCACATTAACTTGACTTAATTAGGGGCTCGCCTCAAATATTCGTCGGTTTACCAGTTATTGAGAATGTCTACCCAAAGTAAGAATATCAAAGGTAAATTACGCAAAACGGAATACGCTGAAACTCACCAATCAATATACAGATCTTCCCCGAGACACACACGAGCACCCATCTTCTCCGGACAACCAAAAAGATGACTTTGCAAAAGAGGGATCGTCGAACTTCCAGTTTGTCAACATCACCACAACTCCACGAATTAGCAAAGACTCAAAATCGCTGATCCGGGTCCAAGTGATGAAGAACTTCCATCGACGGAAACAGAAGCAAAAATCTTATAATGGGACTGAAGGAGATGACGCTCCTTCAGGTAGCGCGATGCCAATGACTGATTTAGCTGGGCATGTAAACAAATTTAGACTGGGGCCGTGGGGCCTCCAGCAAAGACCTACTCCGCCAAGAGCTCCTAGGAGGAAAGGAGGCAAGGGACAACCTCGTGTCTTGCTAACTCGAGATCAAGGAAAGAGTTCTCCGGAGCAACGAATATTAGAAGCTGCCACTGGAATTGACGAGGCCGATTTCTCCAGACCACAGGTGAACTCAAAGGAGGTAGAGGTGGATCAGACAACTATTGTTCCTATGACGGGCTCTCCTTCATATGAGGTCTTGATACCAGAGGATCTTGATTCGTCACTCTTCCTCACAACTTTAGAAGATTTCGGAGAGGATATGTTTCTTCCAGAAGACGTCTTGCAGGACGTAGGGAGAGGTTCAATAGAGTTACTGTTTAGTGATCCGGGAACAGGTTACAAAGATCCCTTCGACACCACACCCCTTCTGGACTCTAGCTGGACTCAGTTCATTCTTCATTACTGTAGGTCTTCCTACCCTCATGCTAAGATCATCTTTTGTCGCGTAGAATGTCTGTAAGACCTATCTCCTTTGCTAGAATCGATCCGGATTTTAGGACGACAATTTGACTGACCCAATTCTTACCAGCAAATTCCAACTTCAAAATCCCTTCATTCATGATGAATCTCAAGTTGGCCTGGCTTTCCATGGCTACGAAGGATGAGGCTTACTTTCATGCCCTCATCTCCCAATTCACTGCGCACTTCAGCTTGATTCACAAAAGGGGGGACCCAATGGAGGCTCTTACACACCGGATGGAAGCAGTGAAACTGGTAAATGCAAGGCTTGGAGATCCCGATCTCGAAGCTTCGGATGGGACAGTCAGTGCCGTCGCTTGCATAGCGAATTACGAGGTAAATACGTAACCATCAAGTGCTCAGTCCCAAGTACCGTTCGCTAAGTTTAGAACCAAACAACTAGGCGGGGAACGGGGCGCTGGTTAGCGTTCAAATACACATGAATGGCTTAGAACAGATGGTTAAGATGAGGGGTGGATTAGATGCCGCAGGGTTTCCCATATACCTTCAACGCAAAATAGCTTGGTAAATTCTATGTCCCTAGGGCATAAGTCAACACTAATTTATATTTTACCTTAATAGGGCAGACATCAACTCGGCTGCTGCTTTAGGGTCCAGCCCCATGCTTCCTCCCATCCAACGGCCCGATGTATCTCTCTTGCTAGGGCCTTTTACAGCATTCACAGGACGTCATATGGACTTGGAACCTCTTGGCAAGGATGTTTCGGATATATTCGATGATTTGCGGCAGCTTTCTCACATTCTTGCCTCAAGCAACACTACTGAACTTAAGCGGTTAGACAGCTTGCAGTACAGCGACTGGCTATACTGTGTCAAAAGAGCGCTCACAGATTTGTCAAATTGTAAAAGAGATGTAGAGAAGCAGATCCTTCCGTGCATATCCATTGCAGCTCTCATCCTAGTTGAAGTTTGTCTCCGAGGCATCAGCCTCAACAGCCGCATCATAGATAGGCTTGTCACAAGGGGAAAGACTACATTGGAGGTACTCTCCGCAGGCATATCAATTACTTCGACTGACACCGCCACCCGCATAATCCTGCTCTGGGTCCTTTTTGTTTGTGGCACAGCAGCCACCACGAGGGCTGAATACCCATGGTATGTCTGCAGGGTGGTCGAACTTTGTGATTTGCTGGACCTGCACAACTGGGAAGATGTGGAGGTAATCTTGGAAGATGTATGGTGGCATTCCACATGGATCCTGCCGTACGTGGCGCTCTGGGGTGAGATGGAAACGGCACGTGCCGCCGCGATACCTCTACGGACGTAGTCTCTATGTTTGCCGAAGTTTCCGTTTTCAACTATACTCCCTGGGGAGCTGAAAGATACTTACCGCATCCGGATTCCCCCCCTCCGAATGCGTGATCTCTACGGTACTTATCACTGAGCTGATCCTCAACAAGCAAAACGCAGGTCGAAGACACCACCAAACGGCATAATATGTGGGGGGTTTCGATATCGGTGCCAACCATCAGCACCATGACAGCCATACAAACACCTTGCATGTGGAGCCAACGATAAACACTATGTTAGGATACGCCGTCTTGACGGTAATACCTAGCTATGGTCTGTCCTAGAAATCGTGCTCTACGATCCAAACAACTAACGATATGACAAAATAAGGTTGCATTTACCACCTTACTCGAGGCTAGGGCTCTTAGAAGATTGCATGCCTTCCCCGACGTTACGGAGCGGCTGACGTCACACCCTTTTGAAAGCAAAACTGCGCTGAATAAAGATGGCAATGCTCTGATCAGTGAGCGGATTTGCATTCCTCTGTCTTCACCGCTCCGAGCGAGACAGTCAGAGCCGGTTGATGTTCACTGTTAAGATGCATCCTGGAAGTCCACCAGAGCAACAGCATCAGCTGAGAAGAGCTCCATTGACTAGGCATTTTAGCTACAAGAGTACTGAAGCAAAATTAAGATATCGCGAATAAGAGAACCGGAAGCTATGAATTTTCTCGATGCAGAGGTCTCATTGGATACTAGCCCAATTTTTTCCCCCTCTATCTAGGAGTATATTCAGGGACTCAGAATAGGCATACTCGTTGTAGTAATAAGCTCCTCGTAAGTCTCGTACGTGACCTTCAATGACATAGTGAAATTTAAACATTTTGCCAGTGACATATGAAGCATTAAACAGCCTCAAACCCTCTGTAGCATCAGTTTCGCAGCCTCTTGTCTAAGCACCACCCCATGTTCTCCGCCAAGACACCACTTCCCATTTTAGGAAATTTTCCTCAGTGTATTACATTCAAGGGGCCCTAGCACGCTTCTCGGTAAAGCAGCCACACTCGCCTTTTTGGTACTTTATGTTGCGCGTAGGATTCTGATCCTGCTTACGAAGAAATTACTCAAGCACTCTGCAATTAGTGCACCATGACTGCGGGGTGAAAATCATTGTTTGCAATACGAACACAACTCCGGGGTGTCAAACTTCGCCGGTAGCTGTCAATATGCGAAGCGCCGAACTGACTCATGACTTTTGGATTCTCCCAAGTTTCCAATTATAAACATTCGTTTATGAAGCGTAAATCTTTACTTGGAGCATATTTCTAGGTTCTTTTCCTGTCTTAATGCACATGACCTCTATTACATGCAATTAAAATGCTGGTCACTGCTCGGTGTTTTCGTTGGGACCTCAAAACTACTGTTACATGTGCTTAATTCTGTTGAAGCTTAAGAGGTTTCACTTACTCGCCATGCTTTGGTCAAGGTAGATAACTACCTAGGCCAAACCCACGGATATTTCGATTCGTACTGGGTTATCACTTCCCCCTTCCCCTGGCAAAATGGGTCCTACTGTTATCGATAAGGCCCAGCCAATAGAACCAATAGGATCAAGGCTTCGTGACTATACGCGTACTTTTGATTCTGGTGTTCGCATACGGACCAAATCTCGTAGGACCCTACCAGGCGAAGGTAAAACCAAGCTCGTAGTTTCAGTTCACAAATTGCCTGAATGTCTCGAACATAATCCTCTAGTTCTACTCAAATGAAATAGGTTATGACTTGACTGAGAATATGATACTGAACCAACCCCTATTTACAATGCAGGTATAACAGAAAAATATTGTCAATTTAAGACATAATATTATAGTCTATCATAGCCCAGTTTACGTGCTTAAAGAGAGAAACTCAAACCTTTGAGAATTTCCCATGCGCTATTGGTAAGTAGTCGCGCAAGGGGCTACTGCTACTCTAATTCTTGTCGCGCTATAGGAGTTAGGGCAAACACCTGAGTACATCGGGGCTAAATATATAAATGGTTTTTACAATTTTCTTGGGCATCTGAAGCTATTCACGTGAGATACCCAAGCCACCAAAAGTTGAGTAGACGCATAATTGACGCGCAGGGTAATGAATATGGCTAGACCCGAGATGAACCCCGGCGGCTTAGTGCAAAGAAAAGCACTGTGTCCAGTTGTTCGATAATCTCAGTTATCATCTGCCATAATTTGCATCTATTAGCTGAATGAACCAAAGATCCTGATGTATGGTACATGATATAAGAGTTGCATCTGGCGCGATGCCCTATTTGAGTAATATTCGAATTCACGTGCTCCACCCCATACTATTTACCACAAAATTCCCCTGTTTACTAATCTCTACATCATTACATGACGTGTAATAACTCGGAGATAAACTACGAAAGTTGTCAGCTATCCAAATCAAGAATAGTATACGGTTTTCGGATTCTCGTGCAGCTTCTAACGGATATTTCTCCGTTGCTAAGGGTGGGTCTAAGGGTGAATAGAACGGTAAGGCCGACCAAATCGGCACTTTAAATGCTGCTTTGGACTATGAGGGAGTTCTCAAAAACCGAAATCTATCTCCAACTCCTTCCTGTTAAATTGGCTCTATAGATGTTTGAACTTTCTTTTATCTCCCGAAAATGAGCACTCTCACGCTCAAGCATTATCGGGGAATAGCCCGGCGAATCTAACCATGGGATTCATTGCAGCCATGCGAGCAATAGGTAGTTCGCCTTGAATATTATACAACTAGTCTCCTTCCTGACGCGTTATTTCGAACCAAGATGTCAAAGATGGGAAAGGCCCGGTTTCTTCCCTCTTCATATCTTCTGACATTCCAAGGCCTGCCCCAAAGGCTGGCGAAGTTTTGATTAAGATAGAATGCTTTGGCCTGAACCGTATGGACTTGGGCCAGCGTTCCGGCAATTATCTAGTGCCACCACAGGCAGGCAGGATTCTTGGCGTCGAATTTTCTGGTACCATGGAAGTGCATGATGTGGAGGGTGAAGAAGATGTTTTCGTCATCGGAGATGAAGTTTTTGGCCCTACTTATGGAGGTACGAAGGGAACGCATGATCTGGTTGTTTGTTTAATTGCTTGCAGTAACTCACTGACGCAGGCGCATACGCCGAATTCGTATCTGTGTCTACCAAGATGTTGATCCACAAACCAAAGGAGATATCTTGGGAGGTCGCAGCCGGAATACCAGAAACATGGATCGCTGCCATACAGGCCATGTACTTTGTGGCTAGTTTTGCTCCCGGGAAATCAATCCTGTGGCATGCTGGTGCATCCTCAGTTTCCATTGTTGGAATACAGCTGAGCAAAGCCCACGGGGCGTCCGCCATTTACACAACAGTAGGGTCGTCTAGCAAAGTTGAATCCTGCAAGGATCTGGGGGCAACGTGGGCCTAGAATTACAAAGAGGAGAACTGGTCAGAGAGGTTATTGGAGGTCACTGGAGGGAAAGGAGTGGACATGATCGTTGATTTTATCGGGTAAAGCTATTTTCACCAAAACCTCGATAGCATTGCACTTGATGGTAAGATTGTCATCATGGGGCTTCTTTCTGGAAGTAAGGTTCCCGATGGACTGGATCTCCAGGTTTTCGTTAAAAAGAGGATTGCGATCGAAGGAAGCAGGTTAAGAAGCCGTGGTACGGACTATCAGATGAAATTGCGGGATAAGCTGGTACAGATGGCTTTGCCAAAATTTGTTAATGGTACATTCCAAATTCCAGTGGAGAAAGTTTTTAATTGGAAGGATATTCAAGAGGCGCATGCTCTGATGGAGGGCAATATGACTAAGGGGAAGATTATATGCATGGTTGAATAAGAGTAGTATCTACATCTGTTAAAGATTTCGAATAGGTATTAGCAGTTGGAATATGGCATTTTTGCTTACCTACGGCAACCAATGGAGAAAATTAGTTGACATGCTTATGGATTTGAGAATCTCTTGGAGCTGAGAGACCTGGCCAGCCGGAAATACTTCGAAGGGAATCCGCCTCAATGTACACAATTGTCGGGGCGAATTGAAAGTAACATATAGTACTTGCGTCGTAGAAAAGGGCTCTGGGGAACCTTGATGGTATTAGCGTAAATGAGCGTTTTCACTGACGTCGGGACACATCCTTATGAAACAAGATCGGGATTGTCGTTCCGGAAAATTCCTGATTTGGGCCCGCGTCTCAATCGAGAAGGGGTTGACTTATGTCCGAATAGTCACTCTTATTCATCATTCCTTGCGTTCCTGAACAACGTGTATGTGGTGTAATGTGAAGCTAAGGGCTATCTTCCATAATTGAATTGAGTCGTGATTATCTTCGAATTACTTATAACGTACAAAGCAAGACACTCTTTGGTTCCGAGCTATGAGTTGTTGCTCCATGCACTCTCTGGGTGACGAGTTCTGACATCGTATGGAGACAGGATTCGCCCCGGCTGACGTCTAACTTCAGGGTTGTAACAGTTTCTGTGAGTCCTCATCACACGGTTGGCTTCGTGTCTTTTTTTCTTTTTTTCTAAAAGCTCGTTGCCAACTTTCCCATCTTATGAAACAATTTCCCCTCGTCTCATCATCAATAAGATCGAAGTTTGGTTTCCAGTGGCAGTTCCCCTTGAGAGGTCTCTGCATATGACAAGGATGCTCGACTGCTGGCTTCTTGCACTATAAACTGTATCCAGCCTTATAGCTCGGTACATCATTTCTGCGTTTGTCAAGCTTCCCTATCATTCCTGCTACATAATATCTCTTTCAAATAACTCTGGTAGCCTGGGGAGGCTCTTCCATTCGCGATGGCGCTGTTGATCTTTAAGTTCCCTAAGCACTGAAACAGTTTTCTCCACGCTCTCTTTTGCTCGACTCAGCCAAGTTGCTTAAAACGCCTTTATCTCTCGAATGACGATTCGAATTATGAGGTACCTATCACAGTATGACGTGTTCGCTGCTTAGCTCAACTAGATCGCCAGGATTGCTTCTTGGTCAGTATTCGCAACTGTGTCGACTTGTAGGGCTCTTGGTCTCCTAAGAACAAATCATATCTAAAGCTGACAGGTCCAGGAATACTTCTTGTAAAAACGAGAGAAGGGGGAATGTTAGGACTCATCGCGGGCTATATAACATGAATGCGAAGTCACTCTTGGCTGCGTTCAATCTTTGTAGGGCCTGGTTAGTAAGGGCTCTGCTGAAACTTGTATGGTTTAAAGGAATGGCTGTAGATCTCTAGCACGAGCTGCCGGATGCGTATATCATTTTTCGAAAGGCTTGTGAAGGGAAAATTGGTGTTGTTGACGTTACACTTTCAAGGTTATCATACATTAACTTTTCCTTCCGCCAAGCAATATAGGGCTAAAATAGCTCCTTCCGAACACTGCTGATGCAGTCAGCCTTTCTATTTTCTGATTTGAGAGTTCGAAGTGGCTACCCCTTCTCTAACAATTCTAAGAATGAAGCCTATAATAGCGGTTCCGGCTACAGCGGCGCTTGTATACCGTGCTTGGTCACGGAAATCCCTAACACCACTGGGCATTGCGGTCGCTACCGCAACAGCTGTTGCACATACAATTCACCCATGNAGTGTTTTCTTCGCACTGCTTGCTGTGTTTTTCCTCTCCGGAACAGCAGTGACGAAGGTATGTTATTTTCAGATAGACCATTAGTTGACTGCTGCTAATGGTAGATGCAGGTTAAACATGATGTGAAAGCTCGTCTCACGCACTCTTCGACCGGCTCACCCGGTGGTGAAGGACCCCGAACCCATGTTCAAGTTCTAGCGAGCTCCCTTGTGGCATCTATCCTTATTCTGCTACACACATGGCTGACTTATACGGCTGAACGTCACACTACACTTCAAGCGGATAGGACGGCGTGCTGGCCAAGAGGCAGCGACGTACTTGTTATAGGAATTGTCGCGTAAGCTTTGAATATTCTCTTTGCTTTGGTAAATTCGTTAGTAGCGATATTTCTGATGGAATTGTGGCTAGAAACTACGCTGCTGTGGCCTCGGACACCTTCTCCTCAGAGCTAGGAATTCTTTCTTCTCACCCACCTCGCCTTATTACCGCTCCTTGGCGTGTCGTGCCCCCCGGGACAAACGGCGGCGTTACGCTTACCGGCCTTGGCGCTGGTCTTCTTGGGTCTTTCATCATCGCATTTACCTCCACTTTGCTCATTCCGTTTTGCGATCCCAATTCTGTCCAACATGGTTACGGTGGCCGGACTTGGACGATGTCTGATAAAGCCTCGTATACGGCCGCACTTACACTTGTGGGGTTCTGTGGAACGCTTCTCGACTCCTTACTTGGTGCGGTCCTCCAAGCCAGCGTCGTAGATGTCCATTCTGGAAAGATTGTAGAAGGTGAAGGCGGACGGAAAGTCCTGGTACACAGTGCTGGATCGTTACGCATGAAGCAAAGAGCGAAGCTGCGAAGCCAAGTTGTCGACCATGAAGAGGGTGAAGAGGGTGTGGCCAAAACTACGGCATTAGGAAGTTCACCGGAAGCAGCAAGCAGATTACAGGCTGTAGACAAGGCTGGAAGTGCGGCCTCAGGGCCTGCGGAAGATAAACCTCATGAGAGCAGACGAGTCGACACTGGACGGGATATATTGGATAATAATGCAGTTAATTTGCTTACGGCCTTGATAGTAAGTGTCGGTGCAATGCTTGCAGCCTGTAGAATCTGGGACCTGCCTTTCAGTAGCATCCTTTCATAGAACATAGGCTTTAATACTACGTATAGGCATGGAAAGCATCTGAGGATATGTTCGGTCCCGTTCTATGGCTGTGGATTAATGTTAAATTAGAGATATATAACAGGAGAAAATTTTAAAGACATTTTGGACCGCCAGCTAAATCATGCTACCTGCGCCTAAACGATTAATCAAACCCTAAAAATGATGGCTAGATACTAAGGGGTTGTTCAGTTGCAATATGGAGGCCTCAGATTCAGTTCATAATCTGTTGGTTCGGAGTGATTTTGTCTGCACAGTCACCGCTCGCGAAACGCCAGAATAGTACGCTAAAATATTGGCAACTTTAACGCTTCTGAAATGGAGCTCTTGGCGTCATTTCAATATGCAGCTTAAAACTCTACGTTCAGATTCCATTTTAATCTGAGGCCTCCACATTGCATACGGCCGTGCCACAGACGTATGCTAAATTAGGGAGGAGCGCGCTCTTTCTGACGGACTTTCGGTTCAGATTCAATCTGACGGTTTTGCAACCGAACAGTACCTAAGTTGGCCCATTTTTGGAAATATGCCAAAATCCGCCAAGCCACGCTAAGCGGCGGCGCGTCAACCCTCGCAGCCTTGAGCTGTCCTGCTAGCATGATAGCTTAAACACCGACGACACCAGCTCGAACTCCGCCATCAAACCCATATATCTCGATCCAGCAATCTATCGAAGGCTTCCTACATCGTTCACAAAACCTAGACTCATTTGTCTTTCATCCTAGCCGTCGTCATGGTAAGTATTCCAGGCAAAGCCGCAAGCTACTTCCATACCCATCTCCGACCTCTCTACAATTACCAGTACAACGAACTCACAAATCCCTCTAGTCCCTCCGCTTCGTCCCCCCAGCCGCCAACCCAGCCTCCACAACCGCCTACACCGGCGCCCCCTCCGCCCCCGGCATCCACGACACCCTGCGCTCCTCGCTCGGCCTGACCACGCCGGCACCCACGAACTCGTCCGCCCAGCCGCTCCAGCTGCAGTCCTCGCACCCGCTCGAGGCACGGTTAGCGCAGTGGCGCGCGGCGCAGGATGCGGTGAAGATGGAGTCGCTGCGGCGCACGTTCGGCATCGCGGAGCCGGTGCGTCGGGGCATGGAGCTGAAGATTGCGGGAGCGGGCGAGTGGCGGCCGCAGGTATTAGGCGGGGCTAGCAGCGTGCATAGCGATATTCTGGCTGGGCGAGATTGCGAGATTGGGTGGGAGGATGTTTTTGTTGGTGAGTGTGATCTCGTGCCCCCTGCTAGTCTTGGTGATACTGGAAGGGTTGGAGAGATTGTGTGGGGGAGGAGGCCGAGTAGATATAGGGCTGTGTTGTTTTGGAAATCTGGAAAAGGGTTAGTTGAGTATATTGCTAATGTGTTTGTCGTGTTAGGCAATGAATTACGTGCAGTTCCAGATTTCCACGGCGAAATGGAGGCGAGACTGAAGATGAACTGGTGATTTTGGTGTAGCATTGGAAGAAAGACTGGCTAATAGACCGCTTGAGCATGGGAGATTGGAGTGGTCGTGGAAGGGAGCATGACCTGCGCCGCGCTACGCAGTCACCGGAGTCTGATTGCAATTCCGCATGTACAACAGACCTTTATATAACTTGTAGACTTGCGCAGAATTCTCATGGCATCGAATTTCTATTGTCCTGCAGTTGGCCGGCGGAGTGAGGCCTCCAATTAAGATCTATTGACGACTCCACCTAATCTACCAAGACCGTGGGACATTAGTCCATACCATTCGTACCATCCATAGTTGTACAATAAACTCTGAATACGCTCACCCAATAGAGAGCATCCATATGCACACGTACAATAACTCTCAGAATAGAGCCAAAAATGGACAAGAAAAAGCAAATGAATCCTTCCCACCCAACGCCATCCGCCGCCCATGGCGTGCTCTGTAAATTGTTTGAAAACACGTTACGGAAAAGGAGAAAGGGAAGGGATAATTATGAAGACATGCCACCCGTACCAAGCGTTCCAGGCAATAGAACAAAATTACTTGCATGCACGCAATGCCGATTCACCTCACCCAATTGCCGTCTCCGTTCAAATCTGATAAGGGATAGCGCCGATCAGATCGATGATATGCTCCTCTTTTAATTTCATCCCCACACGCAGACTAGACCTACAACCATAAGTGGGGCTCCAGCGTACAGTTTCACTCAATCGCCTTGATTTAGAAGCCAGAGGGAAGAGCTTCATAGTATCACGCAGCGGCATCCGGCATGAGGCTCATCGTCACCGTGATTGCGGCTGCCGCCTTTACTTGTTTTTGCATCTTCCTCATCGACGACTTCTTGCGGCTTGATAGTCATATGCACGACGTTCGGAGATTCAGTTTGGAATCGGCAATCTGGTCAGGTACAGGAAGATTAATGGTGTTCAACCTCCGGGGAACTTTAAGTAATAATAGGACGTACCTTTTAAAGGCGCCTTGTCATCTAGCATTCGTCCGAAGTGTATCAGTCGTATCGAACTGGGAGATGTTGGCCGTGGTTCCCATTCTAAAATGCCAAGGATTTATGTCAGTCCCTTCTTCCTTAACAAATGCACACGGGAGCTGGATGCAATGCATAAGCACCGGCTGTAGCTGCGTCTTACCTTCCCTCCAGTCTCTCCAGATCAGCTCTTTAAGCGTGTACACGCTGATGTTGTACGGATCCATAGCTTCCACGTTGACATTTCGTTTCTTCAAATACCTTTCATCAATTTTATATGGATGTCTGGCGCCGCTGGTGAGAAGTAATGTAATTACAACAACCGGTCCGTTAGAGGTGTCAGGTTTTGCAGCAGGCGTGTCGGTAGAAGGCCCGATTGCCTCAGTTTCAGCACAAGTTAAGGTAGCGGGAGCAGAGGGTTTGGAGGGAGTAGATTGTGATATCGATTCGGAAGTTGGCGGGTTTGATTGTGCTTGCGATGCTTGCTGCGATTGTGATTGCGGTCGTTCCGGCTGCTGTTCTGGAGGCGGGTTGGAGGCGGAGGCCGCTGCAGGAGCTGATTCCGTCATAGTGGATCCATGAGGCTGTTCTGCAGATGGGGATTGCAGTGCGTTCATTTCGACAGTACTAATAAATCGCACAGCGCTCTCAGTCCCCGAGGGCTCTAGTTGTGAATTGCCAGCGGCAGCAGGAGCAGAGGTCTGATCGGGGGAAGCAGCCATTGCTGGCTTGGTGACGTATGAGACAGGACGACTGCAAGACGGTGGGGATAAATGAATGAAGGAAAACAAAGGGATGGTAATATGGGGGGGAGCGACGGCTTCTCCTAGCGTGCTGGCGTTAGAAGGGTGTTCGGTATGGAGTGTTTGGGTTGGTGTTCCAAGTTCCAAGAGGCTGTTGAGGGCCAGGCGCAGATCTTCGGTTGCAATTTCGCCGCCTCTCACTCCGCAAAAATGATTGACAATATCACAAGGGCCCGCAAAAGAGACAAGAATTGCTTGGCTAATAAGCTTGTTTGACTGGTTCTCTCCTTTCTGCCAAAAGAAATACTGCAACTTCACGGCTTTTCTTTTTCCTAAACGCCTGCTTGAAACGGAGCACTTTTCTGCATGAACAACCAGCTGCCAGACTCCCCCAAAAGCAAGGTTTCACTCCAACACAACAGGGATCGTGCTGAACTGCCTAACACAGGCCCAACACAGGCCTTCCATTTCTTTTCCGCCTTTCAGAGCCATGGAAAATGCGACCACACCCCACTGGATTATTATTCGTAACGTCGCCCTATTAATTTAATGCAAATATTATGCCTGCATGACACGTCATTGGGCGATGGAAAGACATGGCAATTCCATTTCGTCGTCTGCAGGCATTGGTACTTGATTTTCTCCTAGGATATCGTCAAGTTTTACTACGGATATGACCGACTCTGTTCTGTCTGTGCCAATGTAGACCGCCGGACGACGAGCTCACACCTTCACGTGGTGTCCGGTGCCTAGTACCCTTACCTGTCGGAGTAGTGAACTTGTATTGAGAAGCTAGGATGGGCTCGAGCAAACGACACCACGAGCGTTCGCGCAATAGGGGGAGAGGAAGGCAGTCTCTCGTCCGCCGATCGAATCGAATCAGACGCGTACACAGGTCTATACGAACACGACTCGACTTCGATCCAAATACCTTGATCCTTAACTCTCAAGAATTGTTCATACACGATCAATTACACTACAGGTGCTATTCATGATAAAGAGAAGCTGTGTTTTGTTGAATACTGTGGCTTTAGTAGTGTTAAGGTGCTTACCCATAGCCCAACCGTTTCCATAGATTCGCCATCCTTTCTCTGTTAATACACGCCACAGTAGTCAGGAGGTGGAGACCTCGAAATTACTACCAGAGGGGATACCGGGGTGGAGCTCGTAGAAGTACTTGTGGCATAGGATTCAATATACGGAAGGCGTCCCTTAAGGGAGTAGGATAATAGAGAGTGGATGGATCTCTTTTGTTTATGGCTGCGCTGTTGTTTATAGGCAAGCTCTCTATATAATTATACTATAATAGAAGACCCGGCATGGCGCTTGATGACAGCTAAAACAGTTTCAAAAAAGGAAAGCCAATGTAAACCCGCGAGAAGGTCTCCGGCCATCCAGTCCCAAAACAAGCGGCCGCTGTTGACCTTTGTCCTTGAAGATTTCTGGATTACTTCAACGTACTGCCCGTTGTGCTGCTTACTGTTTCTGTCTCTCAGCACGGTACCGGGATATCTGACACAAGCATGTCGGAAGAAGCCGCCTGGATGGGTTTGCCACGTCATAAGCAGGCAAGAACGCGGTCGTGTTGTGTCTGGTAATACCGCCGTCCATTTAGACACCCGTCAACTCATACTCTCCACCATGTGGTTGTGCAAATCCTGGCTAACGAGAATGACCATGAAGAGACAAATCGTCTATTCGTTACTTTTGATTCTGGTGTTTGTGCACGGTCCACCTCTCGTAGGACGTCACCTGCGGAGTGGATACGTATGTCCGTTAACGTGATTCTATGGTCTGAGCTCGCAAGGGCGGAGCCTGAGTACTCCCATCCCCTAATTTACCCCCTTTTCTCTCGAGGATGGCTAGCTACTTGTATCTTGCGCGCATAAGTAAGTCTCCTTCTCCCCTAAATCAACCGGGTTGTCCTATAAGTAGAGCGTAGTAGTAATATAGCTAGGTAGCAGTTAAGAAGTGCTTTTCTTTAAATTCTCTTATCTTTTATTACTTTCATAGCTTTGGGGTTTTTCAAGCCCGCTGTACTAGCCCAATTTATTTAGATATAACATGCGGATCGTTGGTACCCCCTAACGATAATTTTGACCCGACCTTATGATTAATAAGCCGATTAATTAACACAAAGCTTTAATTTAGAGCCTTATTGCATAGAGCTTAATTAACATATACTAGTAGGTATGGATTTATTTCGTAAATCCTATACCTCCGTCGTGCTTCGCAGTAGGGGGTAAGCTTTGGGTAGAGCCTTGTGCAGAGCTTTAATAGAGCATTATATAGAGCTTTGGTAGAGCCTTGTGCGGAGCTTCGTGCAGAGCCTTGCGCAGAGCCACGTGCAGACGTGCATACGTGCAGCCGTTTGTTCTGGCGATTAATTGCAGAGACATTTGTAGAGACGATTGTACAAGCAATTGTATGAGCGTTTAATTGATCATTCGTACGGGCGTTCGTGTAGGCAATTAATTGATTGATCAATTGTATGGACGTTTATAGAGCCGTGCGTAAAGCCGTGCATAGAGCCATTTGTAGAGCCGTTCGTAGAGACGTTCATACGGGCGTTTAGTTGATTGATTGATTGTATAGGCGTTTATATAGGCAATTAATCGATTAATCGACTAATTATATGGGCGTTCGTACGGGCGATCGTGCAGACGTTCGTAGAGCCGTTTATAGAGCCGTTTGTATAGACGATTCTAGAGCCTTCCTAGTATATTAATGCTGCATGTTAGTAGAGCTTTAAGCTCAAGGGGGAGACCCCCTTGGACCCCCCCTACGCACTGCGTGATCCATTCACTGCGTAGGCAGAGCTCTTGCAGAGGCTTTAGTAGAGCGTTTGGTAGAGCTTTTACAGAGCTTCGTGTAGAGCTTCGTGTAGAGCTTCGTATAAAGCTTCGTGTAAAGCTTCGTATAGATCTTCTATAGGGCTACATATAGGCGTGCAGACGTTCGTACGGGCGATCAATTATAGAGACGTTTATAGAGACGATCGTATAGGTAATTATATAGACGTTTGATTGATTGATCATATGGACGTTTAATTGATCGTTCGTATGGGCGTTCGTATGGGCGTTCGTACGGGCGATCGTGTAGACGTTTATAGAGCCGTTCGTAGAGCCGTTCGTAGAGACTATTGTACGGCAATTAATCGTATGGGCGGTTATACGGCCAATTGCAGAACCTGCCCAGTATATTAGTGCTGCGAGTTAGTAGAGCTTTGGAGCTCTGTATAGGGCTTCGAGCAAAGCTTCGAGCAGAGCTTCGAGCAGAGCTTTAAGGGGGAGACCCCATTGGACCCCCCTGCGCACTGCGTGCTCTATTCACTGCGTGGGCAGAGCTCTTACAGAGGCTTTAGTAGACTTTAGTAGAGCTTTTAGTAGAGCTTTTGCAGAGCTTTTGCAGAGCTTTGTGTAGAGCTTCTATAGAGCCACGTGTAGACGTGTAGGGTGCAGACGCTCGTACGGGTGATCAATTGTAGAGACGTTTGTAGAGACGATCGCATGGGCAGTTGTATGGACGTTCATACGGGCGATCGTGTAGACGTTTGTAGAGCCGTTCGTAAAGCCGTTTGTGGAGTCGTTCGTGGAGCCGTTCGTGGAGCCGTTCGTAGAGCCGTTCGTAGAGACGATTGTACGGCGATTGACCGTATAGGCGGCGGTTATACGGCCGATTGCGGAACCTTCCTATATATTAGTGCTGCGTGTTAGTAGCTTTGGAGCTCCGTATAGGGCTTTGAGTAAAGCTTTAAGCAGAGCTTTAAGGAGGAGACCCTCTTGGACCCTACTGCGCACTGTGTGCTCCATTCACTGAGTGGCCAGTATACTGGGTGGGCAGAGATGCTGCAAAGCCTTTGGTAGAGCTTTTAGTAGAGCTTTACAGAGCTTTGTACGGAGCTTCGTGCAGAGCTTTTGCAGAGCTTTGGTGGAGTTTAGTATTTTGAAGTTCGTCACGTGGATTCTGCCACATCTTACCGCGCGCAACATTTTTCCAGCCAATTAGAAGCCGAGGCTCGGCCAATCAGAAGCTGGCTTGGCAAGGTTTGAACTCCAGGACCCGAAAGTATAGACCACTCGTACCTCGGGTCAATCAACTTTTTAACAAAAAAGGTTAGCGATATCCGCTTGCGGATATACGTATGTCCGCTAATTGATTCTACGGTCTGGGCTTGCTGAGGTAAGGGTGCCACAGTGCTACGCCTTAAAGTTTTTACGACGTGGCGTATTTCAACAGCTACCCCACCACGTGCCCCGCCTCCCCTGGTACCTGCCGTGACTCATAAAGGTACTGAATAAAAACAACACACGAACAACTTCCAACGCAAATTCTACAGCTTCCATCTAACATCCGCAAATCTTTCTTCGACTCTTTCTTCGACGCCTTCTCCCATTCTACCTCCAACTCCCAGCTTAAGTCCAGGCTCTGTTACGAACATAGAGAATGGCATCGCAATCCTCCAAGCGACCCTCTGAAGAACCCCACTACACGCAAGGTCCTGCTAAACGGCTTCACCGAGCTGCCTCCGAGCCACTACTAGGTCTCCCGGCTTCTGCAAATACACCTTCTATAACGCCACTATCTACTCCGCCCTCCAGCTTCTCCAATACTCCTGCAACTAACATTTCGTCTCCAACCATATCAACAAACCGTCCAGTATCTCCTGTACGCCCTACAACGCCTAAGACGCCATCAAAGGCCGCTAGTCATTGGGTGCCACCAACAAAAGATATTTTTAAGATGAGTTTAGAAGAGGTTCATGCGTATATAAGGTTAAACGGTTGGGAAATCCGTATGCGAAGCGCCTTCTCTTAGTTGTTATGGGTATATACTAATAGTATAATAGACGTATGGAATTCTATCCTAGATGACAGTTCTCCGGATATCGATTACGAATATTCCATGTACCAACAGGGGTTGGGTAAGGATGGCGATGAGGATATGTAACCGACTGCCAGTACACCGCCAAACGACTACACCTGAATCGAACGATTCGGCAGAGCCTCCTACGAAGGATACTGAACAGTTACCGACTCCTAGCAGAACGGTATCTCCAGATCTACCAGAAACAAACACTACACCGGGAGGACTTCAAGACGATATCTTGGATACAATTGAAGCAACTCCTACCCAGCCAGGTTCGCCAGAACCGTCGAATACAGCCCCACGAGCTAACGAAGTCTTGGCCGAACCTTCTACCGACCTTATCCTACCAGAAGGATCCAAAAGAATTCGACGTCAAGCGTATGCAGCAGCACTAGCCAATCTATCTACCCTATTTGGTTACTACGCTGGTTTTGCTACAGGACTAGTAAAGGACATCAGCCAAACTAGATCCTTATCCTCATCTCTACATCGGGAAAATCTTCCTCCTGAACCAAAGAACCTCAAGGAGCTAAGAAAGCATCCATTGACTACCGGCTTCCAAAAGGCTATGGAAAAAGAATACAACGACCTAAAACGCCAAGGGACATTCAAGACTGTACCAAAAGAAAAAGCAGGCAATGAGCAGATCCTTCCACTGAAATGGGTCTTCAAATATAAGTTCGACAGCGACGGCTACCTACAGAAGCTCAAAGCTAGGCTATGCGTCCGTGGAGACCTGCAGATCACCGAAGAAGAGACCTATGCAGCAACCCTAGCTGCTCGAATATTCCGTGCCCTCATGGCTATAGCAGCCGCATTCGATTTGGAAATTCGACAGTATGACGCCGTAAACGCGTTCACAAACGCCAAGCTCAGTAAACCAGTCTACTGCTACTGCCCAGAAGGATTCAGTGTGGCCAACAGGCAGCGTCGCTAGCAGCGTCGCTGGCAGCTAGCTGCTTATATAAGCAGTCAGTCAGCGGTAAGACTGCAGCGAGCTGACAGCTCGCTGCATAGGTGGTAAGAAAGGATGGTGTTTTAAAGCTTTTAGTAGAGGTCAAAGATCTAAGGGTCTTCGGCTAAAATTCGGGCGGGAAACCCCTGGGATATTTATATAAAATAGTATAGTTTTCTCCAAATTCCCCGTCGCGTATATAAACGCGTTTATATTAACCTTTTTATTACCACGGAAAATGCAACGTACCTTATATTTTGCCAGCTAGCTAACTAGTAAAGCTTCTTCCTCTACTCCTTCCTTATTAAGTTTACAATCTACGCGTTAATTAAGCTTTTTAGCATCCCATAGGCGTCGCGGATCTACTACTTCTACTCCCCTTATAATTAAAGACACGCCCGAATTAAATAAGTAGAATAACTCTACATTATAAGATCCTCTATTAATTGGCTAGAACTATAGCTATATCTTTCCTATTAACTAGAATAATCTTTACCTAGGTAAGTATAGTAAGCTTACTAGTAAATATAGATACCGAATTATTAATAAGCGGTCCCTTTTAAAGAACTCCGTTATATTAATAATATAGAAGTATAGAGTAGATCTATTCTGGGACGGGCTAAAGGGTAGGAAGAGACTCTAGTTATATAAAATCTGCTATCTAGCTTAAAGACTAGCTGCATTACTTATAATTAATAGTATAGATTATATTATTGGCTATTTAAAATTAAAACACAGTCTTATTCTTAATTATAATAGCTATAGTAGTACTCTATAAGCACTATCTAAACTAAACGCTTAAGTCTCTCCTATACCTGGCGGTAGTAAACGCTAGCCATTTTAGGCAGCTAGCTATATACAAGCCTATATTAATTAGACGATCCTATAGGATATTATATTTTAGTAAGCTATAAGTACTTATACCCGCGTATTACTTATATTTAACCGTCCTTAGATATAAGAGTGTCTTATATATTTATATATATTACTAAGTAACTAAATAAAATCTACCTTTAAGCGCTAATGCCTTAATATTAAAGACCTCCTCCTTACCTTATAAAGTAAAATCTATATTAGCTGCGAATATAGTTATAGTAAGGAGCTCTTGCTACACCCGGCCCAAAAAGACCAAAACCAACCAAAAGAACCCTGAAAAACACCCAGAGAATCCCCCTAAGATGCATGCATCGCAGGGGAGGCACACATCGAACGACGGTGGCTCGCACTCGCGCGCGACCGCTAGAACTACGCCTAGCAATAGCCCTCTATAATAAAGACGGGCGAATACTACACCATAAAGCGGAAATACCTCTATTAAGAAGGCATTTAACAAAATATAAAGCCTATTAGACGCGTCTAGTATCTAGAATTATGGGGAAGTAACCGTTAGCTATAACGAACTAATACAGCTAGCAGAATGGCTCCGCCAGTCCAGCGAACCTTAGGCGCCCCTCTAGTAAACCCTTAATTAAATCCTCCAACGGCTAAGTAAAATTAAAAATAAGCATAACCCCCCCTTACCGGCGAACTGCACCTGGGCCGCTATAGCTGCGCTTTTACAGCATAGGGAACCCACCCCCCTTAAGTTAATAACCGGGTATATAATTATAATATAACTAAATATAGAATAAGTAGAGGGGCTTAGGGGATAATTAGAAACAGAAGTCCTTATAGAGATATATAAAGAGGTCTATAACGCTATTATAGTCCAATACCTTAAGAGCGGAGATATTAGAGTTACCCTAAAGGACTAATAGGTAAAGGAATAAGCCGTAAGGGTAGGGGATAGGCTAGGAGAACGTATTAGCATAAAAGTACTTTGCGAGGATTACCTAGTTAAAGTCCTAGTGGTTCCTATAAGCCTTAGGGTAGAAAAGGGACGCTAGGCGGACAATATAGCAATTATATAGGAGATAGTAAGACAAATAGAACGCCTTATACTAGGACTTAAAATCACCTAAATCTAATGGCTTTAATAGGAAAATATAAACTAAGCATATAATAAGAATAATAAGAGGATATAAGGGTCGCTAGAGACTCGCTAGGGAGACGCCAGACGAATATATGGCTCCCTTATCGTTAGCATATATATACTAGGAATGCAAAAACTTTTTATCCAAAAAGGAATAATTATAAATGGCCTTATATATAACACAAAGCTCTATAACTACAGACTATGCCTAGAATAATACTATTGCTATATATAATAGGGACACACCTAATCTATATACGCAGTATAGGTATACTACGGCCACTATACAGGCCCCCACGATATAAGATATTACTTAAATTAAGACTAAATAAAATGCGCGAACTGCTACTAAAGCACATATAAGGCGTAGGAGAGAGAAGACTGTATTAAATACAGAAGACGGAAGGCAAGGGCTTAACAGCTGCGGGAATAACTATACACTAGGTTATATAAATGGAAATAACAGGTAATAAGCTAGGGGGACGTAGGCGCCTTCCCAGCATTTCCTACCTTTAATACTAAAGGGCTAGGCCAGCTATCCTAAGCCTTAACGGGCCAGAAGCAATGCCGCGTGACATCACCAGACCGATTAGGGACATAAGGGCCATAGGGGACATAAGGAAGAGGACGCCCCGTAGAAAGACCCCTATAGACAGCGATAGTAGGCTTAAAACTAGGACAATTAAGAATTAGACTTAATGCGGCAAATATAACATTCGCAGCCGACCTATAAAGGGCATATAGCCGACCAGTAAGAACAGGGGAAGAACCGGTAATAATAACAGATTTAGATATAGAAGCGCTAATAGGAACACAAGACACGGGAATAGAAAGCTCTATATAAAATAAGTAGTAACTAGGGTGTAGACATAAGAGATAGAAGCTTTAAATATCCTAGAGAAAGTAGAAATAGAAGAAGCGAGAAATAAAGGAGAGTTAAAGGACCCTCGCTAGGGGTCCGCCACCTATCTATTATATAGTATAACTGCGGCAACACAAACCACCGCCTTGTAAGGCCCCTACTAGATAGTCTAGACCCAGAGAAATATTATATCCTTACTATACAAGAACCGTATTATAATACCTTTATATAATTAACATACTGCCCCTAAGGATTTTAGCTCCTATATAAACTAAAAGCAGCTATACGCGTGTGCTTTATAATTAGTAAGGCTATTAGCCTGTCCTTATAGTTATAGCAGGTAGTTAACCTAAATATTATAGTTATAATAATCTAAATATATAGGGGACTGGTATAAATTATTAATATATATAACCCTAGGGTTAAAGGGGTCCTATAAATAGAGAATATTATATCGGTAATAAGCTTACTAGAAACCAAAGGTATAGAGTTTATCCTACTAGGAGANATAAACCTCTACCACCNNTANTAGGGGGGNATNTATNTTGCTNNAGATTAANAGTTAGAGTGCCTACTAAGAGCTATAGATATCTGGGGCCTTAAGCTAGCTACCCCCCTAGGAGTAATTATATGGCAATAAGGCACCGCTAGAAGTATAATTAACCTCATATTTATAGACGAAGGCCTATACCAGAGACTTAAAAGGTGCAACCCTAAAGAAGAATGGGCACTTACCCTAGACTATATCCCTATCCAGATACAGCTAGACCTAGATACTAAAGCGCAACTAAATAGAAAAAGATACGCAATAAGGAAGCTTAAGATAGATAGTTTCCTTAATACAGTTAAATAACAACTCTAAGACCTAGAAGAAATCCACCCAATACTAAATAAGTAAGGCTTATTAGCCACCCCTAAGGAAATTAACTAAAGACTAGAAAGAATCTAGGCAGCAATTAAAAATGGGCTAGAAGAGCACTACCCGATCTTAAAACCAGGCCCCTATACGCGACATATATAGTCTATATAATACGCAGTTCTAATTACTAGCTAACGACGAGTAAGAAGGAAATATATAAGTAGCTACGACCCTAAAGACGAGAGATGATATAAAGATATAAGAAACCAGCTAAAGAATACCCTAAAAAAAGAAGTAAGGAATAACTGGAGACGGTTTATAAACGAGTATACTTTTAACCCGAGCCTCCCCTATAACAAGGGCCTTTAGGCTATAGCGAAATAGGTAAAGAAAAAGGTAGGGCGCCTAGTAGAAGACCTATACCTACCACCCCTATAAAGAGTAGGAGAATTATAGGCTATAAACGACAATAATAAGAAGGCAAAGATCCTTATAAAAAGGTTCTTCCCCTAACTAGCTCTAGTAGACCTTAATAATATTATGGGCGAAACACTAGTGACTTACCTGTGGGTTAACAGCGACATAATAACAGAGGAAATGGCTAGAACTATTAGCCGCCTTTTAAACAATATAGCACTAGGACTAGATAGGATTCTAAATAAGGCCCTAAAAACCTGTAGGCCACTTATAGCACCTTGGCTTATAGATATAGCTAGAGCATGCTTTACTATAGGCTACTACCCGCGACTCGGAAGATCTATAACAATAGTTATTCTACGAAAAAAAGGTAAAGCAGATTACTTAATCCCAGGAAGCTACCGCCCTATTGCCTTAGAAAACACCCTTAGTAAGATCTTAGAAAGGGTAATAGCGGAACGTATGGTAGATATAGTAGAGGAATATGCCCTACTACCATAAAGCTAAATAGGGGCAAGAAAGAACCGCTTAACACTATTAGCACTTATGCTACTCGCTGCTACTATTAAATCTATATAGGCGATACAAAAGGACTTTATAGTATTAATGCTTAGCCTAGATATTAGTGGTGCCTATAATAATATACCCTATAAGCGTCTTCTATATATCCTTAGGGTAAAGGGCTTCCTAGAATGGATTATATAATTTGTCTAAGGGTTTACAGGCCAGAAAGAAACATTACTGGTCTTTAGCGGATACTAGAGCCCCCCTATTGCAGTTACAACAGGAATACTATAAAAATTACCCCTCTCGCCTATACTCTTCCTTTTCTTTATAAGCAACCTGCTTAACTCCTTTAAGAAAGAGGCGACCTAGGGGATAGGCTTTATTAACGATATAAACCTAATTATATACGGGCTAATAGCCGTAGAGAATTGCAGAATACTAGAGAAAGCCTATAATACTTATATAAAATAGGCAAAACGTTATAGAGTCTAATTCTTACTAGAGAAATACTAGCTAATCTATTTTATAAGAAAACGCAACTAATCTATAGATCTCTAGCATATAATTCGCATCTAAGGCTTTAGGGGTTAACTAGTTTAGGGCCTAAGGGTATTAGGAGTATAGGTAGATAGTAAGCTCTGGTAGAGCGCATATACGGCATAAGCGGCCTGTAAAGGCTAAGTATAGTTCATTACTTTATCTAGGATTGTTAATTCTATATAGGGTCTATACTTCTAGAGGTCACGCCTACTATATATAGCAGTTGTCTGGCTAACCATAACATATAGATCCAGTATTTAGGCCATTAGAGAAACTAAGAAGGGCCCCCCTAAATTACTCCTTAAACCACTTTAAAAGGTCCAAACAGCCTGCCTTTAGANTATTATAGGCGGGTATAAGTAAACGGCCACAGTACTGCTTAAGAAGGAATCCAATATTCCCCCCCTATAGTTATATATTAAAGCCGCTATAATATAAAGGACGCAAAATAAACGCAACTCTAATATTATAAAGTATATTAAGACACGCCTAAGTAAACTATNGAGGGACCNTAGGGTGNNCTATAGGAGAATAAACNAANAACCNTAAAGTAGGGAAGAGATATTAGAGAAATAGGTAAAGAAAGTAGAAGAAGAATAGTGCCGCTTTAGGGCCTAGGCCTATATAGAGGAGAAAGGAAGACGTATAAGAGGTCAGCAAAGATAATAGTAAGATAGAGAAAGGAGCTAAAGTAGAATATATAAGAACGCCAGGAAACCATCTACCGTAATACAATACTAGTTAGACTAACGCTGGAGAGGTAAATAGGAGTTAAAGGTATAGAGGCTGACTTAGGCAAGACAAACCTAAGCCATAGCATGGTTAACGCCATAGGGGGTAAATACCTAAGGGCTCCGAGAAGGCCTAATAAAGGCAGAAATATAATAGCAACACTCTTAAGAACAGGAATAATAGGACTAAAAGATTGGCTTTACTAGGTGGGTATCCTAGTAGGTAGCCTAAGATGCGAATATGGCTAGCCAAGACAGACACTAAAACACGTAATACTGCTATACCCCCTACGCACCAATTAAGAAATAATGCTCTTAGCAGCTAGTATAGAGAACTATAATACACTGCTCTTAATATAAAAAGGCCTTAAGGCGGTTACCTAGTGGCTTATTAGTTAAAATATGCTAAATTAGTTCTGGGTTATAAGGGAAATAGTAATAGAAGGTAAGGGGGCGAGTAGTAGGTGCCCCCTAGTAACTCTACAGTAGTAGAGTAATAGTTTATAATACTAGCGCGTCCGTAGGCTTATTACGGCAGTAGTAGTTCCCAAGGAGGTTAAATAATAAGGTAGTAGAGCACTATAGGCGACTTATAAGCGCTAAGTAGGCGAGTCCTAAAAGGCAGGGAGATAGATTACGGGGTTTTCTCATTTTTCTTAAATAGAGTTTTCTCCCTATATGTAAATAAGGAGTAGTCCGCGTGGGCCTAATAGGGATCCGAATTGGACGTTAAGCAATAAATTATTATTATTATTATTATTATATTAGCTGCGATATCTAAATATTAATAAATGGAATATTACTACTTAGTGTAGTAGCCTACTTAGTTAATAAAGGTGGTAAGTATAACGGAACCTTATAGCAAGAACTACGGTAGGCTTATTATTGGGCTAGGTGTATAGGAAATACAAGTATAAAAGTTAATAAGATAATAACAACTAGTAGAGTAGTTGCCTAATAGATTAACTCTAATTATATTCTAAGAATTACTATAAAGAAGGAACTATCTAGGTAGGGATTAAGGGTCCTTAAATATACAACTATACTCCTATAAAATCCTTCTTGTATATAATATACGTGTACTTTATCTACTCTATTACGGATTATATAGATCCTATAGATCCTATAGATTACGTTATATAACCTTAGTTACCATTCTTCGTTATATAGCTCTATCGGCTCTATCTTAGATTATACCTATATTAACTAACTAGCTTCTTCCATCTCTTCTCTAAGTAGTTATAATATTGTACTTAAAGCGTCCGTAATACTATCTCCCTCCTCTTTATTTTTATCCTTAAAGATTCCTAATATCTCTAAGTTGTTTACTAGAGGTATAATATCCGTCTAATTAATTTAGTTAATATTATTGCTTATTATACCTAAAGTAATTTCTTCTTCTTCGACTACTCGTTGCATTCGCACTATTGCTGCAATACTATCTCTTAGCGAGATTATGCTATCTCCATATTCTTGTTATTTAAGAAAGGGGTTGGTTTATATTGCGCTAGTAAGTCTATCTTTATAACAACCGTCTTCTTACTTAGAGTACACTAAAGCGAATATTTATTCGTCCTATAACGTTCGCTCTGTCTTTAATATTAAGTATACGCGATTTATTACTCTTAATAGTCGTCTAGTTCCCTAATTAATTTGTCTTAGGGTCTTATATTTAATCTACTGCTATATAGCTAGATAATGAACTATCTATTACTCTAGCAGAGTTATACTGTTCTTGTAATACTAAATAAGAGGCTGCTAATGCTTAATAACGGGCTCTTAAGTCTTGTCTTACGGCGTCCGCTCGGTTAATTCGTCTTAAGAAGGTGCGTAAGAAGGTGCGTTTTAAGGAGTGGAAACTTATAGAATAAGGTTTATAGGAACTTGGTAATAAAAGAATGGATTCTTTTCTAACTAAGAAGGAAATAGATCTAAGTAGCTCGGCAACTGCTCTTCTTAGGTCCCCCTTAGGTAACTTATTTTTTGGCGATCCTTTTTTATTAATACTGCCTAACCTAATCTCTCCTAATACTCCTGTACCTTTCCTATAGCGTTTTTTTAAATTTTCTAGTAGCTCCTAGGTAGTCTTAGTATAGCCTATCTACTTAACCTCGTACTATATTTCATTATTAACGTCCTTATAACTAATAATCTTTAAAACTTACTACTTATCTTCTTTCTATCCTCTATATATATCTACTTTGTAAACTAGTGGCTTAATATTCCTATATACTGGCTCTAGCATTATAATATACTATATAGGGTAGATCCTTATTTTAGCTAGTAGGTTTAACTTAAATATAACTAGTAAAATCCTCTACGTAATTTTAAAAGGTCCTAGTCTAATATAGTCCAATTTCTTACTTAATCGTTAACTCTTAAAATTTTTATATAGTAGCTATACTTTATCTCCCTCCTTAAGATCTGGTCCCTTAAATCTCTTAATATTATAGTACTTTTTTATTCTCTCTTATACTCCCTTTACTACTTCTATAAGGTCTATATAAAGATTTATTAACGTCTTTATTCTTTCTTTAGCTATACTACTCGTCTTCTTTACTTATTATGGTAATAATGATATCCTTAGCTTATATCCGTAATTTGCCTTAAATAGTAATATACCTATACCTTCCTATAGCGTTATATTATATATAAACTATATAACTAGTAATAACAATACCTAATTATTCTGTGTATAATTGATATAATATCTTAGATACTACTCTAGCGTCTAATTTAATCTCTCTATTTAACTGTCTGTTTGCGAATAATATATAGTAGAAGTTGCTACTTAAACTCCTTACTCCGCTAAGAATACCTCCTAAAATACTGCTATAAATCTTAGATCTCTATCTAATATAATCTTGCTTAGTGCTCTATATCTTATAAACACTTCTTTAATATAGATTCTAGTAATATCCTCTACTGAGATTTCTTCTGTATATACTATAAAGTATCCCTACTTTATAAGCTTATCTACTATTACTAAGATCGCGTTATAATCCTATCTAGTAATAAAATCTTTTAACTTTAGTAACTTAATAATAAAGTCCTATAATATGACTTCCTATAGTCTTTCTGGTATTTTAATAGGTTGTAGCCCTTTATATAGCTTATACCTTATTAGTTTATTCCTTTAGCAATCTAGATATTCCTTTATCACTTTTCTTATAATATTTTAGATTCCGTTAATAATATACTCCTCTTAGAGTCTCGATACTAAGCCCGTGGCTCCGTTATATCCTTAAGTTAATCCCTTATAGAAATCTTCTATAAATTGCTTTGCTATACTTTTTAGGATATACTTCGCTTCCCGATTTTTGTATATATCTATCTATAGATCTTCTAGTTATGCTTCTAGAATTCTCTATACCTAAAAGCTTTCTAATATCTTATAGACTTTCTCTATTTCTCCGTTTTCTTAAGTTGCTGCGATTTTTGGATAATTGTACCTAATTAATCCGTCTATGTCTTTTTATAGTAAGGCTCCTAATGGCTTTTTATTATTTTATAGTTTAGCTTTTTAACTTAGAGCGTCTGCTTACGTATTGTCTGTACCCTTAGTATACTAAATCTTAAAATAGTATTCTGTAAGCATCTCTACCTATCTAACCTATTTTTAGTTAAGTTTCTTTATTATTAGGAATCCTATTAGGTTCTTATAATCTATTTTAACTATAAATAGTTTCTTTATGCCTTATAAGAATGCTCTTTATTTCTTTAATACTGTAACTATTCCTAACAACTCCTTATTATAGATGTTATAGTTTAACTCTAGTAGTGTTATCTTCCGACTATAGTATGCCACTAGGTGCTATCTATCTTAATGTTTTTATATAAAGTATGCCCTTAGTATATAGTCTAATACATCTATTTTTATAACCGTCTCTAAACCTAGTTAATAGATTTTAAGAACTAGCTTCTAGGTAAATAACTCTTTAACTTTCTTAAAGAGTTTCTACTATTCCTCTCCCTATGCCTATAGTTCTTCTTTCTTTATTAATTATGTAAATGGCTTAATATCCTTTAATTATTATGCTATAAACCTTCTATAGTAATTGTAAAACCCTAGAAATAATCTTAATTATATAATGTTCTTTAGTTCCTACTAATTTACTATAGCCTTAATTTTCTTTAGATCTATACTAAGTTGGCTTAGTTTAATAATAAATCTAACGAAATTAGTCTTCCTTATAAAGAACTTATATTTCTTAATTGCTACTAGCATCTATTCTTTTTATAATCTCTTTAAGACCTATTTAATGTGTTTTTTGTATTCTTCCTTAGTTATTAAGTAGATAATAATAATATTAAGGTATACTATAACAAATTCATCTAAGTGTTCTCCTAATATATTATTAATATACTTCTAGAATATTGCTAATACGTTTATAAGCCTAAATTATATAACTAATGGTTTATATAATTCTTCCTTTAACCTAAAGGCTGCCTTTTATTTATTGCCTTCCTTAATCTGGATCTAATGGTACGCCTATCTTAGATCTATCTTCGTAAAGATTTGCGCATTACCTATTCTATTTTAAATTTCGCTAATTAAGGGTAAAGGATACCTATCCTTTCTAGTAATGCTGTTTAACTATCTATAGTTAATATATAGCCTTAGTTTACTATTCTTTTTTGGTATAAACAGTACTAAATAACCCGCTAATAACTGCGATGGTCTAATATATCCTTTTTATAAATTTTCTTAAATAAACTCTTTTAATGCTCTACCTTCTTCTTTAGTAAGCTTATAGATTAGAAAGAACCTTAGTATTAGTATGCTTTAACAACGTGCAGAATATATATATTACAATGATATATACTATGCGGTGTTGTAAATAGATGTTGTCTTTTTAATACAAAGAAGGGTAAGGAACTTAAGGTTCCTTACTACGCTAGTGCCGCGGTAACATATAACGGCAACTTGCCTTACGTAACGGCAACTTGCCACACGTGGCGGCAATTTGCCTCCTATTGCAGTGCAATATATTCTAGCTACACTAGGAGTACTTTAGAAAATGCGGAGGACTAGTATCCTATAAGTGTGTAGTTCGAAAATCCATATATATACTTCTCTTTCTTTTCTTCCTTCCTTCCTTCCTTCCTCCCTTCCTTACCCTATGCCTTTATATTAGTGCTATTATTAGTAGCACGTTCTACCCATTCTACTGTCTTTAACTTAATTCGGTTTGTATTAATAAGTCACTTAAAAGCTAATAACGGTTTGCTTTTAGTCATAGCGTCTACAGAGTTACTATCTCCATTAATCTACTTAACTTTAGCTATTTTGCGTCTTTTATATAACTAATATAGGCATATAACATCAATTATAAGTCTCTTCTCCTATATAGTTCCTAGTTTAATAAGGTATTTATAAATCGACTTTAAATCGGTGTAAAGGATAAGCGGTAGGCTGATATTAAGTTGTAATTTGACTATAGCCTTAATTATAGCACTAATGTCGAAACTATGGGCTATAGTATATAATTTGGAGGCTAGTACGCTTTTAGTAATTCTCTTACACTTAACTAAGAACCAGTAGACGATGTTCGCCTTATTTAATAAGTTTGCTAGTACCAGTATATACCTAATCTGTAATAAGAGATCCTTATTATTTATAAATAAGGAATTAGTAAATATAAGTAGTTATAATGTCTCTATATTAAGTTTAACAAAGTTTAAACCTCTTATTAGGTTCTTAATTTGCCACTAAATCCTCTTATTAAGTAGTTTTGCGTCTTTTTTGTTAGGGTTAATTACCTAGGCAGCGTAGGATAAATTAAAAGAAGCTTTAGGCTGGTATATAGACGTAATATAAGCTCCTCTTGCTTATTAGGCGATGTATTGGTCCTTAAGTATAAGTGCTATATAAATAGTGCCTCTGGAACTAGTTGTTATAATAGCTTCCTTAATATTAATAAGGGTTAAGTTCTAGCATTGGCGCTCCTGCGTAAGCGTGATTATATAATCCTATTATTAGATAATGCCTCCATTAAACTTAATTGGGTATTCCGGCGTAAGTTATTTGCGTTCCTTAGTTAGGAACTTAGCTTTTTTAATCTTCTTCTATTCTAAAGCTACAAAGGCTAAGTTAGCTAGTAGGAGGGTGTTATTAGTCTATAAACTAACTATTCCGAAATTTATAGGGTTGTTAAGGTGGAGTAAGTAGGGGTTATAAGTAGATTGGCTTATGTTTAGTTCTTTAATATAGTGGTTATAGTAAGTCTTAAACCAATAATTACCTGCCTTAGGAATGCCGTATAAAGGTCTAATAACCTTTAGAATTGTGCCTTGTAAGACTCTAAGTGCCGTACTAAGTTTAAGAGGTGCCCTAATATAGAAGTCTCGATTTAGTCTTATAGCTAATTATATATAGGCCTATAAAATATCTCGTAAGTAGAGATATATGCTATTATTCTAAGTTATAGCCGTAATACAGAGAATAAGGCGTTGGCTGACTTATTGGATTATAGGTAATTAGGTTAATACGAGGTCTTTTTTTAGGTCATTATATACCTATATAACTAGTCTTAACTTCTTAAAGGCTTTATTAGAACTAGGGTTTTTAATCTTATTAACGAATCTAAAGTTAAATACTCTATTACTTTGTGGTATATCTTTAGGGTTAACTAGTTTAAAAACTCCTTTCTTAAGTAATCCCTTAATTTCCTTTTGGCGTAATACTATAAACTAGTTAGGGTTTATGGGTTAATTATTATTCTTATCCTATAGATAGATTAAGATATTTACGGTATTGGTTTTAACCGGGTGCTTACGTAGTCTACCTCTGCCGCGCTTAATAGGTTAAGGTTTAGTCTTAGTTTAAAATAGGGGTAGTTCGTTTTTATTATCTTCTGGCTGCGTATCCTCTGTAGTTTTAGGGTCTACTAAATATAGTTTTACTACCGTGCTGCGGAAGTTGGTAGGTCTATAGGGAAGTTATATAGTATAAGTCTCGTTTTTAATGCTGAGTAGGTTAAACGGACCAGACTAGTGGCTAGGTTGGCCTATAGGTCCTTCTCTCTATACCAGTATAGGTAAGTTAAGTAGTAAGTCATAAATTGCGGTTGTTTTAGGTCTATTGCGCATATTAAGAGTATCTACTACTTAGCGTTCAGCTCTAAGCTTCTTGACTTCCTCTATAGCCTTTTTAAGAGCTACTACTCGTTGCATAACTGTGGGATTAGGTGCGTCGGATTCCACCATATATGGGTAAGCTCCAAATACTAGTAAGGTGGGTATAAGACCGTTAGGGCCTGCGGAATTGTTAATTGCTTTAAAAGCCATTTATAGGGCTATGTCCTTACTAATATCTGGCAGTTCTATAGTAATGATATAGTATATATAACAGAGGGGGCTATAGTAGCGTTCTACTATTCTAACTAAATTGTGGGCTTCAATAGGTACACTTCTTATAACTATTCTAAATATTATGGCGTATTCTTTAAATTCCTTGCTTATAAAATTCTTGCCTATATTATATGTAATAATAGTAGGAGGTTTTAGGTATGTGTTAATCTAGTATATTTATAATACATCCTATATATACTTGGCGCTAATATTTTACAGCTATCTGCTAGCTTAAAATTATATTCCTTTATTAACGATATATAAAAGGGGTGCGCCCTTAATATATATAATATCAACCACGATTAAATAGTTAAAATTAATATTATTATATAAGGTAAATCTAAATCTACTAGGCGACTTTCTATGTTTTTAATAATGGTGGTAGTAGCGTATAAGATAATCTAAGGTTTTGCTATTAATATTATGCCCTAAGCGTTTAAGTATTTATATAAGACGCTTAGCTAAAGGGTGGCTAAAACAGCAATGTAGTCGCTTTAATTCTACGTCGGTAAGGTAGTAGGGGTTTTATTTAAATGACTTAGTTAAATAAGTATATAGGGATATATTCTAAAGTAGGAAAGGGTGGCTAAAGTGACGTACGACGAGTACTTCGCTCTAAGGGGTAATTAGTATATTTTTTAGGTTATTATAGTACACTTATAGGTGATCTATATCTACTAAGCAAAGTAAAAATAGGGTGTTGACCTTAATAATATAAAACTTAATTATGCCAATTAGGGTAATTACTTTGGCTGATTTAATTAATAAGGTTAATCTGATGCCGAACTATACGTTAACCATGCCTTATATGGTGGTATTAAGTTGTATATTAGTATTAAGTCTCTGGAATGCCAAGAATTGGCTATATCCTGCTATAGATCGTTTAGATGCTTCTATATTAATTATTATACCTATAAACTTGTCTGCAGTATAGTGGGACGTAGATGTGGTTACATTATAGGTAAAGGGGTCCTAGTCGGTTATAAGAGGTACTATATTGTCTATGGTTGTGACTAAATGGCCAAAGGCTTTATTAGCTAGGGTGGCGGCTATAGAAATCGCTTTCTACTATTCTACTTGGCCGAGGGAGGTATAGTAGTAATTAATATTTAGTTGTGAGTTCTTATCAGTTGCCTTATGACTTATATTAATAGTTAGTGCTTAAAAAGCTTCCTTAAGCTCTTCTTCTAAGTTGGTATTGTTATCCTTATAATCTATAATATATTAGTTAAGTTGTTTCTTAAATCGGTTGTTAAACTTATAAAACCTGTCTCTATTAGCAGTTCTAAATTTGGCTTTAGACTCTTCTTACTCCTCCTTAGTATGTCTCTATAAGCGATATCCTTCCCTATTATATATAAAGCAATATAGTTTCTTTCGGTTGCGGTTATACGGAGGGTTATTACAGTTGCTGCGGTTATAGTTATTATCTCTTTTATAGAACCGTCAGTCTGTAAAGAAGGCTTATGTCTTCTCCGTATACTCTTTATTATATACTATAATAGACGATTAAAGTTTGTTAATAAGGGCTCTAAGGTTATCCGGTAGGTCAGAGACTATATATCTATATACTAGTATTCCCTAGCAAAAAGTGACAATTTTATTATAAAGGAAGTCTATAGTTTGTAAGGTAGGTCTAAGGCTATACTATAGTTAACGAAGTCTATAGATTAATAATTAGAGACATTTGCTTATTAACTTATCTATGTTTCCTACTATTACTGTTATAAGTATAATAGTGTTCTACTTATCTAGGTTCTTGCGTTAAAATCCTAGTCCTTTAAAGAAATTCCAAAGGTGCTTATAAGCTTTAGCAAATAGTAGGTAAGACAGTTGGTTTATATAGAAGTGGTTTAAAGCTAGTCCTTTTAGCATAGTAGGGAATGCCTTAAGGTAGGCTTCTTAGGGTACGTCCGCTCGATTATAGATGTCGTAGAATATTATTAATTTGTAGTTAAGGCTTTCGTTTATACCACCGTATTTCTGCTCCTCTGTGTATATCTTAGCTATATTTGCAATTTCCTTACTATAGCCGGTTATAGTAATAGGGCGGTTCTCCTTATCTGTAGATTATACGTAGAGTTACTATGGTGTTATTATAGGTTAAGGCGTAGTAGATGGTGTAAAAGTGGACGTAGTTATAGATTAAGGTATAATAGATAGTGTAAAGGTAGAGGTAGTTGGTGTACCGGTTAGTTAGGTCGCAGTAGTTTTAGCTTATTATTACTTCTCTAAGGTACCCTCTGTTATATATACCTTAATTAATCTTAATAGCGTCGGTCTGTACTTATTATTGGCTAATTTAATTATCTCTTTACTCTATTTAGTTTGGTCTTCTTCTTATACTATATCGTGTAAAGACTAAGGAAGTGTTTTATTTCGTTTGTAGTTAATATTAACCTATACTCCTCTAATATTTAGGTAGTTATATAGTTACTAAAGCTAGTATAAGGGGATTTGCGTAAAGATATTAACTATAAAGTCCTTAAAATCTCCCTAGAACGATTTTTAGAGTATTAAGTTAAGCTAGTTATATATCTCTATATATAGGTATATCTTGCATTATAGGTAGTTAGTTAGTTTATCTTTAAAGGCTTCTATTAGGTTAATCCTATTTTCCTATTTAGCTACTTCTTCCTCTTAGTCTTTCTCTATTCCTAATATCTTGTTTATTATATATTATTTAGGTAAGTAAGGGTAAAGGTAAGGGTGTTTAAAAGGTAAAGGTAGGGGAGCAGTTAAGGAGGCGGTTAAGGAGACGGTTAAAGGGATAGTTTGAGTTAATTGAGTAGGGTAAAGTGCTTTGCGTAGTAGTCTTCTAAAATAAATAGAATAAGATGTTTAGAAGTCATTATAAATACCAGATAAGTACTCCTAGGTAGTTTCTCTTCTTCTCTTTAACTAAAATAGGCTAATATAAAAGGTGGATAAGTATAACTATCTTCTAATTTGCTATAAGGTGGATAGTGTAACTATCTTTTAAGCTATCTGCGTGTTTTCTAATCTATACGCGCTTACTAATTAGTATTGGTATGCTTTAACAACGTGCAGAATATATATATTATAATGATATATACTATACGGTGTTATAGATGGATGTTGTCTTTTTAATATAAAGAAGGGTGAGGAACTTAAGGTTCCTTACTACGCTAGTGCCGCAGTAATACGTAACGGCAACTTGCCTTATGTAACGGCAACTTGCCACACATAGCGGCAATTTGCCTCCTATTGCAGTGCAATATATTCTAGCTATACTTAGACTTATTCCTAGTTCTAACTCTATTTTATAGTCTTATACTATATAATCTAACAGCTTTTTACTTTTTAGTAACTATAGTTTCTTGCTATACTTATAGTATCTTTTTAGTATATAACTTAGTCCTTTCTCCATTTCTTTATAGGTTGCTCCTACTTAGTACTATACCAACTTGGCTTATTATTGCTTCTTATAGCGTTAAGTATCTCTAATATTAACTTAACCTGTGATCTAATCGATCCTTAGGTTATATTCCTATAACTAAGGTATTCCTAATACTGCCTTATCCCGTTCTAATAGTAGGATATTAAAAGATATCTTAATTTATCTTCCTTTAATGATTATTTAAATAGGTCCTGTTTTAAGATTAATAATCCCGCCTCCGTAGGCTATTGGATCTCCTAAAATTGTAACTAATAGGTAAGGTTGCTCCTTCTATTTATAAGATAGTCCTATTCTCTTAACTACTGCTAATAAGATACAGTTTCGCGTTACTCCACTATCTATTAGCGCTTTAAACTATTAATCTTACTAATTAACTTATAAATTTAGGTGTTGTCTTTAAATTCCTTTAAGGGTCTAAGGCTCTATTACTAGCTCCCTTTAGTTCTATAAGCCTCCACTTTTTCTAACTATTAGCTGCTTAATCCTATTATACTTGGCTTATTCTTTAGCTAATGCCTAGTTCGTTTTTTATCTTTAATATGCTATAGACACGTGTTTTCTAAGTATTCCTACTACTATTATTTATCTAAGTATTCTTCCGTAAGGAATCTTCCTGGCTAAAGTATTAAGTCTCCTTTTTCTTAAACCTCTACTGGATGCCATCTGTGTATATATTTAGTATTTCTATACTATCGCTTATTTATTATTTAGTATATCCTTATAGGGTATTTCTGATTCTTTTCCTTTGGATTCTTATATATCTCGTATATATTGTCTACGTATATAATCTATAATAGCGTATAGTATGCCGGGTGCTTTAGGTTAACTCTTAACTTATCTTTATCTTTAAGTTTAAACCTTTATTATGCTAATTTAAACGTTATAACTTTGTTTATAGGTACTAAGATGCGTCTCTTACTTCTCTAGTCCTTTAATTATTTCTTTAGATCCTTTAACGTTATAATTAAGGCTCCTTTAATATGCGTTATGGCCTTCTTTGTAATTAGGTAGTCCTAAATAACTTTTTTATCTAATTATATATAGAAATCTTTCCACTTATCTTTATGCCTTTGCCTATACTATTTTTAGTATAGCTGCTAGAGTGTATACGGCTTGTCCGTAAGGAAGTATCTTCTTATTACTGCGTTGTAATAGCCCTTTATATATTGTTTTTTGAACTTAGTAGGGATCCCTAGATCCTCTTTATCTTCCAGTTTAATAAGCTACTTAGCTCTTAATGTGCCTACCCTAGGCCTATTAGTAATCCTTTATACTAACGCTCTGTCCTTTATATATCCTAATATGCTAAATCTCTTATCTAGTTTCTGTTCTTATTATACGATAATTCTTTACCTAAATTCTTCTATGGTTTTTTTTAGTTTATATCTTACGCTTAGATCCTTAAAGTTCTCATACTTCTTAATCTTAGTATTAATATTTTAATTTTTAGGCTAAACACTATATTCCCCTAGTAAGTCTTCTAGGTCTATATACCTGTCTTCTAGTCTAGTTACTATTTATACCGCAGATTCTCTAATCTGTAAAGAAGCCTCTTGCCTCTTATATATGGGTGTCCTTATTTATTCTCCAAATTCTTAATCCTTTGGATTCTTTAATCCTAAGCTTGCTTCTGTCTTAAGCCTTACTCTAGCCTTAGTCTAACTAGGCTTACTTAGTATTCTCATCTTATTTTAAGAGTCTTAAATCTCACTTATTTTGTCTTAAGAGTCTTATACCTTTAGGAAACTTCGTCCTAAGCTTATTTATATATTGCTGAACTAAGCCATTACTCTACTCTATCGGTTATTGTCCATTATAGGTCCTTAAGCTTACCTTATTTCGTCTTAAGAATCTTAGTTATCTCTTATCTTATCTTAAGAATCTTAAGCCTTTAGCCTTTTGCCTTTATTAAGTGCTAAAGTGGTTCGCTATCCTACTTCTCTTGCGTCTTATAAAGCGATAGACATTATATCTAGTAGGGTCTTAATCCCTACTAATGTTCCCTATTCTATAGTGGAATTATCCTCTACCTCTATTATAATATTTCTTAGGTCTATATGCTCCTAGTAAGCTGCCCTTATTACCTTATTATTATAAAATATTTCGCCTATATTAAATTTATTATCTTTAATATCCGATCTACGAACTGGTTTATTAGTTCCTCTATATCCTATAGGTGCTAGCTCCTATAGCTAATAGCTTACGCTATACTTAGCGTCTTTATAAATTCGGTATGCATTATTATAATAAAACGTAAAACTTTTAATTAAATACTCTTTTATTCCTTATAGTATATTATTATTCCTCTATATATATATATCGTTTACTAGTCTTATACCTTTTACTATATAGTAACTCTACCTACTTTTATAGTCTCTGATATAGTAACCCTGTTTTCCGTAATTTATATAAGCTCCTTCTTTAAACCATTTTTCTTGTTATAGAGTCCGCCTAAACGTCTTCTGCTACTAAGATCCCTAATTTAGCCTCTACTCCTTAGACCTTTAATTACTTAATCCTTATCCTCTAGGTTTTTATAGTTTCTTACTTTATCTCTTATAGGCTTCTTTAGTACCACTTAGGTCTATTAGCTCCGCGCCATACTATAGTTTTTAACTTAGCTTTAGTTGTTACGTGCTCTGCGCCTTATACAACTATAAAACTCTATTTTAGCCTCTCTTAGCCTATTCCCTTTAGTAGATCCGATTATTAATCTTAATTACTTAATCTATTAGTTCCTTTAGGGTATCCGTATCTTCTATTAGGATAATTACGTCCTAGACTTTAGCCTTAAGTCCTTACTTATACTATACTATAAGCGCCCTATTATTCTACTTTACTTACGTCGCTAATGTCTAGAACTATATTATATACTTAATTGCTATGCGAATGTGGCTGGCCAAGACAGACACCAAAACACGTAATACTGCTATGCCCCCTACGCACCAATCGAGAAATAATGCTCTCAGCAGCTGGCACAGAGAACTATAATACACTACTCTCAACACAAAAAGGCCTCAAGGCGGTCACCCAGTGGCTTATTAGTTAAAATGTGCTAAATCAGTTCCGGGTTGCAAGGGAAATGGCAATAGAAAGCAAGGGGGCGAGCAGCAGGTGCCCCCTAGTAACTCTACAATAGTAGAGTAATAGTTTATGATACTAGCGCGTCCGTAGGCTTATTACGGCAGCAGTGGTTCCCAAGGAGGTTAAATAGTAAGGTAGTAGAGCACTATAGGCGACTCGTAGGCGCTAAGTAGGCGAGTCCTAAAAGGCGGGGAGATGGATTACGGGGTTTTCTCATTTTTCTTAAATAGAGTTTTCTCCCCACATGTAAATAAGGAGTAGTCCGCGTGGGCCCAATAGGGATCCGAATCGGACGTTAAGCAATGAATTATTAATTAATTAATTACTTAATTGCTAAGGTTTGTTACGTAATATCTTAAAGTTTTCTTTCCGCCATAGTTACTACCTTTGGGTCTCCAAATATTTATATAAGTTATTCTACGAATCTATTCTAGCTTAAGAATATAAACTATACCTCTTAGTTAGTGGTTATTATACTATTTGCTTATATCTCTATAAAGTAAGGCTTAAACTATTTAAGTGCCCTTCTTATTAAGAATAGTCCCGTATACGCTATTTAATCTATAGGTATTACTAGCTTTACCCCTTCCTATGCAACCTTAAAGTACATTTATATAAGGAATCCTTTAAGCTTTAATCTTTCTCCTAAGTACCTTTTAATTAATAGTAACTTTACCTTTGCTACGCCTATCCCATTAATCCTATTTTTTAACGTTATATTGTTTTCTATTAACTAGTTAACTATTTCTTATAACTACCTAACCGTTATAGGTTGCTATAAGTTAATGTCTGCTATATTGGTGTCGTTACCTAACCTTAAAGTAGTTGCCGCCATTAATAGCGTTATAGTGGCTGCTTTTGGTAGCATATTATCCGACTTTCTATATTAATACTATAACTAGGTAGTGATTATATAACGGAACTTTGTAGTAAGAACTACGGTAGGCTCGTTATTAGGCTAGGTGTATAGGAAATATAAGTATAAAAGTTAATAAGATAATAATAACTGGTGGAGTGGTTGCCTAATAGATTAACTCTAATTATATTCTAAGAATTACTATAAAGAAGGAACTATCTAGGTAGGGACTAAGGGTCCTTAAATATACAACCGTACTCTTATAAAATCCTTCTTATACGTAATATATATATGCTTTATCTACTCTATTACGGATTATATAGATCCTATAGATCCTATAGATTATATTATATAACCTTAGTTACCATTCTTCGTTATATAGCTCTATTGGCTTTATCTTAGACTATGCCTATATTAACTAACTAGCTTCTTCCGTCTCTTCTCTAAGTAGTTGTAACATCGTACTTAAAGCGTCCGTAATAGTAAGTTATAATTAATCCTTATAGGACTTCCGCGGATATAAGGATCTTATATAGCTAAAAACGTAGTAATAGCTTTAGCAACGGTTATTTAGAAGTATTAATTTAAATATAAGCTTGGCTATCTAATAGTTAATAACGCTACTAATAATAACGAGCTCTATAAATACCTCTTATAAAGCCTTATAGTGGCAAAAAGGGAATAACTCTAGTATATTATCTATATTATAAACCTTATTATTAAGGCCTTATTATATAGTAAAGGTATTAGTAAGCTTAAACGCTTGCTAATTAGTACTAATAATTAAGCTAAATTTAACCTTATACGGTAGAAAGGTATTATTAAAAAAGTTTATAATATTATTAAATATATTATGCGATCTATAGCTTGCCGCTAGGACTTTGCTAAGAATTAAGCTAAGGCTTATATAGAGGACGAGCTCTTTAATTAAGCCGAACTTATACTTATTAAAGATAGTAGCGTTTAGTGGAATTCTACCTACTTTATGCTTTAACGGGCGCTACTTCTTAAGAAAGGGATTAACAAATATCTACTGACTTAGAGGAAGCCTATTAACGATAGCTACGACCTTACGCAAGACTTTCTTACTAAAGAAGATTGGGCGGAAGTTAAGCAGCTTATTAAAATCCTAAAGCCTTTTATATTAGCTACTAAATATATAAAAGGCGATGCTAATAGCTATAGCGTTAAGGGCTTATATAGAGCTTTATAGGAGTTAATTACATCGGGAAAATATTCGCAGGATGAGATTCAAGTAGACTTTGGTTTTCGCGTTTCGCGTAATTGACATGCAATTTAACCAACTCGACACGCAATTGACCAACTTGACACGCAATTGACCAATTTGACACATCCAAAAGTCAAATAACACGCAGTTAACCTATTTAATAACTTTAAAAGCTAACTATATATTTCTTGACACGCAGTTAACCTACTTAATAGCTAACTGTATATTCCTTAACACGCAGTTAACCTATTTAACAACTTTAAAAGCTAACTATATATTTCTTAACACGCAGTTGACCTACTTAATAGCTAACTATATATTCCTTAACACACAGTTAACCTATTTAACAACTTTAAAAGCTAACTATATATTCCTTAACATGTAATTAAGGTAAAGTTATATACTAATTACGCAAATGAATTTTTACACAGTTTTATTACTTAAAGGCTCTGCACAAGGCTCTACACGAAGCTCTACACGAAGCTCTACACGAAGCTCTACGTACAGAGGCTCTGCACGAGGCTCTGCGCGAAGCTCTGCGTACGGAGGCTCTGCACGAAGCTCTGCACGAAGCTCTGCACGAAGCTCTGCGTACAGAGGCTCTGCACGAAGCTCTACACGAAGCTCTGCACGAAGCTCTGCACGAAGCTCTGCGTACAGAGCTCTGCATGAAGCTCTACACGAAGCTCTGCACGAAGCTCTACACGAAGCTCTGCACGAAGCTCTACACGAAGCTCTGCACGAAGCTCTACACGAAGCTCTACACGAAGCTCTGCACGAGGCTCTGCACGAAGCTCTGCACGAAGCTCTGCACGAAGCTCTGCACGAAGCTCTGCACGAAGCTCTGCACGAAGCTCTGCACGAAGCTCTGCGTACAGAGGCTCTGCATGAGGTCTGCCTGCACGAGAGCTCTACACGAAGCTCTGCACGAAGCTCTGCGTACAAAGGCTCTGCACGAGGCTCTGCGCGAAGCTCTGCGTACGGAGGCTCTACACGAAGCTCTGCATCGGGGTCCCGCTATATTCCCGATAGCCTCTCCTATGTAAGGCCACCTTATTTTTTTTTATCTCATCCTTCCTTCTCTTACATCCTCCCTACCTCTTGGGAGGCACCAGAACGGCAGCCAGCAGAGGACCGTTCACCCAGATGACCGTAGAACCAGACGACCGTGCGCCAGACTCAGACGACTCGTTGCCAGTCGCAGTAGCCGTCCAGACTAGAACCATCCCGTCGCCAGACGATCCGTCGCGTTATCCAGATTGCTGTTTCGCCTATGTGACGACCGTTTTCTATGTCTTTGTATTGTACTCTGTTTCTTTGCTTATGTAACCGTGTATCTGAAGCCTCTGCCGCTACGGAGGCTCTACACGAAGCTCTGCATCGGGTTCCCCGCCTATATACCGATAGGCCTCTCCTATGTAGAACCTTATGTTATTTATCCATCCTTCTTCCGTAACATCCTCCTACCTTTAGGGGGAGCACCAGGAACGGCAGCCAGCACGAGGACCGTCACCATAACTAGACGACCGTCTTGCAGAACCAGACGACCGCGCCAGAGCCAGACTCACTGTCGCCAGAGCCCAGATGACCGTCGGCTAGAACAGGACGACCGTCGCCGCTCGCCAGACGACCGCTCGTTTAGAACCAGACGACCGTTCGGCTATAGAACCAGGACGACCGTCGCCTATAAACTTAGACGACCGTTACCAGAACCAGACGACCCGCGTCGCCAGTCGCCAGAACGACCGCTCGCTAGAACTAGACAACCGTTACCAAAACCAGACGACCGTTACCAGAACCAGACGACCGTTGCCAGAGCCAGACGACCGTTTCCAGAGCCAGACGACCGTCGCCGTCGCCAGACGACTGTCGCCAGTAAACTAGACGACCGTTGCCAGAACCAGACGACGACCGTTTGAATAACCAGCCAGCAAACACCACAAATGATTCAATCAATCGATCAATCGAATTAAACCAGAGCTTTAATATTGGCCTGTCACCGAATTAAATTAAGGCCTCCTAGGGAGGCACCCGTTCAAATGTAATCAGGGCCTTTAATCAGGCCGACCCCTCCCCCAAATTAAATTATACACTGACACAGGCAGGCAGGCAGGCAGGCAGGTAGGTAGGTAGGTAGGTAGGTAGGTAGGTAGGTAGGTAGGTAGGTAGGTAGGTAGGTAGGCAGGCAGGTAGGAGAGGACCGTCGCCAGAACCAGACCACCGTCGCCAGAGCTAGACGACCGTCGCCAGAGCCAGACGACCGTTACCAGAACCAGACGACCGTCGCAAGAGCCAGACGACAACGACTAGCCAGCGAACGCTATAAACGATTCGATCGATCGATTGAATCAAGGTACCACAAACAGGTAGGCACAAGTAGGGAGATGCTGACGGGTAGGCAGATNCAGACAGGTAGGCAGATGCTAACGGGTAGGCAGATATAGACAGGTAGGTAGATGCAAATAGGTAGGCGATATAGACAGGTAGGCAATGTAGACAGGTAGGCAATGCAAATAGGTAGGCAATGCAGACAGGTAGGCAATGTAGACAGGTAGGCAATGCAGACAGGTAGGCAATGTAGATAGGTAGGCAATNNAGANAGGTAGGTAATNTANACAGGTAGGCGATGCAGGCAGGTTNGTAAGTCAATAGGTAGATAGGTAGAAGAGAACCATCGCTATATTATATTAAATTATCTAAAATAATATTTATTTTGCTAGTCTTATAAATAGCTTTAAAGTAGCTTTTATTTATTTAAAATATGCTATTAGTATAAAAGAGGTAAATACAATTATAGTTGCCAAATGCGCAGATTGCTAGCAGGTTGCGCGCAGGTTGCGCGCAGGTTGCTCGCAGGCTGCGCGCAGGCTGCGTGTCAAAAAAACACGACATAGGCTAGTCGGTCGAGTTGCCAAATGCCCTCAACTGCGCGCCAATTGCGTCAACCACCAACCATTGAGGCCATTGGTAGGGTACCATATTTTGCCGATGTATAAATATAGAGCTTCTTCGCTAGATCCTTATATAAACTTAGTAGAATCTTAAGGGTGTAGATGACTACTTCTTTAAATCTAGCGTTAATATAGCTTTACAGAAGCTTAATAAGTATTTTGATAAAATGAAAGCTAAAAGCCCATACTACTTTATTACAGTTATCCTTTATCCCTCTCTTAAACGCGCCTACTTTCGCGATAAGTGGAAACGGTGGCCATAGTAGTAGAAGTATGCTAAGAGGTACATAGAAACAGTATTTAATAACTATATTAATAAGCAAGTAGACAAGGAAGATAAAGAGGTAGTTAAACTATAATATAGGAAGGTTCCTTATATATCTAGCGACGATTTAGGCGATAAATATTTATAATCTCTACTAGTTAATAAGAACCTTACTTCCTTACGCTTGCAGAAGCAAATTAAGCTTACTACTAAACTTAATTGCTACTATAACGTAGGCCTCGAGCTAATTAAAAAATCCGTAATAAAAACGGTAGTAAGGTAAGCAATATTATTCTAGATCCTCTTAACTGGTAGCTTACTACTAGTTAAATCCTTTATCTAACTCTTACTAAGATTGCTCTAGATCTATTCTCTATACTAGTAATAAACTCTATATATAAGTAAGCTTTTAGCTAAGCTAAGAAGATTGTTACTAATAAGCGTAATAGGCTCTTAGCCGATACAGTTAAAGCAGACCAATGTTAAAAATAGTGGCTACTTAAAGGCCTTCTGCTAAGCAGCTTAATTAACTACATTAACTCTAACGGAGCCTTAGCTACGCCCTAGTTAATAAGTTTAAAAACTGATTTTACTGGCTATAGGTTAGATATAGTGGTAGAAACACTAGATAAGAGAGGTATGTTTACTAGAGCTCTCTACCTAATAGAATCTAACTTTAAAATAGAGCTTATAGAGCCTACTTAACCACCTAACCTAAGTCCCTACTACTAATGTTACTACGAACTTCTTTAAAGCCTACGCGGCGCGGCGATATCTAAATACTATACAAGGTTAATTGAGGTAGATTTAAGATCGGGTAATGTCAATATTTGTACATATAGAAGTGCTGTTAAAAAATCTAAAATTTGGCTCTATAACTCCATCAAATCTATATAAATTACCCGATTTGGATAAGCGCGCTATCAGTGGTGCAGTCAGCGTATACATTTACCCAGCGAGCGGACAGCGAGCGGTTCAATTGGTACAGTCAGTCAGCGAAGCTCGCTGGACGCTGACTGTTGGCCACACTGGAAGGATTCGTTCAAAAAGGATATATCCTAGAGCTACTCATGGCCCTATACGGATTAAAAATCTCACCACTACTTTGGTATAAAGAGCTTACTAGTACACTGGCTAAATTCGGATTGAAACCAGTACCAGGCACCAACTGCCTATTTACTGATGGACGACTTATTGTCTTCTTCTACGTAGACGATACCGCCGTTCTATTTGCCAAAAAGGACCTTCAAAGACTCGAAGAATTTGAAGCCAAATTACTGCACCAATACGAGACTCATGTAAATATATTCTCCTTTATTACCACTAGCCAAGAATTCGACACCGCAAACAAGTAAGGTGGATTAAAAATTAAGATATATATTTTACCAAGAAGCGTTTAAACAAATGACTCAAATATTCCATGGCGGTACATGCAACACTGACAACGCCATACAGAGAAAATTCTTCACATCCATTCTTTTGGCATGCCTCTTGGCACGAACCTAGTCCTTTTTTAGCCCCTTGTAGAGACCTAGCAATGTTGGTATCGACTGCTCGGCTGAGCGCCCGCTGAGTCGCTGAGTCGCTAAGTCGTGCGTGACCGTGCCCCCCTAACCAATTTCGCGAATATCCGCGGCCAAGCCTGTAGCCAAGCCGTAGATATACAGTCATCACCGAAATATCGGGAACTCGCTTAGGACGCGAAAGAGCCGCACCCCCACCAAAATTTGTATGAGGGGCAATTTTTTTAATTTTAACCACCACAATTGAAGTTATTATAGGCCGCGGCCTTCCTGAATTGCCCTTGAAAGGAGGAAACCACCGAATTTAAGACCAAACCCAAAGGTGTCAGTCCTTCCATTAGTATGTCGGAATGGACATGCTGGGCTATGCGAAGCAGTGATCTATTTGGACTGGAGTGGCGTGGATCTGAGGTCAAATCCACTCCATCTACCAAAAAGACGATTTGGCTCCAGGAGCGCCACGGAGCTCCAGTGTAGATATATACTATTTATAGTAAGTCTTGGCACGACTTTGGTGTTGTATTTGGGGGGTAGGAGGCGTTTAAACTTACCAAAAAAGATCGTTAGATTTGCTGATCAGTTTCCTCATTACCTTCCTCCGTAATCTTATTGTCCTTAATAACCATTACCTTATTGCCGGGCGTAGGCTCTTCCTTAGAACCAATCTCTTCTTCAATTGCATTAAACTCCTCCTTAAAGCCAAAGCCCCAAACGTCCTTGGGTTTAGTAGGTGGTGGAGTAAGAGCTTCCGTAGCCTTGCGAGCCGCGGAAGCTTGCAATAGTGATATTAAGGGAGTTATAGGCTCTCCTTCACCTCTCTAATTGCCTAATTATTAAATACACCTTTCTGCGGGCGACCATACGAGTGCCGAAGACACTCATTTGCCTTAACTATATCCATCCGTAATCGAGAGCGATAATCCTTAAGTAAAATCTTACAGCTGCTAAATAGCCTCTTGTATTTATCCGACATAGGAGGCACCGTAAGAATATTAAGGGCGAAGCAAGCTAAATCGGGCTAGCTCTTAAGGCGATCTAACCAGTATTATAAAACGTTAAAGTGTTCGTCGTTACTAACAGGCTCGCAATTGGTCTTAAGGTAGGTAGTAAGATTATCTTTTTTAAGCGGTGGAGTTAACTAATCTTGGTAAGAGACTTTAAGGCGCTTATGAGCTTAAGTAGAGGTATACGTCTTCTCTTGATTTGGCTGCTGCGGTAGAGAGTTTAAATAAGGTAGATTTGAGGGCCTTACTAAATATTTGTCTTTATATTTAAGCCAAAGCTCTATAATTAAAGCTTTAACTATTGGAATCCACTTCTTCTTTTTATCTGAACTCCCCCATTGCTACTTAAACCACTTTATTTTAAGTGTTAGATTTAGTATAATTGCTATATAGTACGCTCTAGTAACATCTGCCTTCTTAAAGTACTTCTTATACTTCTGCTATATAGCTTCTACGCAGCCTATAAGATATTTATAGCTTTATGCCTTATAGCGGCTCTACTATAGCTTCTGCTTCTTAGCTAAAATCTCTAAGAACTTCTGCCTTATAGTGTCGAGCTTATTTAGAAGCCAATTAAGTGTTTAAAAATGGTCTGTAAGATTTATTGCATTGCCTTCTACTATAAGAGTAGCCTTATAAAAGGTTTCTAAGTAATCATATAAGTATTTAAGCTCGTTCTAGTAGTAAGGTTAAAGTATATTATCCTTAGTAAAAGGCTTTAAGGTAGCTGTTATATATTTATTATAGAAATACTTAACACATTTCCGGTAATTTAGAAAGCGACTTATAGCTATAAAAAGGGAATTCTATTATGTTTGATTATTCTAAATTAACTAATTAATGTTAGTATTAATCTATAAGATAAATTAAATATTGCGATCGTATTCCTTGCAACGGTGATTTGGGTCCTTAGGTTATTGATAAGGACCAACCAATTAGATTAGCTAAATTTAGTGCCCATGCTCAGAAATATAAGGTTGGTTATATTTATAATATACCATATAAGATTAATATATAAGATTAATCTTTGGAGTTAAGTCGCTTAATATAAGGCGCCTAGCAGTCGTCCTTTCTGTAAAACGGTATTTTACATATACTGCAGCCAAAATAAGTCCTTAGAGGACGCGCGCGCCTTTACTATTCCTTACTATCGCGAGGTTTCCTTATAGTATTAGGTGAAAGCTCTAATAGATTCTTTTAACGCCTAATATACTATACCTAAGTATACCTGCCAGCCTCTATACAAGCTAAGTAATAAACCTCCCTTAGAAACAGCTTAATTAGCTGATGCTACGCTATAGGGACCTATACTATATTATGTGTAGAGCGTTAAGGTGGGTGTTTAGATGTAGGATTCTTTTACTTTTAAATTAAGCGTTTAAATAAGGCTCTACTAAGGTTAATTCAAAATTACTTGTGGGTATTCTCGCGACACTTATAGCGATTAGTAGGGCGGTAGAAAGATAGTAGGAAGTAATTGCTAATTACTATATTAAGAAGGAAGTGCTATAGAGGCTTCCAGGTTTACCTATAGATCCTCTACGTTATAAAATACGAGTGTAATTAATCCGTAATATCTACACCGTATATATAATGATTATACTAGAATATAAAGGTAGGAATAGGCAATAGTTTCTTAAAATTATTGCTAAAGACCTTCCGAGTCTGTCTGGCGCCGCTAGTAGTAAGGGAAGGATGTTTTTGTATAGTAATTCTAGTTTAGCGACCTGGTGATGTATAATATTATTAGATTTTAAGCCTTAAAGTTAAATTATAGAACTTACTATTATTAACAGTACTTATAAAAAGTATAACATTGGCGTCCTTCTAAGTAAACTCCATTACTTAGCCGTCCTTAGAGACCTCTGTATATAATTCTCCCTATAGTATTTAAGCCGTATAAGTTAATTTAAGCTCTGCAAGCGTCCGGTTAATTTACTTAGCTAACACCTTCTTCTTCTTCTTCTTTCCTTTTATAGTTATAGTTACCTTAATATCGCCTTTAAGATCCCCCTGTTCCTCACGTTGTATTTTAGTTGTTTAAATAGTTTTAGCGGCTCCAATACCAAGGCCTCGTAGTCTTATAAGAAGCTTAACACTTATAAATAGATTATCGAGCCAAACAACGTGCTTTCTGGGTGGGTAGAGGCGTTTATCTATTTTGGCGTCTTTTTATAAAAGTAAATTAAGAACTACCGCCTGCGTCTTTAAAAAGCCTTTATTAATAAAAGACTTATCTAGGTTAACTAGGCCCTTCTTATTACCTTTAGCGTACTATATAAAGTCTAATATATAGCCCTTATTTGCTAAAATCTATATCTTAAAGCCTTCTAGTATAGGTTTAGATGGAATATTAATAATCTTAGGTATACGGCCTATAAAGCGTTAAATTGTCTTATTAATAGCAAGGTATATTCCAGGCGTATAGAGCTTCCTATAAGTAAGCCGAATATATTTAGTAAGCTCGTTAACTCTATTAAATATAGATTTAGGTGCTGTATTATCCTTTGGCCATAGTAATAAGGCTTAAAAGTAATGATTAAGCTGCTGAAATCGGACGATTGAAATATACTTTTTGATAATATGCTCCATACTATAGGTGTCTAAATCCTTCCAGTAGTCCTTAATATATGATTTTATAGTAATACCTATATAAATAAGTACACCAAAGTACGCGTATAGTTCCTTTTTATATATTGGCTGCTATAGGCGTATATGCTCCTTTTCCTTATGCAATAGATAAAGCTCCGTATGCTTATTTGTCCACTCTATAAGCTTATTTATAATATTCTCTATAAAGAATAAGCTAAATAGCTTATAAGGATCATGTGGATCAACGTCTAAAGGGAGGTTTAGTAAGCCATAGTCGTCCCAATTGTTAATATGGAGAGGTTTAAAATGGGGCAGCGGCCAGGGCTTTGGAGGTACTGTTTTCGCCGTCTTATTTAGAGGAACGTTATATTAAGTTTTCTAAACAAGGTCTATATCGATTCTAGCATAATTAGAAGGCATGGTGGTGGTGTAATTAATAATTGAATTCTATATAGATATACGCGTTGTTTTAAAAACGGTGTTCCGCACGGACCACTTACTTTGAGGACCCCGACGTTGCAAGGGATAGAGACTCTTACGATTTTTAACCGGCGTTTTAGAAAATCTATAACCGAGCCAATTAACCCCCCTACTTATAACGTTAGAGGGGTGCAGTTTGCTTAAATCTTAACACCAAATGCCTATATAAGATCTTAGTACCTACCTCTAAGCCATTAAACTTAGTTAACGAACCTTCTATTTAAATCTTTGTAAAGAAACTATAACGCTAGGGGGTTAGACGAATATATTAGATAATATTATAAAGTAATCTAACTGCTCCGCGCTTTCGCTAAAGCTTTTTAACGGTTGCTATATTCCAATTATAATAGGCCGCAGAGAGCTGCTTATAAATCTTCTTAGAGTCCTTTCCTATAATAAACGCCTAGGCGTAAAGGTTTATAATATAGCTAAAGCAACGTAGCCGACATGCCTTCTACTATTTTACTAATATATTACTATAGAGAGCTTAAAAAACTGCATTAATATAAGTATTATTCGACTCCGCATTATTAGCCATAAAATATCCTATATTACTATAGATCTTATACTCCTTAAAGAGAGCGATAAGTACACCAGCTTAATTCTCGCCGCTATATTTACCTAAAATCTCTTATAATCCAAGAACAATATTATAACGCCTTCCTCTCCTGTTAATAAAATAAGCAACCACCTTAAGAACTACGTGCGCATTAGGGGACGTTTAAAGATTAAAGAATATTAATATCGCGCTATAAGCTTCCTTAAGGTCCTTCTTTAATTACTCCTTCTATTTTTTATACGCCGCAATAACCTAACCCTAAATTGTATTTACGGCCTTTAGAAGGAGCTTCTTAAGGCCTAAGTATAAGAAGAATAGGAGCTGTCGGAAATACACGTTCTTAAATTAGAAAAAGGCAATATGGCAATACATAATCTATTAAATTAGGAGCCGTTTAAAACTGTTAAAATTATAACTTATCTTAAGAGCCCACCAAGTAGGGTACTCCTTAATCATTAGCTGATCTAATTTAGGTGGACTACCGTTCTGGAGCTCGCCGCTAACCCTATGCATATTATGGTCTTCCGTAAGGTAATCCAAAGCCGTACACCTTCCTTTTGACACGATCATAAGCTCCTAGTAGCGCTTCTACTTTTCACAAAGCCAGCAGTAAAAATACGTGGTTTTGCCATTCAAATCTTTTAGGAAGATATCCTTACCCCACCGCCAGATCGGTGACGTTTGTTGCTTAGTATACTTTGGCTGCTTTACAAGAGATTTACACCGAATATACTGTCTACCGTAGAGCCGAAACTCGTTAACTCCCTTAGAGTCGTCGGCCTTTGGATTAATTGATTTTGGTGCAAGGATAACGTCGTCAGTGGGCGCGGCTGCGCGTATAGGAAAGAATCGCTCCATGGCAATTAAGGTAGGTAAAATCGAGTCACCAAGTAATCAAGTATCCCTTAACCCGTCAAAATTGGTCGTACGGTTATTGATAAGGGCTAGCCAATCAGATCAATTGGATCAAGGCCCCGTGCTCAGAAATATAAAGTCACCGACACCACCAATTCTCATACAAAAGTAATATATAAAGCTTATTCTTTAGAGTTAAGTCGCTCTATATGAGGTAGCCAACAGTCATCCTTCCTGCAGAACGGTATTTGGCACACGCCGCAGCCAAATAGAGTACTTGGCGCCTTCTTCCTCCTCTGCCAATCCTCACTATCGCGAGGTTTCATTGTAGTATTTGGTGATATCTTTAAGAGAGCCTTCCTGCGTCCCTTATGCTCTACCTATGTCTTCCTGCCAGCCTCTATGCACGCCGAACAGTATTTAGGCTTCTTCCAGAGCTTTACTAGCGTGTGGTTCTCTGTAGGATACCATATAATCTCGTTTGTAGAGCGTCGGGGGGGGTCCTCCATAGTGTAAGCCTTTCACTTGCGAATTAAGCGCTTAAATAGGGCATTGCGGAGGTCAATTCGAAATTGCTTATGGCCATCCTTTCGGCATGCCCGGCGATCGGTAGGAGTATAGGAAGACAGTAAGAAGCAGTTGCTAATTACTGTATCAAGAAGGAAGTGCCATATAGGCTTCCAGGTCTGCCGGTGGGTTCTCTGCGTAGTAAAATACGAGCGCAATTAATCAGCGATATCTACACCGCACATGTAGTGATTGTAGTAGAAAATAAAGGTAGGAATAAGCAACCACTTCTGGACCTCATCGCCGAAGACCTTTTGAGTCTGCCTAGCGCTGCTAGAAGTGAGCGGAGGCCGTTTTCGTAGGTCCTCAATCTTCTGTTGACCTGGTGATGTATAACGTCATTAGTTTTAAGCCTTAAAATACAATTATAGAACTTACCGTCATCAATAGTACTCATAAAAAGCACTACATTGGCGTCCTTCTAAGCAAACTCTATTACCTGGCCGTCTTTAGAAAGCTTGCTATACAATTGTCCCCATAGAATTTAAGCCGCATAGGTTAATTTAAGCTCCACAAGTGTTCGATTAATTTGCTCAGCAGGCACCTTCTTCTTTCCTTTTATAGTTGTAGCCGCGTCAATATCGGCCTCAAGATCCCCCTGCTCCTCCCGCTGTGTTCTAGTTATTCTAACAGTTCCTGCACCTCCAATTCCAAGGCTTCGTAGTTTGGTAAGAAGCTTAACGCTTATAAATAGGTTATCAAGCCATACAACGCGCTTGTTAGGTAGGTAGAGGCGCTCATCTATTTCGGCGTCTTTCTGGAGGAGTAAATCAAGGACTACTGCCTGCGTCTTTGAAAAGCCTTCCTCAGTAAAAGACTGATCTAAATTAACTGGGCCTTTCTTATCACCTTTAGCATGCCATATAAAGTCCAGTATATAGCCCCCATTCGCTAGAACCCATATTTTAAAGCCTTCTGGTATAGGCTTTAATAGAATATTAATAATTTCAGAGGCACGGCCCATAAAGTGCTGAATCGTTTCATCGACGGCAAGGTGGGTTCTAGGAGTGTAGAGCTTCCTGCAAGCAAGTCGAATATGCTTAACCAGCTCGTTAATTCGGGTGAACGTAGATTTAGGTGTTTTATCAGACTTTGGCCACGGTGGTGAGGCTCGAAAGTGGCGATCAAGCTACTGAAATCTAGCAACTCCCATATACTTTTTGACGATATGCTCAGTACTATAGGTATTCAAATCCTTCCAGTAGTCCTCAATGCACGATTCTATGGTAATGCCCATATGAATTAGCACACCAAAGTACGCGTAGAGTTCTTGCTTGCATGTTAGCTGCCACGCGCGTGGGTGTTCCTTTTCCTCATCTGGTGGATAAAGCTCCGCGTGCTTATTCGTCCATTCCACAAGCTTATCCATAATCTCATCTGTAAAGAATAGACTGAATAGCCCGAAAGGATCGTGTGGATCAACGTTGGAAGGAAGATTTGATGAGCCATAGTTGCTCCAATCGTTAATATGGAGAGGCTTGAATTTAGGTAGAGGCCATAGCTTAGGGGGAGGCTTTTTGGCGGTCTTATTTGGGGGTACATTGTATTGAGTCTTCGGAACAAGGTCTACATCAATTCTAGCGTGATTAGAAGGCATAGTGGTAGTGTAATTGATAATTGAATTCTATATAGATACACGCGTTGTTTTGATCCCGATGTTCGTGCACGGACCTACCTCAATTCGGTCCTGACGGGTTAAGGGATACTAGGAAGAAAAGGAAATGAGCAGGCTTCATAGATTGTATGGGGGAAGCTCCTATTCTAGAAAACCAAGTCATTGTACGGCTCTACCGATTGGCTCAACACCACGCTCTGACACCTCATTGATCCTTCCTCTATAGCCACCTTCTTCTAATTGGATATACGACTGGCGCTCCAAGAGCTCCAAAGCCTCAAAATCCACTCCACGCCACCAATCAAATCACCGGATCCACAGCCAATGCAAATCGGCTCCAGCCAGACGCGCCAAATCGGCTCCAGTCCAAATAGATCACTGAATGCGAAGATGTTGTGCGCCAGGACGAGAACGTGTTTTCGGTGATAGGAGGATTGCCCGCTTGCGGGCCAGGCACACTGCAGATACACTGCTTTCGCCGCCATAAGCCTTTGGTTGAGGTGCGGCTCAGCCTTGACGACCCTAAAGGCGCCGTATCCGCTTAGTTTTCAAACAGCCCCAATTGTTGAGCATCATTACACACTGTTTGGAATAGGCCAGGCTTTTGAATTAAGTTCCGCTGGAGAGTCTTAATTTGTGATTCCTTGGAGTCCGTCAGTAGCGGTATGATATCAAGGGCATTTATACATACCAAGTCCTTAATCCGTGATTTGGAAGACTTCTGCGAGAATTTTACGTTTATGATTGCTTCCGCATGTTCATTTAGGACCATAAGGACATTCTTTCCAATCGTCTGGTCATCTATCGGACCATGGTTAGCATGACCTTCAAGAACTTACAGGTAGCTCCGTTTGAAGTGAAACATAATATTGCTACATCTTCTTCATCCCCCAGAGGTATGTCTCATCTTGTTCCATGACACGGAACTTGGAGCAGCAGGCCTCTAACCTCTCAAATCCATAAGCGACAATCTCTACAACCAAAGAACTACTCACTCCTAATAGGACCTAATCTCTCAATAGCTTGGGGAGGAATCTCCAACAATAGTCTCTTAGCATAGGCAGCCGCAATTGCAGCAGCGTAAGGCTGCCGCTGCCAGTTCTTGTGCGAGTCTGCGTAATCGCTGACGCCACGGATAATGAAGCAAGGAAAGTTATCCATTAGACCAGCGGCCTCCATCTCAAAACATATCACATTATCCCTGTTCGCTAGATGGTCTCGAACAAGTGCGTCCTTCATGACTGAATTTCCAGAGGCTATGTTGCCATAGTGAACTCTAGGATGCGTAGGATACTTGCGTTTTGATCGCCCCACTATGTTGGCCTTGCTTTTCGCGCAGCCGTAGCAGTTGGGATTGTTGTTGATATGCTTGTACTCTGCTTTGAAAAGTCGGTCGGATTTTGCACCAGGATATTTGAACTCGTCAGCCCACTCTGGAAACGGCGTGAACGCTTGTGTGACCAGATTCGATATCTCCTTTCCCAAGTGGTACGTTCCTTCCAGTCTCTTCATCGCCGTCCTAAGCAACATAGGCGGCTTGTTTAGCGATCCTAACCGCTTGAATCCATCATACTCCATCCTACCCAAGTCGTACTGTATAACCCCTCCTCCCTGTCCAGTCGGATCTGACACCACGATATCTCCAAGCCGAATGTCTTTGTCTTCACTGGGTATGCCACCACCAATCCCCACCGTGAGACCGAATCGAAGAGATGGAAAGGCAAAATCCATCATGNTAGCAGCTTTTGCGGCGGCAACAGTGCCATATTCGGGGAGGCAGGCCATGACAACGTTGTGTTTCCCAATTCTACCCAAGACGTAGTTATTGCCATCCGACCGATTCACGCTTTCGAGTGGGGGGTGACGTTTGTCTAGCATGACTTGAGCAGCTTTCAACTCTGTCGACAACGCGCAGATCCATCCGACTGTGTATTCTTCTGGAAGGTGACTCTCAAGCCCAATTTCCATGCTCAGCGAACCGGACCCTCCAGGCATTAATGTCATGACGAGGGTATGTAGTGGTGCAAAAAGCCGGGTCAGGCCCCAGCCTCGCCGAGGCTGATTCGGTCCAATCTGTGGACAGTCGATTCTGATAAAGCCTGTACGAGCTTCGTTGTCCCCCCCATGTGCACGCGCAACCACACACAGCAATTTCGCTTTGTACGCACTAGAGAATTTCAAGTTTAGTTCTTGTAAGTAAGCTTAAAAATTAAAGACTTTGCCTTTCTTGTGAGTGCACGGCTCTTTTGGCAAGCGGACAGTATCTACGCTGGATGGTGCACTTGACTAGTGATTACCGAAATTGCTGTGTGTAGTTGCGCACACATGGGGGGACACCGAAGCTCGTACAAGCTGTAGCTCAAGGAGAGTATATACTACAGTATGAAGATCTGCCTATAAAAGAATTATTGCGGATGCAGTTGTCTAGAACAGCAGAATTGTCCCTGATCGTTGGAAGGCGCAGCTGCGTAGCTAATCGACGCTTGTTCAGACAAGGCTGCAGAGTACCGGCACAATCGGAACGATGAGGCCGAACGTTGCGTGGCTCGTTAAGATTTACAGTAAAGCGATCAAGGCGATAGTGGCGTAGCTACGGTGTTGATTGATGTGCTTACAGTCGCATGTCCGTTAACGTGATTCTATGGTCTGAGCTCGCTCTTCTTGCGCGAAGCCCTTGCGAGGAGCCTGAGTACTCCCACCCCCCAATTTACCCCCTTTTCTCTCGAGGGTGGCTAACTACTTGTATCTTGCGCGCAGCGCTACAAGTAAGTCCCCTTCTCCCCCTAAATCAACCGGGTTGTCCTATAAGTAGAGTGTAGTAGTAATACAGCTAGGTAGCAGTTAAGAAGTGATTTTCTTTAAATTATCTCATCTTTTATTACTTTCTTAGCTTTGGGGTTTTTCAAGCCCGCTGCACTAGCCCAATTAATTTAGATATATAATAATTGCATTCAAAACGATAATACTAATGAGTTTAGCCAAATCCCTAACATGCGGAACGTTGATCCTCCAACGTAAATTTTGACCCGAGTTTATAAGTAATAAGCCAATCAATTTTAGAGCTTTATTATATAGACTTTAATTAATATATATAGAGATAAGGTTTTCTAGGGGGAGACCCCCTAGGACCCCCCTATATAGAGCTTTTGCTTAATTTAGAAGTAGTAGTAAGATTAAGGCGCCTTAGTCACTACTAGGTAAGGATCTACTACAGTAACCGAGGCGCCCTACTTAAGCTGGGCTTAAGGATTATATTGGTCACAAATCTAGTATATATTTAGACTGCAGAGCTTTAATACAGAGCCCTCTACGTAGGATCTAATATAGTAGATTATAATTCTAATTTAAAGCTTTATATACTAAATATTTTTAATACTTAATAACTAAATCGCCGCATAGCCGGAATTAAAGTAAGTCTACTACCCCAACTTAATTAAATACGCGTGTAGGAAGAGATATAACTATATATAGAGACGTCTAACATAATTGAGTAACCATATTATTGCCCACCTAGTTCGGACGTACGATGACGCGATAGCTTGGTAATAATATAATAGCTCAGCGCCGAGTAATGGGAGGGGGAAGGAGGGGGAGGAGATTGGGGGTGGCTTGGCCACTGCAAGAAGGTCATAATATTAGTATAGTGTTAAACTTTAAAAATTGTATCCCGGGAGCTTAATTGACAACCCCTATATAAAATATTAACAACGTTTAATTATAGAGCTTTAAACCGGTAGATCTTCTAGGAATGCCTATTATAAGCAGCTCCGAGTATAAAATCTAGAATATTTAGTAGTAGTGTAAGTATGGGACGGGGTATATATTTACGTTCCCAAATATCGTTATATAATGTAATTTTTAGGTAACAAAAACCGCCGTTAATGTTGCTTAACTAACACCTACCAGAGGTTCCTCCGTCCTTTCTATCTCCTCTCTTACCCGTCTCCTTATCCGATACTATCTATATCACTATATTAACTAATAAATCCCTTAGTAGAGATTAGGGAGGGGTATTAGAGCGCCTCTAGCTCTTATAAGGAAGAAGAAAGAAGAAGAGAGGAAGGTATAGAGGAGGGAGTATTTATAGACGGGAGGAGGCCTATAAACGGGAGATTAGGCAGCCATAATATAGATATTAACGTTACTCGACTAATACCTACCGGACGCCCCTCCGTCCTTCCTATCTCCTCTCTTACCCGTCTCCTCGTTAGATGCTATCTATATCGCCACGTCGACTAATAAATCCCTTAGTAGGGACTAGGGAGGGGTATTAGAGTACCTCTAGCTCTTATAAGGAAGAAGAAAAGAAGAGAGGAAGGTATAGAGGAGGGAGTATTTATAGACGGGAGGAGGCCCTGCGAGTACGTAATTTGGTAAGTACTAATAGTATAAGATTCTCGTATAAGATAGGCTTAATTGCTTACTAAAATACGGGGTGTCTCTGTTACTGTAGTGGCTACTACAGTAGTAGAGACGCCTTAAATATTTAATGTAACTAACTACTAAGGCTGTTAATAAGTGAAAGGTAGGCTACCGATGTGGTATAAACGATATAGTTGTTAATATCGTTTATAGCCTATTTTTGCTTTTAGTGTACGCGTAAATCGTCCTTATATTTGGCGTAGAGCTAGTTATAGGCAGTAAGCTAGTTTAGGTCTAGCTTTGCTATTAATATAGCCGTAGGTAGTATGTCCCTTAGTATAGGCCAACTTAGTAGTTCTAGCTTTAGAAGATCGTCTTTCTTTTTAGATAGGTCGATATACTACTATACCTTATTAGTTTTAGCTGTGTCTTAGATAATAAAGAACTATTAAATCTAATTAGATGGCTTATTAAGGATAAGGTTAATTTTTAATTTGGTAGAGGTTATTATTTTTAGAATTTAATAGGTTAGGAAGGGTCTAGGTTAGGGTCTAGCTAGCGTCTTAGTAGAACCTTATTTGGACGTTCCGAACTTTTAATTTAATTTATTAGTTTAGATTACTAAAATCTAAAATTTTATTATAGGGAGCGCGATTAATAACCCCTACTGATAGCTTTAACTATGTCTAATTTTTGATTTATAAATCGGCAGATTTATAGGTAATAGTTATTATAAGTAGCTCCAGGTGCAGTATATATAAAATCTTAACTATAGTATAGAGAAGTTATAGCTGCTAATATGCGGTCCTAAGTATTCTTAGAGGTTACGTGACTTCTTATATAAGCAACATTTCCGCCCTTTAAAAAATTGAAAAATTCTAAAAATTAATTAACGCTATAGATAGTAGTAATATTAATCCGGTAGTACTGCCAATTCTCCCTATATACCATTGTATGTATATCTAATAGCTCTAAAAGCAGTAAGAAGGTAGGACGGATAGGGGGGTTAAAATTTAGAAAATTAGATTTTGTGGTTAAGCTATTTAAAAGTTAGAAAACTAAGACGAATGCCGTATTCTCTGCTTACCTCTAAGCCAGTATATAATTTCCTAATTAGGAAAAGTCGTTTACGAGTAGTTACTACTACCTCTGTATAAAATCTTCTTATTATGCCTCTTTAGTCTTACTTATAGATAACTAAAATTGTTTTATATCGAACCTATATTTAAATATAAGCCCTAAAAGCTTCTTAACTCGGGAGATTACTATATAGGTTAGCCCGGCTATCTTATTCTTTTCCTTAATATCTAGAACTACCTAGTTAAGTATTAGGCCCTGGCTTTTATATATAGTAAGAGCAAAAGCTAGAGTAATTAGAAATTAACGCCGTAAGCAAGAGCCTCTTATACCCTTTTATTTACGAAGCACGGAAAATATAGGAACGGCTTTCTTACTATCCTGCCAAGTAAATAGGGTAGGTCCGTTATACCTATCTACTATAATTAGTAGTAACTAAGGCTGATCCTTTTTAATATCCGCATGTCCCTTTTATATAACATCTTTAACTATACTAGTAGTACCGTTTACTAAGCCTAGTTTAACCTAGATATTATATATTAGTATTACTTTTACGCTAATATATAGGGCTAGATTCTCTAAAGTATCGCACTAATTAAAAGTAACTTTCCGCGCACCTATACTAGTGTTAACTAACTTAATAGCCACCACTGGCTGTAAAAGGTTGCGAAGCCGAATAGTGTTATACTTACCTATAGCAGCGCGTGTGCTATATAGCCGAATTACGTTATTAAAGCCCGCAACCTTATTAGTAGATAGGCCCTGCTTACACCTAGTTAAAAGAAGCTTCTAGGTTAAATTACTTATAAAATTACTATATAGCTCTATAAGGGCAGTCCTAAATATAAAGCTCTTAGTATTATTACCGCCCTACTATATAACTTAATTTAGGACGGCTGTTCGGTTAATTACCTTATAGGCTCCCTTTCTATAGCTAGCAAGCTCTAATAGCCTAGCGGGTAGATTGCTGTATAAGGCCGCTTGACCTATAGGGGGAAGCTAATAGAAATCGCTTACTAGTAAGATGTTTAAGCCTTTAAAGTAGTTATTGTTATATATAGGGTAGATTTAACGGAGGCGGCAATTAATCTAGGCTAGATATACTTGCCTAATTATAGATTTCTCGTTAAGGATAAGATAGTAAATATCCTTAAAAGCTTACTATAGAGGTATAAGACTAATAGTAAGCAATTCCTTAAAGGGGCGATTTACCGGTAGCTTTAATAGATCGTATATAGTCCTACCATTAATATTAAAGGCAGCTACCTTAGTAGGGGCGGCTCGAGCTAATGGCAATAGCTTACTATTAGCCCTTGCTATAGTATAGAGCGTAGTAAAGAGAACAGTAATAAGATGTGATTTGCCGGTTCCTGCCTCTCTATTAACGTTAATCCGTAGCGGGGGGGGCCAAGGCCCACTTAGATTTGCCTGTAGTGATTAACCATAGTGTTATAAATATAACGCTGGCCTGGCTGTAAGGAAGACGGAGTTGCTATTTAGGATAGGCGGCTTTATAGTAGAGGCTATAATTATACTTCCTGCTAATAAGTCCTCTTATTAAACTGCGGGTATATACCCTAATATATACCCTAATTATAGTTATAATTAAGCTCCCTATTACTAAGCCTGTTAGGATCCTTAATCTTAACTCTATTAGTGTTTTAAACGCGGGTATATAGGGCCTTAAAGGACTAATATAACTCTAAGTTATCTACGAAATCGCCCTTAAACTTATTAATATTATTAGCAGTTTTATAAGCTTTATCTAGTTTCCAGTTATAGTAGTCAAGTGGGTGCTAATAAGAGTTAACGTAAGCCTAATAGGAAGCCATATAATTAGGGGCCCCAAATCTATTAGTATAAGTAGCCACTTCCTTATACTCCCTCTATGGGTAATAAAGGATAAGCTTTACACGGTAGAACTTAGGATACTATAGATAGGAAGGATCGCCTTTATATTATGGAAAGTACGATATAACTTAAGGCTTTACTCTTAGCCGACGCTTATAAGTAGAGTAATTAAAATGGAGTAGGAAATTAAAGAAAGTAACGTCCTCTACCCTATTTGGGCGGCGCTTATATTTCTTATAGTTAGATAATCCGCACCCTCTTAGTTAGCTATCCTTAAGCTTATATATAGCGCTTTAATCGTCCTCCTAGTGGTAGTTTAAAGTTACTATATTCCTAAAGCCTTTATAAAGGGGAATATTAAAAAGCAGATAGTATACCTCCTACGCCGACTAATCGCGTTTAGTAATAAGCTTGTTTATAAACCTAGCTACTACTAAACTAAAGGCATAAAGGCTATTAACGTGCGGCTATACTAATTAGAGTAGCTCCTAGTAAGAAGTTAACTTCTTCTCTTCCTTGCTGTAATATTTGCCTATATAGTTAACTATTACTAATATACTTATAGCAGGTGATATATTAATATTCACCATCCACGCCAATATTATAGCTGTATTGTAACTATTAAGAAGCTTATTATTACGCTGTAGATAGAACGTCTAGTAATATAGATTTTAATCCTTTAATACAGCGGCCTTATTGCGGAGAGAGCGTGGAAAGTAGAAGCGGCACTCCTTTGCTCTAGTAGAGCCTTTCTTTAATCTTAAGCAGTAAGATTTAGTGCAATTGCGGTGCCGTTAAAATCGATTAAGGTAGGTAGTAAGAAGCTTACTAGTGTTAAGTTGTTCTTTATAGCTAAGAGTAGAAGGATATTAAAAATTGGGAGGCCTAGATTAATTAGGATTTATTACGGATATAAAAGTAGCCTAGTACTTAGTAAAAGCCGCCCTTAATGCACTAGCTGACGGATCTGGCTTTGGGGCTGTTAAACTCTATAAGAAGCTATATATATAGCCGCTACCTTATACCTACCACTTATATTAGGACTAAAAGTTAGTACTATTAAATAGACCTATAAGTATATGCTTCCTAAATAGATTGAAGCGGCGATATAGCTAGTAAGCAGCAATATATGGGTTATTATTAAGATTTTGAGAAGCAATCCGGTAGCGCTAAGCCTTATTAGCAGCCTTATATTCGTTAAATCAAGGCATATAAGAGTGTAGATTATACTAATATAGATTAGTAGTGCTAAGTATAAAGAATAGAGACCCGCTCTTAATATTTTTAGTATAAGCTATAAGCTTATTTCTCTTCTGCTTTTAGTAAGGCCTAGTACCCTTAAGCTTCTATATATGCCGTATAATCTTATTTAAAACCTAGTTACCCCTACTACTATTTATAAGATTACTAAGCTTGTCTAAAGATAGATTATTCTTATTTAATCGGCCGTAAAGGAAGCGGGTAGCGTTAAGGGCTTGCTCTCTTATAATCTAATTAAACATATAGTAGTGAAATAAGGGGTAGCAGCTAAACCGACTGTCCTAATACTTAAGCATATACTTAGCGTACGCAGCTAGGGTAACCGTACGGCTTCGTGGTATGTTAAAATCTGCTTTACTATAAGGAAATAGGGTAGGAAAGGTGCCGCGTATAATAAAACTAGCTAATTGCTTAGAGAGAGGTGTCTATCGTATAGTAGGAACCTCTAAGCCCGCTTGTAAGTCTTATTAGTGTTAAACCTCGCGACCTAAAAGCTCTAATTTATTAAGGTTAGGCACTAGATTAGAAACTAAAGTATCTAGTACGTTATTATTAAATTCGCTGTCTAGTATATTACTGCCAAGCTCGGCAGGTAGAGGATTAATAATAGGAGGATGTTATATAGGAGTAGTAGGGTAAGCCGTCGGGCTACTAAAATTAGACTCTAACTTATTAATATAGGGTAGCTAATCTAATATAGAGCTATTTTTAGATAAGCTAGTAAGCCGGGTACTATATATTTTAACGTTGCGATAATTAGGATAATTAACCTTTAGAAAGTAAAGCTACCGTGCTATAGTAGAGCGCCTTACAGTATACCGTTTGGTAAACCGCCGACTTAGGTATTTACTACCCTCTACTACCGCAGGCCTTACGACCAGTATATTAAGTTTAGTAGGTAGCCGTGGTAGCTACCTCTAAGTCTTTAGTATGTTCTGGCTAAAACAGCAGACGTGGCCAGTATAGCGATGTTGCTAGCCGCGTATACGCACGACTTATAGATAAACGTATACGCGCGTAATTAGAAGCTCCTCTACCGCGGTAAGTATAGGTAGGAAGCTAGGAACAGGCCCTGGATTAAGCCCGTTGCTTTTACTAAATAGGGAAGAAAGGGTTGGATTCTTAAGGGCGTCCTTAATACAGGCTTTGCATACACCTATATTATTACCCTCTATAGCTAGGCCTATTTAGAACCACCGCTCCCTATAACGACTGTACGTCTCTATATATTTAGCCTATAGTATACTCTTAAACTTCTTAATTCGCTCCTAATTAACAGCCAAAATAGGTAGTGGTATAGCCGTAGTCGGAGCTTGCCGCAAGGAAGGTGGTATTAGTGGTAGAGTAGGTGTTAACGGTAGGGTAGGTATCGGCGGTAGGGTAGGTATTGGCGGTAGAGCAGGCATAGGAGCCAGCCCCGGCAAGGATGTATTTAGGCCATCTCTTCTACTGCACGGAGCTTCATCTGTGGTATATAGCGGAGGAGTAGGCGAGTGAGCTTTACCCCACCAATTAAGAATGCGATGCTCCCGTTGTATTGCCCTAATTGTCTTTCGCCGTTAAGCAATTTCAGGGGTATCTTAACTGTTCTGGCCGCGAGGCAGGAAGGCGTTCTTGGTATCGTTTTTAGGTGGAGCAATTCGCTGGCGCCTTATAGGACGATTCTTAGTAATAGAACCTAACTTTATAAGAGCTCCCCGCTTATATTTAGAGGCCTAGAAAGGTAAGCAGAAGTAGAAGTAATATATAGGGAAGACGCGCCTTTGACCGACATAACTGGCACAGCTTTAAAATCTTCTTTAAAGGGCCGTCTTTAACAAAGTTAAGGCGGGGCTTATGGATATAACACTTACTGCACTTAATTACAGTAGGATCTGCCATATCTATAAGATATATAGTAGTATAATAGAAGTGTCAACAAAAAGAAAGGCGCAATACTAGGATATTTTGACGTTTATAATATTTTGATGTTTGTTACGTGGATTCTGCCATAACTTACCGCGCGTACTTTTTTCTAACCAATTAGAAGCCAGCTCTCCAACCAATCATAAGCAAGCTTGGCGGGGTTTAAAATCCAGGACCCGAAAGTAATAGACCACTCGTAAACTCGGGTCAATAATGGATAAAATTTACGGCAGTGCTCGTAGCCGGCTCTAGGGTTAGCCTACCGGCGCTAGAGTAAATCTAATTCCACGTTCTTTTAGACAAACATGCGGCACCGTACATAGCATTTTATTAATTATCACTCAACGGCACTATCAGGAATAGCTTACCACTAGTGTGTAGAACGCGGGGTTGGACTCTTCAAAAGGGAGTTTTATCTAGAAGGTGCATTACATTTACAGATAATTAGGTATTCTTCCAGTACAAAAAGGCGCTTTAGAAAAACTTTTCTCGCGATGTGTTCTTCAACCAACCAACTTTAGATCCCTATTTAAGTGGATCACCTTTCACGGTATATGGGATCCTTGTCATGCATTTCACACATTAAGTATTCGGATATCAAGCGGATGCGCTGTGTACATTTCGTGGTTTAGAGAACTATCTTAAACAACTAACAGCAGCGAAGGGGCACGCCGCGACTAGAGTAAACTTGGCATCCAGGTTCCACTGGGGTTTGGCCGGAGTCAATGTTTGATGCTGCCATCTATTGGGCGTGGTCCTTTCACCATCCGGATCGTAAACGTGTCATGTTTCCAAGCTGGCCGTGGGCCGGATGGGACTTCTCTGGGATTTACGATGGATGTTATGTCACGCTCTTTATGCAGGATACGATCCACCGTGAGGCGGTTTGGTATAAAGTAATGGATGACTGTGTCATCATCCTCCCTATCAATAACTCTGTCTTGGCATACATGGACTCAAGGATCACGGCGAAAGAGACTGTCTTGGGCCGTCGGCGGAAACACGAAGTGCTTACCGGTTACAATATGCGCCGATTGATAGAACCGCAAGCTTCGCATGTCATCCGACCCTAGACAAGCTTTGCTTGTCTCCCTGTTGACCGAACAGGACCTCATCTAGGTACCCCAAAGCTCTCATGAAGAACCTCTAGAAGATCTCCTCAAACAATCCTAGAATATTCTCGTGTAACCTGAGAAACCCGTGGAAGGATTCAGGCAGCCCTCGCTGCTTAATTAATGGGTCGCCTACAAGTCAATCAACTTGCTGAAGCAACCCTCAGTACTCAATCCAACACACTTAACTAATCTCACGCGTTTTAACACTGGAGTGTTCAGGACGGCTGTTTAGATACTGATAGTAGCGTGGTCAAAATATTTATGCATATCTGGAATCTTTTCAGGTTATTCAAAACGACATTGCGCCTCCTCATTTCCTCCTAGCGGCAAAAGTCCGTCATCAAACCTGTTGAAGGTATTCATTTCTAAACCTCCGACAAAGACCCAACCATCTAGCGAGCAGAGCACCAGCGCTCGAACGAGAAGATAAATGCTTTACGCTGAGTACGCTTCTATCCAATCTCCATAAATCTTCGGGTCCTCCAACCTGACGCCTTCCATCTCTTCGCGCACGCCAAGCATGCTCACTTTTCTAATTGTCATCGCGCCGGAATCAACTTCTTCATTGACTTTCCACCCGGCCAAAACGGTTCGCAGAGTATCAATCACTTCAGGCTTGTTCTTGATGAGCAAGGCGACAGCATCATAACCACCAGCTCCGGGTACGACACCGCCGACAACACCAGGGACCTTAGAGCATGCATCTAGCAACTGCGTCTGCTCTTCCGGCTCAATAGGCACGCCTGAAGCCTCGGACATCTCCCTGATCAGCCCTCGGATCTTACCGATGCACTCGGTGAGCGGGGCGTAATCGGCCGAGTCCTCCTTCGCCAACCGCACGAGCTCAGCCGCAAGCGCCTCGTTGCGTTTCTGCAACTCGGCCCAGATCTTCCCCGCCTCCTCCGGCTTCTCCTTCCGCCACTGCAGCACCTTCTTCACCATGCCGGGCGTCTTGGACCCGCAGTCCACATCGCACATGACCAGCCTCAGGCCCTTCGGCACGCCGACTGCGGACTTCACGATCTCGGCGTCCCACGTACTGCCCTCCTCCTCGTCGACCAGCGCTTTCAGCCTGAGCGAGAAGGAAGGCTCGCCGGGCTCGCCGTGCGATTGCAGCAGCGCGGGCGAGAAGCGGCGGTACAGACAGGAGCCGAAGACGGCTGAGGCGACGTCGAAGCCGGACCCGACTTTCCCTTGCGCGGCGCAGTGCGCGGCTTGCGCCAGGTTGTGCAGCCGCTGCTTGCCCTGCGGCGTGCTCGGGTCGAATACGTCTTGCGGCAGGTAGTGCACCAGCAGTGCGGCGGTGAAGGCTGTCACGAGCGCGGCGGAGGAGCCGAGGCCCGTCTTGTGGGCGTCCCAGAGGGGTACGCCGAAGTCGAGGAAGCGCGAGGTGGAGGTGGCTTTTTTGGCGGGCTGCGAGTAGTAGTCGTTGTCGGCGATGATGGAGATGGAGGCCGGTTGGATGGAGTGGTGAGGTAGGTATTGCGAGATGTAGGTTAGGGCGTAGCTGAGGGCGGTTTCGACGAAGGGGTTGCGTCGGAGGGTGTCATCGGTGGAACTGAGAGTGTGAGCGTTGGATAGGGTCGGATAGAGAGGTCGAGGGTGGTATGAATGGAGAGGAGGAAGAGCGATTAACTTGAATTGCGAAGCCCAATGAGGCAGATATGATTTGTTATGGATCGCAGAATGCCGAATATAGATGCCAAGACGGACATGCAAGGGACGGACATTTTGAATGTAAAGATTTTTGAAGCAAAGTGAAGTAAAACGAGAGTTAAAGGGATTCAAGAATTCCGATAATTAGATGAAAAAAGTCAATTGGCTGGAGAGGGGAACTCATTCCAATGTTCCGAAGAATGTAAGTGAAAGGAGGTTTCTTGTTGCCAAGACGGAAGACGAGTAATGACGAACAATTGACGATTGACGTTGAAGTTGAAGAAGTTTGACGATATTTCCAGAGAATAGAAAGTTGTGCTTACGCTGCGAGTTGCGTGACTGAAACGCCTCCGTGCTCTTCGGTCAAGCGATATCCATATTCCCAATTGGCCTCCTTGAACTGTGGTGACTTGACAATGATCTCAGAGAGAGCGACGCCACTACTTGTTCGGAGGGGCTCGATATGGACATGTATGCGGGCGTCCAGGCCAAAGACCAAGCCAGTGTATTCGCGGTCTAAAACCAGGTATCCGCCAGCCAAAAGAACCTTGCCAGGAGCAGAGACAGCCTTTCGGGAGATGGCCGTCATTTTGCAACTGACAGCTTGCGGTTGATTTTCGTGAACGATATGCGAAACTGGTTCACGAGTACGCGGCGTTACTAGATTCAAATAGAGCGGAAAAACCAACGACTCTCGTGACCTCAGCTTATCCTTCAGCTTCCCGGACTTGGGATCGTGGGGAAAGCCTTGTCCGATGGCAACGTCACTATGGGCATTTCAGACTCTGGTTCTCAGGGCTGGCTGGGAACTCCGCCCGGGCCCGGTGCGAGATTACAGTACAGTCACCGGCGAAATCCCATTCCCTGCTGAGGCGCTTATTTAACAAGCTAACTCGGTATAACTACGCGTTTAAATCGGGGTAAAAACCCCTTTGACATAATGTATCCGTGGCCTTCGTAGATTCAATCTGGAATCTGGAACTGAAACTGAGGGCTCCTTATTGATCTGACGCCAAGAGCTTCAGTTCAACTACTATATACGGAATGGCGTGCGAATTTGACGCGCTTGCTGATCCGGAGGAGCTTCAGATTGAAAAGTCGCCAGATACAGTCAATTGCACGACCGGCTTCACCCCCCCTTTACAGTGATGTGCACGACCAGCTTCNCCCCCCCCCCTTAGCGAGTTGCAGATTCGGTACGCGCATCCAATTTCGCCTGATTGCCACCAACTGTACATAGTAATTGAAGCGAAGCCAAGTGCCTGGTTATCTCATAAATCAGACCCCCGGGGAGAAATTGCGCTACGACGTGGAAGGACTAGCGCTACGCTTGTGGACCTTACCCTAGTCCTGTGGACTCCTGGACCAATCAGATCACACCAAGAGGAATTTCTCCCCGAGGGTCTGAGAGCTTATGGGCGCCCTTTGTATGAGAACTTAATGTTTTTTGTTAGGCAATAACTCTTCCACCACAACGCGTATCTTAACCCTTTTATAATGTCTAGTTATTATAAAAATACTATAAGGTAGGAGCTCTTCAATTTCTCTATCTATTGCATTAAATAATAACGTCGTAGCTATATTATATAGTTGGTTGCGTCAGTCGCAATTTTTTCTTGTCGGTTATATTTTCTTGTCGGTCGCATTTTCTCGTCGCAATTTTGCCTCACTGCTATGCCTTACATACTTCTCTACGTCTAATTATCTCTAAAATAATATGAGCTAAAAGCTCTTTTTCTTCTCTATCGCCTCTATATTATAGCAATATCGTAGCTCTATTCTACGAGAAGTTAGATATAGGTAGTCGGTCGTTTTAGTCTATTTTATCGCAATCTTGCCTTACTGCTAAAACTTACATACTTCTCTATGTCTAATTACTTCTAAAATAGTACGAGCTAAAAGCCCTTTGTCTTCTCTATCGCCTCTATATTATAGCAATATTCTAGCTCTATTTTATAAGAAGTTAGATATAGGTAGCTGGTTGGTTTTAGTAAACATTCAAATCCACAATCTAACTTACGTTCTACGACGATGTATCTCGCCCCCTAGTGTTCTTAGTAGGGGGTTATAATTTATAAATATATAGATATAATTACCTAAAGAATCTATTACATCAATAAAATATATAATAACTCTTGTGGTTAGGACGTCGCTCGTAAAAATATACAAAATTTGATTTTTAAAACATTCAATTCTCACCAAAGCGACGCCCATAAGCTCTCAGACGCTCCGCAGAAGATTTTGTCAGGTGACAGGGGTGCGCAGGGGGCTGNAATTAGTGCGCTGTTCTAATTGGTCCAGAAGAGGGTCTATGCGTTATCCCATGTCACGGAACAAATCTTCTGCGGAGCGTCTGATTCATGAGATAAGTGCCTGGTTGCTGGGGGCAATTAAATTGAAGCTATATATTTGCCTAGCTTACCAAAGTTTCAATATCAATCCAAAATCGTGTTATAAAATCGTCAATTTGCCTTTAATATGAATCCTCCTTTAAAACGCGTAGCGGCTCGATCAACGGGTGTGTCTCCTTGCCCTCAGCAAAATCGACGAAGCCTCCTTCCTCCCTTATTGCGTACGCCTCTGCCTTTATAGAGCTCTTACTAGGGTGCCCTGCAATAGTCGCCAAGACGCGAACACAACGCCGTTCGACCAGACTTTATATTAAAGGAGCTTAAGGAAATAGAAAACGATCTGGAAGCTACAGATAAGGACAATAAGGAAGACACGGAGGCTTGGCTTAACTATATATAGAGTCAGCAGACTTCTCATACGCAGAGCCAGCAGGCTTAATTAAGGCCATATAAGTCACCATATTCGACACAGGATCCTACTTACTTACAGTCAAATATACCAACACCGCGATATCAAGCTACAGCCTCTCGGGCAGCTGCTTAAGCTGCTTAAGCTGCTTGAGCTCCTCCAGCTCCTCGGGCTCCTCTATAAAATATAATTAAAGATAAAAAAGAAATAACTCTGCCACCTTACCTGCGTATAGAGAGTAAGATTAATAATATAGGAAGAGCTAGCGGCGGCGTGTTTATTACTTATAATTATAATATATTAATTTAATATCTAAAGGAGCCGGCATTTACTGAAACTCTTATTAATGCAAGCCTTTAATATTATAATCTTTGGCGACTTAAAGTCTTTCCTATTTGCGAGAGGGAGCTACATCGTTAAGAGTAAGGTATTTGCGTTAAGCTCTAGCCAATTAAGGTAAAAGTCAACACTTAGTATACAGGCGTTTGTAACATTAGGTTTAATATAGATTTTAAAGTTATAGATTAGTAGTAGAAGATTAATATGTAACTTATTGCGTGGGCTTAATATACTAATAGATATGGCGAGATTAAGGCTCTAACCGTCAACCTCTTAATTATATATGCTCTAGATAGAAATCAGCTAGCGGCCTCTCGCCCGTTAATAATTAATTAACTCCATAATAAGCTTCTAACGCCTTTATAGAGCTTAGAGCTTAATATAATGCCTTATATACTTACTAGTAGTATTATAAATTTAATAGGCTTACAAATTAAGCTTACTAGGCATTAGCGCTGTAAAAAGCACTGTCCTAATGCTAATTAGTATTATATACTTAGTTAGGTAGATATCAAATTAATAGATAAGAACTTATAGGAGTAGGTAACTGGCATTTAGTAAGGCATTGCAAATATTAAGAATCCACCTTATTAGCTTGCTACTCGGCTTACTAAGAGAGCAGCAATAAGAGGAAAAAGTAGTAGAGGAGTACGCCAATCTGCCTTGGGTGAGAGCTCTATAGTTAATAGCCTAGGCGTCATTAATTATTTTTACGTTAGCTTTATAGGCTTAATACCAGATTAGTAAATTACTCCTATACTAGTAAGCCGACTACCCTTATTATCCTTACCTATATTACTAATATACCGCCTATAGGGTATTAACCGCGTAAAGGATCTTAAGGAGTTCTTTAAGTATTAGAGGTAAAGTGTAGCTAGCAATCTTAACTAGGAGGCTAATTTTAAAGCTGCGCACAAAGTTGTCCGTAATTTAAGATGGGATTTAGAGCTTCTACGTAATAAATCTAATGGCGCTAATCCTATTAGGGAGCTTATTAAGGCTAGTATCAAATTAGGTATTATAAGAAGGCTATAAAAGGACTCAAAAAAGTAAGTAAATAAGCGTTGTACTTAGCTTAAGGGAAGTTTTTAAGATATAGATAATTAGTAAAATATAGGGTGTCTCTATTACTACTAGCGCCCTTATAGTAGTAGAGACGCCCTATATCTAAGCCCTTTAAGATATAGATAATTATAATCAGTAAAATATAAGGTGTCTTCGTTACTGCTATAAATATTATATACGGTCAAGAACGCCACTAAAGATTAATTATAACTCTTACCCTAAAAACCTTAATAATTGTACCCACTATGTCAGAAATGGCCTCTTGCGCTCTTACTCTTGCTACTAACCTTATCTATACTTTAAAGAAGGAACGCTTTAAAGCTATAGCTAAAGGCCTCTAGGTGCTCTAGTTAAGAGTACCACTCCTGCCAAATAAAGGCCTTTAGCTCTCTAAAAAACTCTTTAATTAAATTTAGATTAGGTAAGTATAGAGGTAAAAATACTAGCTTAACGCTAAAGGCGTTAAAGAGAGACTATATCCTTTCTAAATAATGGAAGCTGGTATTATCTATAACTACTACTAATCGCTTAGTAAGAAAGCGATTATACTATAGTAGAAGAGTATTTGCTATCCAGAACTTAAAGCCTTTACTATTTATTAAGCCTTTATATACTAAAGCTACCAGAATACCGTTAATCGTATATACAGGTAGTATATTAAGCTTCCTCTTACCCTAATTATATAGCGTCCGTAAAACTAGTGCAATACTAAAAGAAGCCCAGCCTAACTTCCGTATGCCTGTCTTCAAATCCATACCTAACTTATCTACAAATACCAGTTAATTGGCGGTATACTGTAATATAATTGCAAAATATATATCGCAATCGTAAGCGCTACGTTTAAGGGCTACCTACTAACACTTCTTTATATAAGCTATTCTCCAAGCTTTATACTAGAGGATCTAATTAGCTTACCCGCTTCCTTATCTAGCCCGCCAAATAGAGCTCTCAAAATATTATATAGCGGCTTACTACAACGTTAAATATGTCGTAGATTAGCCACTATCCCTTACAACGGTGATTCGGGTCCTCAGGTTATCGATAAGGACCAATTAATTAGATTAGCTAAATTTAGTGCCCGTGCTCAGAAATATAAGGTTAGTTATATTTATAATATACCATATAAGATTAATATATAAGATTAATCTTTGGAGTTAAGTCGCTTAATATAAGGCGCCTAGCAGTCGTCCTTTCTGCAGAACGGTATTTTATATATACTGCAGCCAAAATAAGTCCTTAGAGGACGCGCGCGCCTTTACTATTCCTTACTATCGCGAGGTTTCCTTATAGTATTAGGTAAAAGCTCTAATAGATTCTTTCGACGCCTAATATACTGCACCTAAGTATACCTGCCAGCCTCTATACAAGCTGAGCAATGAACCTCCCTTAGAAACAGCTTAATTAGCTAATGCTGCGCTATAGGGACCTATACTATATTATATATAGAGCGTTAAGGTAGGTGTTTAGATATAGGATTCTTTCGCTTTCGAATTAAGCGTTCAAATAAGGCTCTACTAAAGTTAATTCGAAATTGCTTGTAGGTATTCTCGCAACACTTATAGCGATTGGTAGGGCGGTAGAAAGATAGTAGGAAGCAATTACTAATTACTATATTAAGAAGGAAGTGCTATAGAGGCTTCTAGGTTTGCCTATAGATCCTCTATATTATAAAATACGAGCGCAATTAATCCGTAATATCTATACCGCATATATAATAATTATACTAGAATATAAAGGTAGGAATAGGCAATAGTTTCTCGAAATTATTGCTAAAGACCTTCCGAGTCTGTCTAGCGCCGCTAGCAGTAAGGGGAGGACGTTTTTGTATAGTAATTCTAGTTTGGCGACCTAGTAATATATAATATTATTAGATTTTAAGCCTTAAAGTTAAATTATAGAACTTACCGTTATTAACAGTACTTATAAAAAGCATAATATTGGCGTCCTTCCAAGCAAACTCCATTACTTGGCCGTCCTTAGAGACCTCTACATATAATTCTCCCTATAGTATTTAAGCTGCATAAGTTAATTTAAGCTCTACAAGCGTCCGGTTAATTTACTTAGCTAGCACCTTCTTTTTCTTCTTCTTTCCTTTTATAGTTATAGTCACCTTAATATCGCCTTTAAGATCCCCCTGTTCCTCACGTTGTGTTTTAATTGTTTAAACGGTTCTAGCGGCTCCAATACTAAGGCCTCGTAGTCTTGTAAGAAGCTTAACACTTATAAATAGATTATTAAGCCAAATAACGTGCTTTCTAGGTGGGTAGAGGCGTTTATCTATTTTAGCGTCTTTTTATAAAAGTAAATTAAGAACTACCGCCTACGTTTTTAAAAAGCCTTTATTAATAAAAGACTTATCTAGGTTAACTAGGCCCTTCTTATTACCTTTAGCGTGCTATATAAAGTCTAATATATAGCCCTTATTCGCTAAAATCTATATCTTAAAGCCTTCTAGTGTAGGTTTAGATAGAATATTAATAATCTTAGGTGCACGGCCTATAAAGCATTAAATCGTCTCATTAATAGTAAGGTATATTCTAGGCGTATAGAGCTTCCTATAAGTAAGCCAAATATATTCAGTAAGCTCGTTAACTCTATTAAATGTAGATTTAGGTGCTGTATTATCCTTTGGCCATAGTGGTGAGGCTTAAAAGTGACAATTAAGCTACTGAAATCGGACGATTAAAATATACTTTTTAATAATATGCTCCATACCATAGGTGTCTAAATCCTTCTAGTAGTCCTTAATGCACGATTCTATAGTAATACCTATATAAATAAGCACACCAAAGTACACGTATAGTTCCTCTTTATATATTAGCTGCTATAGGCATGTATACTCCTTTTCCTTATACAATAGATAAAGCTCCGCATGCTTATTTGTCCACTCTATAAGCTTATTTATAATATTCTCTATAAAGAATAAGCTAAATAGCTTATAAGGATCATATGGATCAACGTCTAAAGGGAGGTTTAGTAAGCTATAGTCGTCCCAATTGTTAATATGGAGAGGTTTGAAATGGGGCAGCGGCCAGGGCTTTAGAGGTGCTGTTTTCGCCGTCTTATTTGGAGGAACGTTATATTGAGTTTTCTAAACAAGGTCTATATCGATTCTAGCACAATTGGAAGGCATGGTGGTGGTGTAATTAATAATTGAATTCTATATAGATATACGCGTTGTTTTGAAAACGGTGTTCCGCACGGACCACTTACTTTGAGGACCCCGACGTTGCAAGGGATAGCTCGTCGCCAAAGAGAGTTGGCTTCTCCTCTAGCCGCATTAGTATTACCACAATCATCGGATCGCTGAGTAGGAACTGGCCGCCTTCGCCGTTTAAAGGTGCCCGAGTCGAGCCAAAGACTCGTAGGTTCCTTCTGATAGAGGCAATTAAGCGAATCGTACAACCAGCGGCGGAGGCACACTCTGCTCGAGTCGCTCCAAGTCAAAGAAGATCCTTAATTAGAGCGTGCTGATATGGGCCCATTCGCGGAGCCATAATACCGTAGAGGATAGGTAGAGGATAGGTAGAGGATGGGTAGAAACCTTGCAATATTCGACAACGATCACAGAAGGTCGATCGTGGACAGCTTCAGGTTCTTACAGCCAAGCATACGGCTTCGCTTCAATTACTATGTACAGTTGGTGGCAATCAGGCGAAATTGGATGCGCGTACCGAATCTGCAACTCGCTAAGGGGGGGGGGTGAAGCTGGTCGTGCACATCACTGTAGTGAGCGCTCTGAAATTTTAAATTCGGTACGCGCATCTAATTTCGCCTGGTTGCCACCAGCTGTACATAGTAATTGTAGCGAAGCCGTATGCTTAGCTACAAGAACCTTACTTTGGTGGCCTTTCTCTGCAGTGCCGTGATCTTTGTTAAATATCATGAGGTTTCCGCCCGTACGATATTGCCAAATTTCATCAACCTCTCTGCAGAGACAGCGTTGTATTCGCGTTTTGGCGGCCACAATAGAGGCATAGTTAAGGGGGAGAAAAGGAAGCGTCCGTCTTCAATTTGATTCTCCTGGCCAACCAAGGCGATTCTCCAGGGCAACCAAAAAGGTCCTTGCGTGCAGCCACAGCCGTTCGCTACAATTAAAATTGGATGCGCGTACCGAATTTAAAATTTCGGAGCGCCCCCTAAAGGGGGGGGTGAAGCTGGTCGTGCAATTGACTGTACACTCGCCTCCAGATCAGATTGGAGCTCCAGATCGCTTCTGAACCCCGAGCCGAACACTTCCTAAATCTGCCGGACCATGGCGCAGATCCCCCGACCTCGTCATCGAAACGATTTTGAAATTGCCCTCATCTGCGCTTTGCGCATAGAACACGATGCCGTCGAGGCTCTCTTGGACGAGAATTACGAAACTGACGGTTTTTCGTATGGAAAAGCGCCTGGGGATCACAACGCCTATACTTTAGGGAGGATTGGAAATCATCATGTGGTGCTTGTGCAAATGCCGGGCATGGGCAAGGCGTACGCCGCAGGTGTAGCTTCCAGCCTCCGCACCAGCTTTGACGGCATCAAACTCGGTATACTTGTCGGCATCTGTGGCGGCGTCCCAAATACTGCAGAAGGCGCAGAAATTCTCCTGGGCGATGTCGTTATCAGCACAACTGTGGTTCAAATCGACATCGGCCGACAGTATCCACACAAGTTTGCCAGGAAGGACGCTCTTGAAGAGAACCTTGGCCGGCCAAATTCGGAGGTCCGCGCATTTCTAGAAAAGGTATCGGGGCAACTATCTCGCCAAAGGGTGAAAGATAGAACGGCATACTACTCTGAAGAACTTTGCAAGGAGAAAAGACTAGAGTATCCTGGTGTAGAAAATGACAAACTCTACCAACCGCAGTACCGGCATAAGCATCAATTACAAAGCTCTTGCCCAGTTTGCGCTCAATGTCGGACTATAGACAATGAAGTGTGTGAGATCGCTCTGAACTCCTCCTGCATGGATCTCGTGTGCGACGACAGGTACTTGGTGCCCCGGAACCGAATCATAAAGGCAAGAGGTCTCAGTTCTGATGGGATTCCGACTACGGGTACTAAAGGCACTCGAAAACCGTCAATTCACTTTGGCCGTGTTACGTCTGGGGATACGGTCATGAAATGTGGCCGACATCGAGATGACATTGCGGAACGCGAAAAAGTCATTGCGTTTGAAATGGAAGGGGCTGGTATGTGGGAGTGCCTCCCAACTGTCGTCATCAAGAGCGTGTGTGACTACGCAGACAGTCACAAGAGCAAGAAATGGCAAGGATATGCAGCTGTAACTGCAGCGGCTTGCACAAAGGCCTTCCTGGAGGAGTGGAGGACCACTGATAGGCAGGATGCGTCAGCCGATTGTCCAACTGTCCAAGGTATGGCAAACCCTGCGCGATGTATTGACCCGAACACTCTCATACTCATCTTTTTAACCATCCCTCCAGACTACTTACCTGAGATTTTCAACAAGTTACCTTTGGCGCTCGACGCAGCGTTCAATTCTCGCTACAATGACCACAACCCTATATGCCTAGAGAACACAAGAGTTGAGATTCTTCAAGAAATGGAACTGTGGAGCTTGAACCCCGATGGAGAGTTTATATATTGGTTAAGCGGCAGTGCTGGCACTGGAAAATCAACCATCGCTCGCACAGTGGCAACGACACTCGAGAAAGCTAAACGATTAGGAGCAAGCTTCTTCTTTTCCAGAGGTGGAGGTGATATCGGCAAGGCTAGCAAATTCTTTACAACGCTTGCTTTTCAACTCTCAAAAGTCTTTCCCCCCCTGAGAAACCATATCTATGAGGCTATGAGGAAGCATCCAGACATTGCTGAAAAAGGTCTCCGCAGTCAATGGGATCACCTTATCCTTCAGCCACTCTCCAAGATAAAAGTTGATCCCGCTCGGTTACCATTAGTCTTAGTGGTTGATGCCCTGGACGAATGTGAAGGCGATGAGGATGTTCAACAAATCCTCCAGCTCTTCGCTGAAGCGCAAACACTGGGTCCGGTCCAGTTACGAATCCTTGTAACGAGTAGACCAGAGCCTCTGATTCAACGTGGGTTTCGCAATATTCCCAGCCTTTATCGTCGCGATCTCATCCTTAATCAAATTCACCGTGGACTCATAGACCGTGACATATCAATCTTCTTCCAACACAATCTCGGGTTGCTCCGGGACACCTGGAACGACCTGCCGCTGGGCTGGCCCGACAGAGACATTATCCATCTTCTCGTTTCAAGGGCTCACGGCCTCTTCATCTATGCCGCGACAATTTGTCGGTTTCTTGAGAGAAATGAAATTCTTTGGCCCCCAGACGATCTTCTTCAACTTATACTTGCAAACTCACTGCAAGACACCAGTGGTGTGATAGCGCTTCAGGATTCACACACAATGGAGCTGGATGATATATATACCCAAGTTCTGCGGCATTGCCTCCAGAAAATATCAAACAAAGGCAACAAGCCCAGCGTTGCCGCGTTCATCAGGGAGTGTGTTGGCTCGATTGTTATCTTATATGATCCACTTTCCGTTGTCGCTATGGCCAAGCTAATTAATATCGACGAGAGACTCCTTCAGAGGATGTTGAATCAGTTACGTTCTGTTCTAGATGTTCCTGAGCACCGGGAAAGTCCTGTCCAACTTTATCATCCTTCATTTTGCGACTTTTACCTCGACAAGCTGAGGTGCTCTGATCTACAATTCTGGGTAGATGAGAAGCAAGCGCATCGGACGCTAGCCAATCGCTGTATACAGCTCATGTCAAGCTCTCTTAAGCAAGGCATCTGTGGCGTAGGCGCCCACGGGATTTTCGTGACCGATATTGACAATAGCCAAGTGCAGCAACATCTTCCTCCAGAGGTTCAGTACGCATGCCTCTATTGGATCCAGCATCTCCAGAAGAGCGGAGCTCAGCTTTACAATAATAACCAGGTCCATCAGTTTCTAAAGGAGCATTTTCTTCACTGGCTTGAGGCGCTGGGCTGGATGCGAAAGGTCTCAGAAGGGATTCGCGCAATCGCTTCTTTGGAGTCTATTGTAAGCCTACCCTGTAGTATATGAAGTCATCTAGCTAAACTAATATTCAGGCTAGCGACTGTCCCGATTTATACGCGTTTGTNCATGATATGAAGCGATTTACACTATATAGCCGGCTAGGGATTGAGCAGACCCCCCTCCAAGTATATTGCAGTGCGCTTATTTTTGCACCAGTAATGAGTATAGTAAAGAAGCAATTTATAGACTGGGTGCCTAGATGGATGCAAAGATTACCCAGAGTTGAAAATAATTGGAACGCTTTATTACAGACGCTTGAGGGCCATTTAAATTGGGTCACCGCCGTGGCCTTCTCGCCGGACGGCAAGGTGCTGGCGTCGGCATCGTACGACAAAACGGTTAAGCTGTGGGATGCCGGCACGGGAGCAATGCAGCAGACGCTCAAGGGCCATTCAAGTCGGGTCAACGCTGTGGCCTTCTCGCCAGACGGCATGGTGCTAGCGTCGGCATCGGAGGGCAGGACAATCAAGCTATGGGATGCCGGCACGGGAGCAGTGCAGCAGACGCTCAAGGGCCATTCACGTGGGGTCACCGCCGTGGCCTTCTCACCGGACGGCAAGGTGCTGGCGTCGGCATCGTGGGACAGGACAGTCAAGCTGTGGGATGCCGGCACGGGAGCAGTGCAACAGACGCTCGAGGGCCATTCAAATTGGGTCACCGCGGTAGCCTTCTCGCCGGACGGCAAGGTGCTGGCGTCGGCATCGTACGACAAGACGGTTAAGCTGTGGGATGCCGGCACGGGAGCGGTGCAGCAGACGCTCAAGGGCCATTCAAGTCGGGTCAACGCCGTAGCCTTCTCGCCGGACGGCAAGGTGCTGGCGTCAACATCGGACGACCTGACGGTCAAGCTGTGGGATTCTAGCACGGGAGCAATGCAGCAGACGCTCGAGGGCCATTCAAGTGAGGTCCGCGCTGTGGCCTTCTCGCCGGACGGCATGGTGCTGGCGTCGGCATCGGACGACAAGACGGTCATGCTGTGGGATACCGGCACGGGGGCAGTGCAGCGGACGCTCAAAGGCCATTCAAATGGGGTCAACGCCGTGGCCTTCTCGCCGGACAGCAAGGTGCTGGCGTCGGCATCGCACGACGGGACGGTCAAGCTGTGGGATGTCGGCACGGGAGCAGCGCAGCAGACGCTCGAGGGCCATTCAAATTGGGTCAGCGCCGTGGCCTTCTCGCCGGACGGCAAGGTGCTAGCGTCGGCATCGCACGACGGGACAGTCAAGCTGTGGGATACCGGCACGGGAGCAGTGCAGCGGACGCTCAAAGGCCATTCAAATGGGGTCAACGCCGTGGCCTTCTCGCCGGACAGCAAAGTGCTGGCGTCGGCATCGCACGACGGGACGGTCAAGCTGTGGGATGCTGGCACGGGAGCAGCGCAGCAAACGCTCGAGGGCCATTCAAATTGGATCAGCGCCGTGGCCTTCTCGCCGGACGGCAAGGTGCTAGCGTCGGCATCGCACGACGGGACAGTCAAGTTGTGGGATGCTGGCACGGGGGCAGTGCAGCAGACGCTCAAGGGCCATTTAAATCGGGTCGTCGTCGTAGCCTTCTCGCCGGACAGCAAGGTGCTGGCGTCGGCATCGCACGACAGGACGGCCAGGCTGTGGGATGTCGGCACGGGAGCAGCGCAGCAAACGCTCGAGGGCCATTCAAATTTGGTCAACGCCGTGGCCTTCTCGCCGGACGGCAAGGTGCTAGCGTCGGCATCGTACGACCGGACAGTCAAGCTGTGGGATGCCGGCACGGGGGCAGTACAGCAGACGCTTAAAGCTAACGCCGCTATTCAAACCATGTCATTCTCCGATGACGGGACATTTGTAGAGACTAATAGAGGAATATTACATTCCATATCTCTACCCCCTGGCGGACGACTTCCTCGGCGGGGTCTTTCACGCGGAATATTTGTTAAGCAGCAGTGGGTAACCTATGAGATGGAAAATGTGCTTTGGCTTCCTTCCGAGTATCGACCGGTTTGCACGGCTGTTCATGGTAGCGTTGTTGCTATCGGGCATCTATCTGGTTACGTGTCAATATTAGAATTCGCTTTCTAAGCTTTATTAGACCTCCCCGCCAACCTCCATGCGGTTGCCGTCTTTTTATACTCCTCTACGTGCCGCAATGGCTTATGAATGCTATTGAATTAGAAATGTAACTGCTTTAAAATTCCCTGCGCCAGGTGAGTGGCAAAACAGCCAGGTGACGGCCGTCCACGCATGATAAAACTGCCGTGTATGGTTGGATAAACTAAGGGCTACTGTAGTACATTCACAGACGTGGTTGGGTGTAATCGGGTAGACATGTCTTGAAGTCACACCTTGGCATCATATGTGGCTCAGGCCATGGAGGTATGAACAGCAAAGGCGGGATTAATATATGTACAGTCAAATATCATTAGTACGATACCGTTTGTTCGGCTAAACGTATCGTAATATCAATGGTATTGTTATATTAAGAATCACGGGTAGTGAAAATAAGCAGGAAAACCGGGGATTTGATACCTAAAGAGGCTTAAGATATCTACCTCACGGGCCAAATAGGGCTCTTTGCCATACAAATTCTCTACTAGTTATACCGATATTGATAGTAGGTGCTTAACGATATTGTCAAAGGTCAGATTATCGTAATATTACACTAAAAAAGGCTTGATTAAGAGGTGTAGATCGTAATGCAGAGGATATCGTTATATACCCTATATCGTTTGACTGCAGTACACATGGTAAGATACGAATGGGTTGTCTATTGTAAACTAGTGTTGTCCGGATTAGTCGAGTGTCTAACCGTACAGGGGCTAGCTCGTGGTGAAGGTGCGCCTTTGGACGGAAGCCGATTTCGCTAGTGACTGTACGAGGCAGTACGAGATGCGCCCTTTGGGGTGAGGCGGGGCGCAAGCATGGCACGGCACGGCACAGCACTAGGGCAGAGGATTCCGCAGAATATTCGTGCCAGTGAGTCACCATCGGCCCTTAGCCAGGGGTGCAGCAAGCTGATGGCCGGCGAAGGGAAAGGAAAGCCATCGACAGGCCCAAGAAGGCACGTGTGCGCGGTTTGCAATCGCTCAAACGGGCATAACCCTCATCGGCGCTGCCTTCGTCCGACGCGGCGGTAGAGAAAATTCCGGAAGAGTGGCCTCGTCACCACCAGAGCTTCGAGCTTTCTTTTTCATCGCCCACATGCAAGCTGACTCCTATCCTTTCAGGCCAGCTTTGCCTTTTCTCCCTTAATCCCCTACACTTGTAATCTTCCATTCTACCCTCCACCTATTCTTGCGCCTTTCGATTTCGTTTCCTTTCGTAGAAGTAGCAGTCGATATCCAGGCTACCCCCTCAAAAATCCTTCACCGTAATTTCATTTCAGCGCGTTCTTTTGGCGGCCTGTGTCGTCAAATGAACCTGCATCAGAATCGCACTCTGAGAATAATAGTATGCCACGCTCCACTGCTTCCAGTCTAATTTTGCCCTTCACGTACTGACTCGGAGCCCCTTGCTACAGTCTCACCCTTCCAATCTGAAGGGTTCCTCCATCTCCAAATGGTCTTTAAGACTTTCCACCTCGCGCGCCAGAGTCTCGTAAAGAGTTTCACCCACGGATACGCTCAATCCGTAGTTGCCGCCTCTCAATCATCGTACGCGTCGCAAAACAACTCTTTTGGAGCCTTCGGTTCAAACCTTCAAAGTCGTTTCGGGAAACCCGGTGCGAATCAAACCCAAAATGCCTTTGCTTCCACGTCGACCCAGGCAGGTGGCAGCATCAAGGTTGCTCACAACGAGCACGCAGACTCCGGTTTAGCGGCGTACTATGCTGCCTGGCAGAAGCACCAACGCGTCGAGGATAAGGAATGGCAACAATTCCAATTTACAAAGCGAATCGAGTGGAAGCCTCGAGCAACAGTTCCAGAAGGCAAAAATGAGGCCAAGGAGGACAGCGGGGTCATCGAAGAGACCTCGGATCCGGTTCCGGCTCGAGCCGTCATCAGCCGCGCCTACAGCACCAGCACTGTAGATGATTTCAGGAAGGTTGTGGGTGATGCAAAGGCAGAGGCTACTGCACTTGCACAGGTCGATGAGGCAATCGCTCAAGAGGGGGCGAAGGCTAAAGCCGAGGCTGCATCCCCGAAGCTGGCTGCTCAAGAAACCTCTCTGGTGACCCAGGAGACTCGTCCACAGTCCCCAGCCACAGGATCCAACGTCACTCCTGAGTCAATTGCCTTGAGCCGCACCAGTTCTAGTTTTGCTACTAGTATCTCTGAGATTGATACATACACCGAGCAACTGAACAAACTCGCTGAAAATCAACACTATGCTGAAATACCAGCAATCTTCGAATCTATGCTCGTTTCGGGCATCAAGCCTACCGCACCAGCATACAATGCTCTCCTCTCCGCTGCCATCAACCTACCCAAGACAAGACATCAGGTTGTTCCAAAGGCGCTGGATGTGTACTCTGACATGCTGCGCCGACGGGTGCTTCCTGATACTAACACATACGCCACTTTGATTGAGATCCTCTCTGTCCGGTCTCTGGAAGTTCTTTCTATGACGCAGGCCCTGGAGGAAAAGAGAGTAAGGTATGGTGGTATGGAGGAAGAGGGCAAGTTTATGCTCCATTCCAACGAAACCGAATTCGACATTCTTAGCGAAGACGACTCCCTTGACATCGCAGTCAAGCTTTTCGATTCTGCAACCACTAGCCAGCCTGCACGAACCTTCTCCGAGAAAACCTACCGTGTTCTCGTCTCAGCTTGCGCTGAGGGTGACCGTGTCGAGGACATGGTCCGCATTTATGCGCAGATGGAATCAAGAAATGTGATTCCATGTGCTGACATGTTTGTGCCCATGATCCACGCCTTTGGCAAGTCCGGTGATTTGCGCAGCGCGGTTGAATGCTATGATGAGTACAAAGCTCTAGCCATTGCGAATGACAAGGGAGAAATCTTTTTGTCACGGAAAGATAACGATGTGTATGCCGCTCTCATTAAGGCATACAGTATTTGCGGAAGGTCCGAAGGAGGCCAGAAGTTCCTTTCGAAGATTGAGGAGACCATTGTCGACCCGGAGGACATTACTCCTCTGCGTGACATTGTGAGCTTGAAGGCTCTCTTGTCAGTGTGGTTGAAGAATGGTTCTTTTGAAGAGGCATTTGTGCATGCCAGCGAGAAGTTGAGCCCAGAAGCTCGCCATCTTGCCATGGCTGCCATTTGCATCAAAGCTGCTGACAAGAATGACGTTGAAAATGCGACCAAGGCTTTCAATGCACTTCCAGAGAACGCAGATCTTTCCCGTCCTGCCATGGCCATAGGCGCAATGCATGTTCGCAACGGGAACATCGAAGCTGCTAATGTGTTTTGGAAGATTTTGGAGCTCTCCAGCACCAAGCCTCAATTCATTGAGTCGACCGCCATGCATACGATTGCTCTGATTGGCAGTGGCCAGGCTGAGCAGGGTTTGCGTCAAAGTCGCCAGATGTTCGCACGCATCCGTGATTCGCAAGCTGGATCTACCCAGGCCAAGATGGAGATCGTGGAACAGATTGACGAGGCTGTTGAGGTCATCGGTCAGTTCATGATCAGGCGCGGTATCATTCTACCGGCGAGAGCTAGCATGGAGTTGATGTGGACCATGATTGAGAACGGTGGTCTTGTTGCTCCCGTTGCCGGACATTTACTTGCAGGTATGGGCCCAGAAGGCATTGCTCAGCTTCATTGGGGCGATATCACCCTTCTCATGCAGGTTCAATCGGGAATGATTCTTAACGCTTCCGACTTGGATATTGCCAACACTGCTCGCTTCGCCCACCTGCTTGAGGTTATTGCTTCCACTGGTACGGTAACCGACAAGTCTACTTCAGCTTTGGTCGAGAAGGTTCTTGTCAAACTTGATCGCCCGGATCTCCAGCACCGTTGGTACAGTTACAAGCATCCTGCACCTGAACCAACCTACTCCCCTGTCCAGTATTCATCGTTCCCTCAACGGGCACCGATTCCTGTCGCTCCTGCATATGAGGATTCATTCGACCCATATGCTGCTACGACTGACAACAAGGGCTCCGTTGCTATCACCGACTTACTCGAAAAGACTCACGGTAGATCGTCTTCCCATCTGAATGAGGCTTTGACAAAGTTCAAGAACATGCGCCGAGCTGGCAGACACCCTCGATTCTTCACCTACGCCAAACTCATCACTGCTGCGGCAAAGGAGGATCGTCTCAACCTTGCTCACGACATTCTAGCTCTCGCTAAGCAAGACGTTCCTCTGCTGCCTCAGTACCGTATCGTTAGATACGGTTGGGTTACCATCTTGGATGCCATGGTCGCTGCTTGCCTCACTACCGGACAACGTGGACTTGCTGCTCAATACCACCAGGACTTGCTTGATATGGGTGCTGCTCCCTCGGCTAATACTTTCGGACTTTATATTACGACTCTTAAAGAATCCACGAAGACCTTTGATGAGGCCACAGAAGCTGTCAAGATTTTCCTACGTGCCAAATCTGAGGGCGTCGAACCTTCATCTTTCCTATATAACGCTCTTATCGGCAAGCTTGGCAAGGCCAGACGTATCGATGACTGTCTCTTCTACTTCTCGGAAATGCGCAACCTCGGCATCCGTCCAACAAGCGTCACCTATGGGACTATCGTCAACGCGCTTTGCCGTGTGAGCGACGAGAAATTCGCCGAAGAGCTTTTTGAAGAGATGGAGAGCATGCCGAACTACAAGCCTAGGCCAGCTCCATATCACAGTTTGATGCAATTCTTCCTTACGACCAAGCGCGACCGCAGCAAGGTTCTTGCGTACTATGAGCGGATGCGATCCAAGAAGATTGAGCCAACTACGCATACCTACAAGCTTCTGATCGATACCTACGCTACTCTTGAGCCTGTTGATATGAAGGCTGCGGAAGGCGTGCTTAGCCAAATCCGTCAAGCCGGTGGTATTCCAGAAGCCGTTCATTATGCCTCTTTGATCCACGCCAAGGGCTGCGTTCAACATGATATGGCCGGAGCCCGAAGGCTCTTCGACACTGTTATGGCCGACTCGCGCATCCGCCCTCAAGCTTGCCTTTATCAAGCACTCTTTGAAGCCATGGTCGCCAACCATCAGATTGCGGATACTGAGAGCACTCTCACGGACATGAAGAACCGTGGCGTCGAAATGACTCCCTACATTGCAAATTCTTTAATTCACGGCTGGGCCCTCGCGAAGAACATTGAGAAGGCTAAGGCAATCTACGACGGCGTTTCTATGGACAAGCGCGAGCCTAGTACTTACGAAGCCATGACTCGGGCATTCATGGCAGTGGAGGACCGCGGCAGCGCGATGGCTGTTGTGAATGAGGGCCTCTCGCGTGGATACCCAGCAGCGGTGGCTGGCAAAATTCTTGAACTTGTTGGAGGTGGCAGACCTCTAGTTAATACTGTCAATGAAGCCACGGCCTAATTAATTGGGTGGGATACATTTTGGCTTAAAAAGGACATTCGTTATTTTCTATTTATCTCTTGGTTAATTACTGCATAGAATTGCCCCTGGCCTTTTAGCGTGGACGGACGTCAACGGCGCAGCTGGGCTGGTAGGCTTTCATTGAACGCTTTTTATATCACAGGAAGTGCACGCACCGGCGTTTCTGGTTTTAGATCGCGCATTTAGGCGCAATGCTAGGGATGGGCGGCGGAGTGTCTGTTGGCTATCTGGCTTGCGAACAAGCTGTAACCGTATGGGACCCTGATGGCGTTTCCTGGGAGAGTACCTGGAGTGGCGAAGAGTTACTGTACAATACCCTAGTTATACCATCTCCTCTCGAGTTGGATCTACATGGGAAAAAAAGGTCATGTAGACATGTAGCGTCGAAAAGCAAATAAAAATTTGTAAGAATAATTTCCTTCGTCGTTTGATGGTTGTCCTTTCGCGGCCTTATTTCGTCTGCTCTTCTCGGAATCCTGTTGTGAAGTGAGTTCGGATTCACATAACCTCACGTAGGGATCGAGCAAGTTTCCGAACCTCACTTGATCTTCTTTCCCAACTCTCCTTTCGCTTGTTGCTCTCTCCCTGATCCTGCGCTCCGTTTGTACAACAGATCACTTCAACAATCCCATCAGCTTCCTCGTGGGAGTTCTTGTCTTGAGCCTTCTCCACCTCTACTTGCCAGAACTGTCAAAGTATATCTCCTCCATTCCACCCACTGATTAATTTTGTTCTTTTCCTGCGTCTCGACCTTATCTGATTTAGGGGCTGTCGTACAACCATGCAGAATCTGTCGCTTCCTTCTAGGTCATCCATGGAAACGATGTCTTCGGTGGGACTTGAGCCGTGCCCTATACAGAAGCCCTACGCCTTTCTTGTTCGCCCGGATGGCGCCACGCTCAAAGTATGCCTCACATGGTGGCATCACTGCAATGAGAATGAGTCTTCATGCTTGCAAGATAGTTGCCATGCTCTTGACATGAGTACGCGTAGCGCCTCTCATTCAGCCAATACAAAGACGTATCAAGAAGCAGATACCAGAGCCTTCCGGCTCCTCGATCTCCCTTTCGAGCTTCGAATTCGGATCTACGAATACGTCTTCTGGTTTCCAGCTCCAATCCGGCCGCGTCGCTCCTATCCTTCACTCATAGAAGTCACCAAGCACGCACGCGATTCTATAAACGTCTTTTCTGCACGTACCCGCCTCTTCTGTAATCGAGCACCGTATGAAAACAGAGCTGACCATGGGAATGAAGCCGGAGACATCGTGCAATTCCTCGAATGTGGTTCCCGCTCCATGGGTGGAGTCTTCAACGTCACGCTCGTCAGCCGCCAACTTCACAGCGAAGCCCTCGGCACCTTCTACGCCGTCAATATCTTCGACTTCGGCTCAGTTCATGGACCCATGCTAGATTTTTTCGAAGCTCTGCGAGCCCGGGGACGTCTGGGGTTGCTTCGCCGCGTGAGGTTCTGGATACCGACAATGGAGCCGGAGGAGGGCGAGTTCTATGATGCAGACTACCATCTTCAAGAGTGCCTTGCCTTGCTCGTGCGGGCGCGTCTTGGTCCAGGCATTTGCTTTAGTTGTGCCTACCCAGTTTTGACGCTTTCAACCGCTCACCAACTGGACAGCGACGATCTCTTTGCGATGCTCCGATGGGAACTCGCCATGGAGAACTTTTGCATCAACCTAAAATACATACATCGTCCAGATCTCGAATACGATGCGAGCGTTGTGCCACAGTACATTGGTGTCGAATGGCGCCTGGAGGATCAGGATATGAATGGCAGAACGTTTGGAGGCACGACTCATATTCCGTGTAGTTACTTTTGTGACTGTACTTATCAGGCAGACGTCGATGACCCAGCGCCGCCTCCGCTCATTGTTGAAGATGACACTAGTAGTGGAAGCGAACAAGAGAAGGATTCTGAGGATGATAATGGGGGGTTTGCGAACATCACCGTTACGGAATACGATATATCCAAGTTCATGGACGAGCACTTTCCGCACCCTTTTGACCGCTGCACTCTTAGCATGCAAAACCCCTCTGCCTACTGGGGGGATGGCTCTAATAAGAACGCCCTGTATCCATCTCTGCCCTGCCAGAAGCTCAGCCTGACATTGTCAACCCAAACCCTTGACGAGTTGGAAGACCTCAGTGGTCCTCAACACCACCCGGACAAATCCTCAGATTCACTAACCCAGCCGCTAGGTTGCTGTGTCTGCAAAGATTGCTGCTCTCTTCCAGTCGATCTTTCATGCTCTGATGATTTGATCGACCTAGCTCGCCTAGGCGAATGTGTCTTCCCGCAGCGGTCTCTGCTCTCGAAGTCATATCCTGATGTATCGCTAACATCTGCCGACGCAGGATTTGTATCACGTTGGACCAGAGATATCACAGCTTATATCGGCGAGATATACAAACGCTGGGATGGGGACCAACCAAATAGCGAGAATGAATAGAGCTTAATTGGTGCGATGGACAGCCTCCGCAGCGCAGTCACCTGATAAGAAAACTACGAGAAACGGAATGCAAATGTCATTAAGAGGCGCTTTCACCGGCGAGACTCGACTCTAACATGCCTCGAGCTCCTAGAATATCCAATTTTGTGGGTTTATACGGTAGAGCGCACAGCACGAAGATCTTCGTGCTCATACTTTCTCCGACAACAGACTTTCAATTCCGTTGCTTCATTCATTAAGCACACTCAAATCGCACGTCTTCAGTCGCCGCACAATCAACGTTAGACGACTCAAAGGGATTTCGCTAAACGACAGCACTGGCTGCGAGCTTCCAATCTCTTCAATTTATTTTCTCTTCTGTTACAAATTACTTGCTTCCTTTATTTACTCTTTGCCTCCTTTCAACATGTTCTCTAGATATCACGTGCTGCATGCAACATAACACTTCCATTCCATTCCCCTGCCAGATCTTTCACATGAGGAAATTTTCGCTAATTTGCGAACGATTATTTTCTTTCCTGTCTTTTTTTTCTGCAAAAAATAATCATATGGCTGTACCATACTGCTGACAACCTACCTTTTCTCTAATTTTTTGTCAGCAATACTGTACTTTCACTGGCCTTGCCCCATTTCCTGCTCCTCCGCTTCATGCATCCTGTAAGCCTTATTGTATAAATACATAAGGTTGCCGAAACCCTTCTCTGCAGCAATCTCGGCTTTCGCTCATCCCCGTCCAGCCAGCTGTTCAGGGCTTCTTTCATACGAAGTTATTATACTGTACGGGATTAGTATGTAGACCACAAATGCAAACCCGTATGTAGAAATAGCAATTCCACAACGGCACTTATTTGTCCGACTTGGCACAATATAATTGTCACATACAATCAGGGGATCCACGGTCACACATCACACGGCACGATCCAAAAGTCAAACCAAGCCACCTCAAGTGTACAAAGAAAAATAAACATTTCCCTTCCCTACAACCACGACTACCCTGCTCTACCCCAAACCCGCCTCACATCACCTCGCCCCACCACACACGCACACAAACCAAGCCCATCCACCGGGCTCGCCAACTACCCTCTCCCCCTTTCCGACCACCCCAATCCCGCCTACGCTTCTCTCCCGCGCTCTCAGCAACTCAATCCAGATATATACAACTCCCCCTCTGCATTCCCTACTACAAGGATGGGGAAAAAGAAATCCCAGTACACGGGCCCTACAAGCACACAACCCCCTTCTCCCCCTGAGCAAAAGGCTAAAAATAAAGAAGATAAACCCCTCAAGCCTAAAAAGTAAGCATTACTACTGTACTACTATTATAAAAAAAAAAGCCCTCGCATGCCAGAAGCACCACGCACACTTTTTTTTCGTCAAGAAGCGGAAAGAAGGGAAAAAAACAGCCCCCTTTTTGTTCCCAGGATGGAAAAAAGGATGGAAGGGCGGGTATAGAACGTGGTTTTGAAAAAAACCCCAAAAAAAACAAGAACTGCAGAGAGATGGCGCGCTGCGTTCGAGAGAAAGGGGAACGGTAAGTACAAAAGGGAAGAGAGTGTGTGTATGTAGCGAGCTCGTAGCCACGAGAAGGGGCGGAAAGAGTATATGTCAATGCACTGCCGTGAATAGTTTGAAGAGGCAAGAAAAGAACTTGATCTAATGCAGGGTCCCCTGAGGTTGGTTTTCGTTATTAATATTAGTTTGCAATAAAATGCTTTCGAGATAGGCTGGGTGATTAAAACCGCTGGAATCGGGTTACTTCTGCTGCATTAATCGGAGTTAAAGGGCCCTTGAGGAGAAAAAGGCGATGCAATGCAAAATACGCTGTAAAGAGACACGCCATCTCGCTGTCGTTGGCGAAATCTAATAGCTGAGGTGTGAAGAATCTAGCGATGCGGGCTGCGGTACACCCGAGGAGAATGTCGTTGATAGCCGAGGAAGGTTATGGGAGAGAGTTCGGTCGCAAAACGGTTCGTGGAAACGCCATCATCGTGCCGGCATTAAGATAGAAAGCAAAAACAGAAAAACCGTCGAGAAAGAGGCTCGTAGCTGACAGCTCTAAGGGCTTCCGTGTGGCGGGCCTCCAGACCCTCCACCTCCTCCACCGCCCGTTGTGTCGGTGCTATCTCCTTCGATCGTCTTCCGCCAGTGCTGTGGCAAACACACGCACACGAGCGGGAATGCCTTGATCTCGCTGCCGCTGGTGACGCCGGACCGTCTGCTGCCGTTGCTGACTCCCGAATCGCGCTGGACGTTTCTCCTCGCTTCCCATTGCTCCGCTGATTCCGAAAGCTTGACGCCAGTCGCCCAACCATCATCCCATATGCCCACCACTTTGAGCATATCACCCCGCTCAAGCTCGAACTCATCACTGGCGCGCGGCTGGTAGGCCCACAGTGTAGCGACTGTGTCGTTAGGCCTGATCTCGTCTTGTGAGTAATAGTCTTTGAAGAATTGGAGCTGTTCGGATTGGCCAGATGCGACGCCTTCGGGGCTCGAGAATTGGTCTCCGTTACCAGAACCAGAGTGCGGAGAGTGGCGGCCGACAGAGCCCAGAGCAGAATTGCTCGAAAGTGAACCCTGCCGCTTTGGCAAGGGGCCTGCAGCGAGCCCACTCCGTTGCGAATCAGGCGATCCGCTGTAACCGTCCGAGGTCCGGCGGTATCCTCCAAGAGTGCCTGCAGCACCAGGAGAGCTGTGGTGGCCCGAGGAAGTGGTGGAGCCCTCGAGAGCAGACATACGGGCAACGCGAGCGCCAGGAAGTATGGGTGGAGGTTGCGCATCGTCCGTAAAAGACATAGCAGGATCCGCGGGAACTGCTTGACGCACAGGAGAGGGTTGATTGAGGGTGCTACCAGCTTTGCTATCGTGCTTCTTTCGGAGGCGGAAGCAGAAGAAAATGATGGCTGCGAGAATGAGGGCTGCGCCGAGGACCGAACCAACCACTACCCCAGCAATCTGGCCACCCGTAAGACCATGAGCCGCCCCAGCTGCGGCCGCGGTGTGACTGCTAGTTGCCGATGGGACACCAGAGGATGTCGAGGAAGGGAATAAAGGTGCCATGGACGTAGTTGTGGGAAGGTGGACGTTCACGCACCGCTGCTCGACGTTGGAGTTTACACAGCAGGAATCTGTAGCGTTGGGTGAGCTTGCTGCGCAGAACGAGCAAAGGCCCTGTAAATTCGATTGGAATCCGCAGTCATTCGGTTCGTTCTGCGCCCCGGTGATGCAGGATCCGCTCAGGGAATTAGCTGGTAGAGCACAATTCGTAAAATCAGCTCTGATCTGGCTCAAGGCGTTCCGTCCAGAATCGCCACATAATTCAGGGCTTGCTGTTATCTCCTGTTCGCTGATGGCAAACTCGGCCTAAAGAGCCGTCAGTGTTCCACCTCATGAGCGCAAAGAGAGCCAATTGCACTTACACATGAGTCTGCGCAAAGAGGCTTCGTATCATTTCCAGACGCCCCGCAGGCTGATATTGAATTTTGTACGATGGCGTTGCAAATAACACTAGTCGTATATCTCGCGTAGATGTCTGTTGTGTTTGTAAGATTTACGCTCGAGCACCCTATGAGCTGCTGATATCTATGCTCCGGTCAGCATCCCATGTCTAGCCCAAAAATAGTGTGACCATACTTTTCTCTCGAGTAATCTGTTGAAATGTACTGCCGTATCCGATCGTCAAACGTCGCTGTGTCTGATACGTAGGAGAGGAATGGACTGTGTGGGGCCAAATTAGCCTTTGAGGTCGTTGGGAGTGGGGAAGGTTTCGGCGCGAAAGGTTAGACATACAATAGACCGGTCAAGGTTGGGCTTGTTGAGATGGAGGAAGAACTGAAGGCCGGACACGCAGTCGAACCGGCGAGCGAGATACAACTCTCAGCCATTGTCACGGGTGCTGCGGCAGCGAGGAGTGAGAGGACGAGAGTTGGCATTGCGAGCGAGGATTGCCTTTGGCGCCAGGGATGTCTCCTGGGATGTTGGCAGTTTCTCTTTGGTGTAGAGGCAGAACCTTGTTGCTCGGTCTCCCCCATTTTTCTCGGTGCGCAGTTGATGTTGGGTGAGGCAATGGGCGGTGGTGAATTGACCGACCGTTGAGTGCAAGGTGAGGACCGCAATTGTAGTCCGCTGATTCCAAAAAGTCCGGGTCGACAAACAAAGGCTTCACGTATCCATCCGGCACGGTAAACACGGCAGGTAGTGCAAGAAGGAAAAGGAAGTTTCAAGAAAGTAACAAAAGTAACCAAAAGGTTGGGGAGAATTTGGAGAAAAAAAGGGAGCTGGAAAAAGGACTTGGGTCAAGGCCGGGCAAAGTCAATTGAAAGAGCGACTGGGTGAGGTGAATTCTACGACTCCTCAAAATGGGGAAGAAGCGTACAAGGACTGTACAGGAACAGGAACTGGGTGTGGAAAAGCGCGACGAGCCGAATGGGCAGCAGCAGAGGCGAACCCCAACCAGCCCAGTTGGCTCGGTAAGTCGCAAATTGGAGCCCTCAGCGAGCGCCGTGGCCAAGAATCTGCCCGAGTTTATTCGAGCTTATTCAGTTTATTCGAGTTTATTCCGCTGCCCGTCTACGCCGCTTTATTGGTTGGTGGCTCTCGTACTCCAAAAACGACCTCTGGGAAATTAAAGAGAACAGACTGAGCCAGCCCAAAGTTATCGCCATCGCCCTCATCGCCCTGACTGACCGAAGTCCTCCCTGTTGTTTCAGCTCTCGATCGCCGTTGTCCAGTGCGTTGAGATTTCCCACCAGCCGTGATTTGAAAGTTGTGCCTCCAAACGTTGGCACACAAAACACCACGGCTATTCAGCATGTTTGTTTTGATGCTGCATCGTCGCCAAACCGAGCGCCTCGCCCGAGGCGCTTGCATGATTTGGCGTGCTCTTTGGCGTCGTACATAGCCTCAGTACGGCCTCGCGGTGCACTTAGAGCATAAAGAGAGGGCCCTTGCTTGCTTTTCATAACTTCATGCAACTGTCATCACCAAATTTAACATCCGCAGGGATCAACCGGACGGTTTCACCTGCGCACTCGTCATTATTCGTGAAGGCAGGGGAAATAAATAACAATCTCAACTCACTCGACTCAGCTACAAGGTGCATGTAAGTATCATAGAGCTTACGCAAACTACGGGAACACTCGACTCCATCGGGCCCGTGATAACCACGAGTCGCCCGTCGCGTCGCGCCCCGTCTCCTCGGCTGCCATTCCCTGGATTTCTTATTCTGCAAAATCTGGGTGTGGCTTTGGCCCTGTGGCGGAATACGGCGGAGAGGGCCTCGTGCCGGCTTGTGTGTATAGATAGGCTGGTTTATTCTCCGACAGTGTCACGTTTTGGCCCATACGCAATCATCGCTTTACTTCGCACTCTCCGAATTCGAGTTTGATCTTCATTGCACTATTTGTATGAAATACCTAAGACATGATTCCTGTTTACCCAGCTATTTGGCAAATGCCTCGTCTTCCACATCTCCACAGTCAAATACTCACCGCTGATAGGCTTGCAGACTAGCTAACGGCTATATTGTTAAAAAAGTGTCCCTCCGCAGTTGACAGCCACATATCGACAGTTGTGAGGGGGTACACCAAGCGGACTGCCTTATCGTCTTTCGAACCAGTGGCCCTGAGCATTATGGGCAGTTGGTTGATCCAAACGAGGCTTGCGTCAAAAAGTCACTCTCGCCTAGTGAGATTCGCGATCTACGTCTGAAGATCCATTGTTTTAGGCCTGGTTCATAGAGACCATCTGGTGCCAAGAAGTTCCATAGAAAGCCAACACGACCATCCGAAACCAAGCCTTCTTGGCCGCTGAAGCTACCGCTGGCTTCTAACTAGACCTGTTTATGCCACGTGATTTCCCCCTTGCAGTTCTTCCTGTACTATACAGTCCGGTTCTTGTACGTGCTCCGCAAGTGTGGGTACCTCGTGAAGGTCTCCTTCAAAGCACCCTTCGCCGTATCTTGCACCTCCTCTGCCTCATCGCCCCTCTTTTGCATGCGATGAAGCCATGTGCAGCGTATGCTTTCATATTCGTTGCCCGTGAGATAATTGAATAGTATCAATCTAGCCTTGAGACCTGCGCCCTCGGCAACTTCATTGAACCATTTGAGCCCTGGTAGCGTATCAAACTATTCCGGAACAGGCACTTGCAGCGTAATAGCTCTTTCCTCTTCGTTGAATGTCTTTGACAATTTCCGCAGGACGAGGAACATACCTGCCAGAGGAGAGGCATTGCATAAATCTATGCCATCCGGAAAAGACATATCTGACTCCTTCCGGAGCACATCATACATGTCCTTCAGGACACGTTGCGTGTGCTTCTCGTTGTAGAAATGGACGAAAATTCGAATCCTCCGCAGGAGGTTAAATCAACAATGACTGGCGAGCGCTACGAAGAATGACCGTGTCACGGCTATATTCGAAGGTGTTGATGCCGTAGAAGACGGGTAAGCTCTCCTTACGTATCGGCCTGCTGCTCCGCGTAATTTCAAACCTCCTCCAAACTTCGTTGTGGCCCGTTCGACCCTCCTAATGTCCTTGTAGAAACCTATTAAATTCTGTTCCGAATTGAGGTTCGAAGTGCATGTTATTGTCGTCGTGAAACCGCCACTGATTTGAAGAAGACATTGTATATTTCTTAGCCCCGTCAGCGCCATCAGAGAATTTAGCTGACTGCTTATTCGTAGTATCGCAGAGGTGCGGCATAACGGGCTTTTCGAATTTCAAAACAAACTCGTAGACACGAGTACGCAGCTCTGTTGGGAGTTCCATGAATCTTGTAAATGTCCCGACCACCTCCACTAATCTTCTGAAGTTCCCACATGCCACAGAACTCTCCGGTTCAATTGCCTGTTCAACCATTGTTTCTTCCTCATCAGGGCTCCAGGGATATTCTGTAGTGCTTTCGATAGTATATAATCCTCTCCTACGCCTCCGTCCTGACATGTTGCGCTTCCAACCAGGCTTGTGGTTAAATCGAGACGATTTGTCTTCCAGGTATCCTAGGAGAAGTCCATCTGCTTTGAGCTCAATCGGCGAATCCGACAGTGATGATTCAGATTGTGCCACGTAGTTAAGCAAACTTAGAGGCACGAGCTTTTCTCCCGCTTTGTCTATTTCACCCCATACTTCAGGTCGCTGTTGTTCCGAATCACATGATATATAATCATTTTCCCGAGTTTGTGAGGCCAGTACACCGCCGCATAATGAATCTTGGGCCCACGCCGGGATATTCATCAAAGTACGGTCGAGGGTCTCGTTGCCCTTATTTGATATCTCTACCTCAACACATGTTGTTGGAGTGGTGGAGTTTTGGAAAGCGTTATAAAATTTACGCAGTCTTTCATCTGGGTGAAGCTGACTTGACTGACCAGGTTATCTTCAATAGCGTCTATCAACTCGCGAGCTTCCCATCTCTGCATTCGGAACTGAATCATCTTCCAAATGAAGTGTTCTATAAGTGCCTTGATGGCCGGGGTCACAGCCTTCTCATCTTCTTGGTGTCTCGTGCATTCCATGTTTGGACTTAGTGGCAGGGTCTGATATAGTTCGCAGTCGAGTAGGGATGGTGGGCATTCTTCCCTTTTTAGGATATCATCAATGGCCACATCTTCACCTTGTGCTTCTTGTAGGCTATCTGTCACCAGCTTTTTCTGCCTCGCAGACATCATCTTCTCAGCGAAGACTGTTTTAGCTCAACCCGTTCCACCCCTAGATTTCGTTTGCGTCGCTTCCTCTGATGCTGATCGCAGTGAACTGACGGCCTTAGGTCGACAATCTATTCACTGGAACTGCTGTGTGACTGAGAGGGCGTTGTACGGAGGTCCGAACGCTTGTCTATTATCGCTAAGTCTATATTATTGCGCTCTCGCTTCCTCTATGGTCGTTCGGGTTCACGGGTGTTTGTTGCAGGGGTCATGTCACATTTAATTGAGTGGATAGTCGGTTTCTCTATTTAACTGGTGGGCGACGGCCTTCGAAGGTTCGGCAGTGAAAGTATATTCGAGATAGGCGAAAAGTGTATCGACGCATGTAGACTTTACAGTCACTCGACAAACCTTCTGCGTTAGGGGTTCGCAGCTCTTCAGTAAGGGATACCTGGCTGTGTTTGAACATCAAGAAAGAGGGGTTGTATGGCCAGTGTGCGTTGAAGAAAGCTAGTTGTAGGCGAGAAATGTACTGATAAAAAAATTCACTCACATGTCACTGAAAAGCACCTTAGCCAAGTTTCAGTGTGAATAAGTATTGTAATAAACTACATCGGTAGAATGCAACAAATATGAAGGTTCGTCACTATGGCTCTATTCCTAAGTCTTGGCTCGGCATCAGCATTTTCCGCCGAAATTCTTATACTTACACGAACTTTTATGTACAGAGAAAATTTTGGTGGCACAGCCTATTTGGTATCACCACCTCTTACCCCGATCATCAAAATCACCGCCTTTCCTTTCCCGTTCAAGCCTATCATCGAATTCGCGCTGCGCCTCAGCTTTTGCTAGCTGCCTCTCCTCATCTGTGCTTGAGAAACTGAAACTATCTCCAAGTGTTGAACTTTCACTCTGTTCCCTTTGAATAGGCCTTGCAGTGTTAGGATGAGAGCGTTGGTCCGGCTGTGCCTGTCCTGATGCTGCGTTCCTTCGGATACGGTCCCAAGCCGACCCTCCACTATTTTTATCTTCGTTTAAAGGAAATAAGCCACCGGTGGGCGAGGCATCATCATAAGGCGGAGGCTGTTTTGTGGCTCCGCGAGTATTCCTATTGAATTCGGAAGACCTTTCCAAGGCGCGTCTCTGGCTGTCAGAAATAACACCTGCGTCTGTGCTGCCATCAGCAGAACCCGACCAGGAGTCGTTGCCTGCGGCTGATGACATATCATCATCAGTGGTGTTTCGAGACGGCCACGGACTGCTGCTGCGGTCTTGAGCCGGCACCGGGGTTCCTCCGCCGGGCAATGGGGAATTCCCCCGCATTCCTCGAATAGCTTTTTTCATATCTTCGTTGAAGTTGGTGAGTCTTTTGTCCCGCTGCATGCCCACAGCGGCAACGGTCATGCCGTAATTGGACCCAAGTAAAGTTCCGATGAGCTGACCGAGAATGACATACGGCCAAAATCGAGCAACATGCCATGCCAATCGTGCTCTTTGTCCCTTGAAAGCAAGAAAAACATTGGGGTCGAACTTCTCCGGCTTTGGCCGCCAAAATGGAAACCGAAATATATCTGCTGTCTGGTAGCATCTGACCGCTCCTCCAAGCATACCAAGAACAGCTCCATAAGATGCTGTAGCCTTCGCCTTGGCAAAATAGTATGCCAGTACCGGGGCTTCCTCCTGCGTAAGCGGGCGTTTAAGTGTATGCTGCAGGGCTGACAAGTTCTCTCTGATGCCGTTCGCAATGGACTGCTCGGAATACCCTATAAGAGGCCCAATAATTGGTGTAGGATGAGGCAATGAGCCCATATCTATGGTGAGCGTGTTCCGCCCATTTGAGGATGGCTTAGTGGAGTATGGGTCATTGTCGGAGGGGTCGTCGGCGAAGGAGTCTGAGGCAGACGCCGTTGCGTCGTCGAGTACCATCCAGGCGGGCGATGCGGCAGAGCGCAGTTTCTGATATTTCTGTCAATTGCTGGGATATTTGGTGAGAGGAGTGGGGAGTCCCGCAAGCATAGTTCGTCGATGATGAAGCTATGGCGTCCAGATGTATTAAGCGATTTGCATAAAGTTGCATTTTGTGCAAGCTACAACACAACTCACCGAACCTTCCCTAGTAGTAACAATATATCATAAATCTTCATCAATTCTTTGACGTGAAATTTTGATCTAAATTACATCAGACGTTTATTCAATATATAAAGTTATTTGCTCCGTGAATAGGTCCCAGGGCACGTTTCCAAGTGATAGTGCGAGATAATCACAGTCGTAGACCTCATCGCCTTTGAATTATCAGTCGTAAACCAGTCCAAATTTCCATCTATTTTCCCACAAACTTCCTCTGTGTATGTTTTTACGGTGATCACATATTTGATGCTCAAATTTTCACATGTAGTTGCGTTCGGTCTCCGATTCTGAAACACTCCCAAACCATCAAAGCATGATGATTGATGAGTAGACTATTTGAAGTATCACCTTCGAAAAGCCAAACTTACTTTTTTGTAAGTATGCTGGCAATTATCTAGAGACTCAGCTAATTAGGCTCCACCTACTTCTTTCCCATCCGCGTGTTTTAGCCCCCTGTATGTGTCTAAAAGCGTGCCTCAATATAGCGGCCTCTCCTCTGGGCCCGAGTCCTCTTGATCAAACTATCTAATTGTATATCACCGCACTGATGAAGAACATAATCGATAGAAGAAAAACTTACTTCGGAGTCCGCATTGTGCTCCAATCCCAGCCCATATGTAGCTTCTTATCCCGACTCCTTATTGCGGCTTCTTCCTCCGGCCTAGTTTGGCTAGAGAAAGTGATGAATAACACCGGACTTGCATCAGAAACTCACGTTCGAACCTCGACCTCCTTCTTCTCCGATACAAGGTTTGAGCTTTCTCTGGGCTTTCTCGGTGTCTTCAAGATCGATTTCCTTCGCAACGAACTAGCTAAAGCCTTCTCCGAAGCCGCTGCTTTCTTCAAGGATGCTGTTTTCTCTAAGACCTCATATTGCTCTATAGTTTGCTGCATCACCTTGATACTTGATGGCTGCACGTTGCTCCCGTCATCAGGCCGGCCGGCTTCGTTAGGCCTAGTTAAGATTAATATATAAGCAAGGTATGAGGATAGAATGAAAAAGAAAAATCCGAGGACGCACTTTGGAGCTTTACCCTTGCTATTTGAAGGTGTCTTGTCTTTGTCTGGATCCATGTTTGAATGCAGGATGACCAAGTTTCATTGTTTCAAGCTATAGCTGATAAAGTACATTAAGACTTGAACTGAATCAGGTATAAGCTTGTGTGAGTGCTGGGAAGAAACTGGAGAAGAAAATCTTCTGCCCGTCCCTATAGGTCGCTTGTCAAGAAGCCGGGTTTGAAAGAGTGTGAATGTAAAATTATAGGATTAATGCCGTTACCTGAGACAATCTATATCAACATAGGTTCGAACGGTACCAGCCGATGTTACCTAAGGCCCTGCTCACCTGCTGCACTATATCTTGTTCTCGCAAGCAGAGTATTAATTGTTAATGATTGCGCAAACCTCCTATGATCCATTGTTAAGGATACCTCATGCTTTTAATTATGAAGCTTAGATAAAACGGCTTGAAAACTGTTTTGATCACTCTCCTAAACAGGGCACATGAGTGCCTTCGTATTTTAATTAGGAGAAGAGTGTCTGGGAAGAGCAATTAGAGGCCATCTATTCGATGCGTGGACGTAGATACCGCAATCTTTAACACCAGTAAGATAACCCAGGGAGTCTTTACAACTACAACTGTATTGTGACACCTTAGAGCACTAGAATAGTAATAATATTGCAAACGGGATATGTCGGGCTCACAATCGCGTTTTATGTGACAGTAATCAGAGAAGGTGGCAACAACCGTTCTGCTAGAAAGATGAAGGCGCTGTGTACATACTACGCTTTCAATCCCGGAGCGCTGCCTTCCCCCAAAACTAACGAGCCGCTTGACGTCAAAGACGCGCTGATGCCGCTTTTTCTGGGAACTGCTCTCTGGGTTGCTCATACTCTTAGCTAGCACGCCCCCAGATTTAGTTTGGACAGCATCTACCACTTCTCGACGTACGGTCTGATATCGACCTCCCATGTGAAAGTCGTCCGTGGTTGGATATGAAGATGCCAGTAAGTGTCCGCAATCTTTGCATTATTAGTAATAGGTTTCGCAACTTAAGAGAGTCTAATCTCGGAGGAATGCTGGGATATTTTCGAGGTGACTTACTCCATCAGCACTAATCTTCGCATCCGGGCCAGCGTCCTTCAACCACCCCTTCGTCCGTGGGATATCGATAACGCCGTCAATGATAGCATGTGAGACATGTACACCCTTCGGACCAAATTCTCTCGCCAAAGACTGAGACAGCGCACGCAGAGCGAACTTGCCACTTGCGAAAGAGGACATCATCGCAGAACCCTTGATGGATGCAGTGGCGCCAGTAAATATGAGAGACGGTGGGTATCTCGAGCCTGCATCAACTCCCTTGAGGAGGAGAGGCAAAGTGGCTTGTGAGAAGAGGAAGGCGCCTTTACTGAAGGGGCACACCAATTAATTGAGTCCTTGGAGGGATGAAATATGCGTCCACCTACCCACTAACATCCAAGCCGGCCGCGAAGTCATCCTCCGTAAGCTCTAGGAATGGTTTGCGGACAAATTTTCCACTCGCGTTAAACACAGCTGCCTATGCAAATTATTAGTACCTGTAAAGTAGACATATTTTCGGACCGTACAGTTCGTCAAACGGCCTGCTGGATTATGGTACATGTACTAAAGGGGTACTTACCGCGGCGCCTACTCCGGATCCGAACTCCTTCTCAATCTTTCCAAAAGCAGCCTTAACACTATTTGAGTCTGCAATATCGGTACTGATCCCAATTGCTTTGCCTCCGCTCTTATTAATATCCTCAGCTAGCGACTCGAAGCTGTCCGGGTTTCGTGCTAATAATACCACTGGATAGCTAGCTGCGAACTTCTTTGCAACTGCTGCACCAGTGCCCGGCCCAACACCAGCAACAATTGTAATAAGCTTAGACGCCATTTTCGTTAAGATGATTTAGAGATATAGAAATGTCAACCGGTGTTTGAAAATATCTACGAAAAAGCAGGGGGAGAGTGGGGATGTTTGGGGATTAAATATGTATGTTTAGTAAATGAATGGGCGGGGGGAGGTCAATTGCACAATCGACAATGAAAGGGTTGATTTGTAAATGACGGTCTGATTAGAAACGCGGAGGCCGAAGTTGCATCATTCGATGCCTTTGAAGGCAGTATTCTCGCTAAGCTGCGCTAAATGCCACAGCTCTGTGGTCGCGACCGACGGAGCTAGCGATTATCCTAGTGTGCTGCGTGGTATTTGAAATGGCATAAGGGACAAAATCGGATTAAAATCAATGTCCGGTAAAATATTAATTGAGCGCTTGGAGTTATCCACGATATAAATTATTGTCGGAACGTTAATCACGTGACGTAGTCACGAGACTACGAAGCGAGACTAACTGTCTGATCTTGGAGCAACCCCTTTCTTATAAAAATAATCGACTACTAACTTTAACACCGCATACGTACCACTATAAGTGATATTCGTGCACGTTGATAAAGTGAGTATACTAATACTAATTAGTAGACGTATAGATTAGGAAATATGCAATAGCAAAGCTCGAAACTATGTATTAGCTTAACTGCTAACGCGTTAGATTGTAGAGCTATTACCCTATTTTAGTTAAAGGAGAAAACTATATTACCCTTAAAGCTTAAGACCACGTATTAGCTTGCTAATGCGTTAGATTGCCTAGAGAATTGTATCTTTACTTAGAGAGAGCTACGTTATCCTTAAAGCTTAAAACTATGTATTAGCTTAACTGTTAACACATTAGATTGCCTAGAGGACCCTTAAAGCTTAAAACCACGTATTAACTTAACTGTTGACGCGTTAGATCGCCTAGAGGACCGTATCTTTGCTAAGAATCGTCTATAGTGTCTAAGAACTGTAGATTCGTTAATAGGATATATATATACCTTTACACCCTTACCTTAAACCTTAACTCCTTCGAACCGACGACTACCCTTATACCTACCCTTATACCTACCTTTATATATAAAGACACGACAATATGGAAATTAACTAGAAGGAAAGAATTACTAAATACGGCTACGGAATTAACTTAGAGACGGTTATAGATAATAATCTAACGGAGTATGTGGAGACTAAGATGCACCTATATATATAATCTAACCTTATAGACTTTGCATTATGGATAGTATTTTAGGAAGACTTTAAGAACTTTATACTAGAGACCTTTAAATAAGTATAATCTAATACTAGAATAGGAATCCGTTAATACCTAGTTAAAAAAGAAGTATATATTATTAGGCAAGATAAGAGATATTCCCTTAGTAAGGTATTAACAGACGTTACTAATAAAGAAGAGTTTTATAAATGGACGGATGAGGAGCTTATTGCGGCCCTTGTAGAGGTAAAGCTAATAATCACAACAACTCTATAAGACTAACTTAATTTAACCTTAGACAAGCTTGCTATACCTCTAGCCCCACTACTAGTTATTCCAGCTACTGTACTACTAGCTACTCCAATTGCTGCACCGCTAGCTACTCTAGCTGCTATACTACTAGCTACTCCAGTTACTACACTACTAGCTACTCTGGTTGCTGCACCGCTAGCTACTCTAGCTACTATATCACTAGCTACTCCGGTCGCTGCACTGCTAGCTACCCTAATTGCTACCCCTGCTACCCCTACTACCCCTCCTAGTCCTTAATTCTCCAATTACGACTAAATCTACGCTCTTATTAACTAACTGCTATGGCTAAGAAAGTAGTAGCCGTAGTAGCTATATATATATATACTACCTAAACTAGCTGTGCCTAGTGTGAAATAAGGACCTAGATAAGGACCTGGATATAGTAAAGAGGTAGCTATAATTATAAAGATCTACACAGACGACTAAAAGTACGACGGAGTTAGTGATAGCTTTAACTTTAAGTTAACTATCTTCTATAACATCTGTAAGAGATCTGGCTTACCACTAGAAGGCTACGTAGTAGTATTCCCTAGTATGCTAAAGGGGCTTACTTAGGACTACTACTATAACAGTAATCTTGAGTTAAGACCTTTTACTAAAGCCTATAACCAGATACGACAATTCTTTAAAGGGCTGGAATACTACTGTAAGAACCTTATAGAGTGGAATAGTATAACCCTCTAAGGAGTTATAGACGAGAACCCTAATAAGTTAATCTATTAAAACTTCTAACTACTTATAGATAAGCTGCTAAAGCAACGTTATAGACTATACTTAGACTTTTATATAAACCGTATTCTTATAAATAAGTTGGTTACTACTTACTAGGGAGTACTAGTATGCCATATTACTGTCTCCAACCCTTTAAAAGACCTCTCTTAGTTAATTAATAAGCTATAATCCTCCATTGTTATATAGGAAAAAGAATACCCCTATAGGCCTTAATGAGATTATCTTACTAAGCCTTTTTTACGGATTAACGCTACTACTAAAATAACCAGAATTGAGACCAAAACACTAATTGCTATAGTAGCAATCGCCCCTATAGAACTAACGGCAGACTAAAGGCTAAGTGCTACGTCTGTAAGAAGGAGGACTGCTATTTATAGAAATATATAGATAAGGAGCGTAATTGGTCTAGAGACGACTATAAGAGACGCTTTATTAATATTAAAGGCCGCAATAAGGGCAACTTTAATAACTACTTTAAACAATATGTCGCCGTCTATAAAAGAGATAAAGAGAATAACTTAGACTTTAAAGCCTATATACATGACGCTAACGACTCTAAAAGCGATGCCGGAGAATCTAATAATAGTTCTACCTATATTACTACCTTTGGAATACTTACTATAGAGAAAGCAGCCTCTATAAGCGTAGAGCTAGCTAATAAGGCTTATATACACCTACTTATGGCTTTAAAACTCACTATAGAGTCTACTATAGAACCTTATATAGAGACCGACCTATTTGCCTATAGTATGGCTACAGCTATAGCGTTATAATATACCTTAACGGTCTTTATGGGAATTATAATTAATATAGGTGCTTTACGTAAGTCTATGGCTAGCTACGGCCAATTTTAAGCTCTATAGGCCGTAGATAAGTCCGTAAGTTTTAATATATTAACTAAAGGCTAAGTGACTATCTAATTTAGGATTGGAGCCTTTACGTCTATTAGAACTATAGACGTTAACAGCCCTATAGGTAAGGTATAATTCTATATTATTAAAGCAGATACTCCTTTCCTACTTTGCTTAGCAGATATAGATAGACTCTATATTAAATACAATAACCTAAAGGACGTTATTATTACTTGCACTAAAAAGGTGCTAGTAGTTAGACGATTTGGCTACCTATTTCTCTTATAGAGCTTCTTCTTACAGTCTTATTTAGTTAAGTCTTTTAATATAAACCCTTGCTACTTAACTAACGTAAAACTACGACGTCTATACTGTTAATTTAGTTACCTATTAATTAATAGACTATAAAAGCTTCTTAATAAGGCTGGCTACGGCTATAACACTAATAGATCTACTATTGAAGAACTAACTAGACTCTGTTACTACTGCTAAAAGTTTAGTAGATCTCTAGGTAGATTTCGCTTTACCCTATAAAATAACGTTAATTTTAATTATAATATTATCGTCGACATTATATATATTAGCGGCTCCCCCCTATTATATATAGTTAACGAAGCAACTTAATTTTAAGCCGGTAGATGGCTACGAGATATTAGCGCTAAGCACACTTAGGACGTTCTACGAATGTGCTAGATTAATAGCTATTTAGGACTATTAGACTTAATTACTATAGACGCTAAGAAGAACTTTATTAGTAAGGAGTTTAAGCACTATATTACTACTATGGGAGTAACTATAAAGTTAGTTCTAGTTAAATTACACAATTCTATTAGAATGGTAGAACGCTACTATGGTCCGCTATAATAAGCCTACTAAATTATTACGACTGAAATCCCTGAAATTAGTAAGGAGATGGCCCTATAAATAGCCTTTAAAGCTATTAATAATATAGCTAGCTTAGAAGGCCTAGTCCCTATACTCCTAGTCTTTAGAGCCTATTTTTAAATAGTTAAATCGGACGCGCTATTGCCTTTAGTCGTATAGCGAGCTGCGGCTATTAAAAAAGTAATAGTAGAAATCTAAAAGCTATAAGCTAAACGATAAATTACTAACGCTCTTAATATGCGAAATGGACTACAAACTAACGCTATTTATAGCCTTCTACCTAGTTCGCCTATTTTAGTCTGGAGAGAAGGTAATACTAGCTAGAGTAGTTATTGGGACGGACTATATATGCTACTTACCGTTAATAGTAAGACCTATACCGTAAAGCTACTAAATAGGCCTACGACCTTCCACTCTATAGTTGTAAAACTTTACCTACTAGACCTATAAGACCTAGTCAAACTATAAGAGTTTATTAAATTAGATAAACTAGTACCTTTACTAGCCGAACCTTAATTACTACCTAAGGCTAAACTATAGCTACCGCCAAAGCGAGGTGGAGGTCGCCCCTATAAATACCTATTACTTATAGCTGTTACAGACGCAGCTATTACGGACGCTATAATAGATATAGGCGCTTCTATAGGTAATATTACGGATATTACGGATATTGCGGATATCGCTAATATCGCTATCTACTTATAGGATAATGATACTGCAGATACAGCTAATACTACTATTTACTTATAGAACAATAGTAATACCTAATTTAGCGCTTTACAATAAAAGGAGGTTATAGGCCTACTTAAGAAAGGCGTCTTTAAGATTATTAAGCTATATAATATACTAAAGGGGGTTAGACTCTTTAATTTACGGTTTGTTAATAAGATTAAGAATAAGGGAACTAATAAAGCCTTTAAGAAATCACAACTTATTATATAGGCCTATAATGACTTAGAGAAAGAGCTAGTCCTTACTTAGTCACTAACGATTTAATAAGTTAGTTAGCGGCTGATTCTCTATATCGCTGCTATACTACTATAGATATAACTCTACCTCTAAAATATCTTATAAGCCTACGTCTAGTCTACTATAAACCTAAACCGCGAGTTTTATATACGACCACTATATAAGCTAAATAAATAATTAGGAATTAATACGGACTCTGTTCTAAAGGTTATAAAGCTACTTTATAGAGTACCTAAAGCTAAAAACTACTAGTTTAAGACCTACTATTTATACTATATTAATTAGCTGTAAATAAACTAGTCCATATATAACCCCTGCTTGCTTTATAGCAATAAGCCTTTTAGAATTATTGGCCTATAGACTAATAATATACTATTTCTTATAGATAATACCTTTATAGAGGCTAAATAAAGCAAACTATATAAGGCTAAATTTATAGCTAAGGAGTAAGAGTAACTAACCGCTAATATACTAATTAAGTTTAATAGAGGACTTATTTAATTAATATAAGACGGGAGTATTACGCTAACGTAAAGGCGCTAGTGTAAGAACCTTAGTACGGTTAATACTATACTAGTAAATAGCACTAGCTCTAGAGGAGTTACGCGTGGCCTACTTACGCTAAAGGACTAGTATATTGCTTAACGCGCTAGAGGAGCTTATATTGCCTTAGTCTGTTAGCTAAAGGCCTTATATAACCTATTTTTTACTACCTAGGTAATTAACCTAGTTAAAGACAATATAAAGAGTCTTAATAGGCAATTAAGCTAGTAGATTAAGAACGTAAATAGAGGCCTAAAGTTTGTTAAGCTAGACGTTAATACCTTATAACTCCTGGTATTTATAGACGCTTCCTTCGCCAATAATAAGGACCTATCTTTATAAATCGGCTACGTACTTATACTAGCAGACGCCTTAAATAAGGCAAATATCGTTTACTGGTCCTTAATTAAGTGCAAAAGAGTTACTAGGAGTGTATTAGCCTTAGAGCTATATAGTATGGCATATGGTTTTAATATAGGCGCTGTAATTAAATCTACGCTAGATAAGGTCTTATAGGTTAACTTACTACTTATTCTCTGCACTAACTTAAAGTCCTTATATAACTATCTTATCCGACTAAAAACTACGCAAGAGAAACGCTTAATAATTAATGTAATATGCCTTTACTAAGCTTATAAATAAAGATAGATTACTAAAGTTAAGTAGATCAATAGAGATACTAACCCTGTGGACGCTATAATAAAGGGCAAGCCTTATACGGCACTATTATGGCTTATTAACACAAATTAAGTCGAATTATGGGCCGTAGGGTGGGTTAAATAAACGGATTTGGATTTAGTAGGTATAACGGACTCATATAATACAGAGCTAGCCGCCAAGGCGCTAGTAGTAGGTGAGCTAATAGCGATTTTCTATCCCGGGGATGGAAAACCCTGATTGGCTAGTTTAACGGTATGGCAGAATCTGATAGGTGGCGCGCTTTAGGATTAAAGGTGGAGCTATTACGTATTATAGACGGGAGAGCTAGTTATTGCGTATACGCTACGAATAGTCTAGAAGTAGACTTAACTTTAGAGTGTAGATTAGCCTTCTTTTTAGAGTTGCTCCAGTGTTGGAACGTTAATCACGTGACGTAGTCATGAGACTACGAAGCGAGACTAACTGTCTGACCTTGGAGCAACCCCTTTCTTATAAAAACAATCGACTACTAACTTTAACACCGCATACGTACCACTACAAGTGATATTCGTGCACGTTGATAAAGCGAGTATACTGATAATTATCTTATCAACGATATAATCCAAGAGGTACGGAAGTCAAAACATCACACAACAGTAAGACATGCGAAGATGCCGTTAGACTTTCTCCGAGGCGATTCTCAGTGGCCGGTTAATCAATTTGAGCTTATATTCCTATTGTATTAGAAGTGTGCTGGGTATCCGATAATATGGGATTTGATCAGTCTTCTTCGGGGGAAAATATTCGATGTCCTGTTTGATAAAGGTCAAAATCGATAATGTGGGGCTATTCGTGGCAGTGATAACCATCTAACCACCGATTTTCGGGGAAGTAATTGAATATCCGCTGCACTACCTCTAAATTCTCATGCCAAACGTCAAAAAGGTAGTAATCCGTCTCTCGATTCGCGGGCTCTCAGGGGAATGGATCACGAGGCATAAAGCAGTTGATGGGATAGGGCTCTTGCATTTGTTGAATGTACAACTAAAGGTTGGCACAATTTTTCCGTCAAAAGCCTTAGGAATAAATATTGCTGTTGTATTTGGTAATGTTCCTCACCATCAAACTACTCTTTTCATAGATAGAATCTCAAGAACAGTCTGCAGGTGAGCATGACTCTTTGAGTTGATATTTTTCTTCGCTAGTCGTATAACTTCTTGCACCCATTATATTTTGGTTGCCGAGTAGATAATCTAGCGTGAAGGGAAAGCTAGACCCTAAAATTGGGTTCGTGTATGCGAGTGTCCCCGTGTCAGATAATGAAAATCTAAATAATACGGATTGTCAGTAAGACATAATAAAGGCTACCAGAGTCATTAAAGATTTCAAGTATAAGCCAAATGTCGGCTAGTCAATCCTTGGTTGAACCAAACTTTGATACAGTTCGCATTCCTCACTGTTCCGTGATTTTCGCCACAAATTCGAAGTAGTTGAAGAGATGTAGTGCATTTCTTTCGCTCGAAGACAGATACGCATGCCCACACCTTTATGCCTGGCCAATTAAGCCGTGAAATTGTCATCAACCCATGAAAGCTCTTACATCTCCTATGCCTTCTTCTTGCTGTTCGCCTCCCGACCCTGACTTATCCTTTCTAGAATGTTCTCCCTGTCCTTGTCCAGCTTGAGCTTCGTGATGACGCACTTTGAGGGAGCAACACCGATGGGTACTGGTTGGCCGTTCGACTTTTCGCGTGTGACTCGCTCGATGTGTACGACGTATTTGAGACGGTAGACGGAAGTAACTTTGCCCTCACGACCCTTGTTAGAGCCTCGTGAGATGACAACTTCGTCGTCTTTGCGGATCGGGATGGAGCGGACCTGAAGATCGTAGGCGTGTTAGCATTCGAGGTCGTCCTGTCATGTGTCGCCTCAAACACAGATTATCGTCGACAATGCCGTTTATTATCGGTTGGAATGCCATACATTGTGCTTCTCACGCAGTTCCTTGCTCAAAGGAGCGCTCATGATGGTGCGTCGGACGCTGGAGGGAGCGCCGAAGTGCGCCTTGCGCGACTTCCTCCGCGAAGAGTGTAGTGCTGTGGTTGAACAAGAGTTAGCTTCTATTTCACTCAATTTCGGTTATAATCAGGGGAATCATACAGGTGTTGATTTTCGTCATGGTGAAGGACTGTCGAAGGGAGGCGTAATGTCGAATGTCGAAGTCGTCCTCTCTCACATAAAAATATTCGTGGGCGTTGTGTGCTTCGATTGAGGTTATTCGCTTACAAGATTAGCGTCCCCGGTGCGGATCAACCTAACGGAATTTAAAACTTGGCGGCTGGGGCAGCCTTTCTTGACCACTCGATTTGGGTCGCGTTGCGCATTTCCATAGTGAAAGAAGCGACTTCATATTGCCCTCACCAATCTATTCACTGCCCACGAACCTTCGCGTGTGCTATAACCGCCAGTTTCTATCTTACCCGCTTTTGACTTTGCTTACGCGCTCTGTAAGTTTGTAGGCTATCCACTCTTTCAATTACACACTTCTCGATCTGGTGAACATCGCGACCAGGCTTTATGCGTTCGTTTTACTTGGAAGCCAAGTAGGGGGACGCCTGCGAATCAGCAGTTCATCAACCATGGCTCCGAACAACTATAACCCGAATTACTATGCTGCCAATAATCCAGGTCATCCGAACCAACCTCAAGCATATTCAGGATATCAGACGCAGAATTCCAACGCCGGCCAGCCGCCTTCCCGCCAGTACCATCAGGGACGGAGCGTTGCGATAACCCAGTCGACTGACTACATGCAGAATTCCAACGCCGGCCAGCCGCCTTCCCGCCAGTACCATCAGGGACGGAGCGTTGCGATAACCCAGTCGACTGACTACATGTCATATCCAGCACAATCATATAACGGGCAAGGGTCATATGAGGCACAGCAGGATGATTCATGGGCCGGCGATTTTGGGGCAAGTTGTGAGACAACGAGTCGCGCAGCGGAAACACTCAGGAATTTGAGCAACACTGCATATGCGTCGGGTGGTGGCATTGCTATGAGTAGTCCAGGCTTCACACCAGCCAATGCCGCAACATCATCTCACTATGCAACTGCTGTGTCTCAACCTCAGCAAACTCAATCCTCGTATGACTCTAGAATGAGGTCCCACTCAACCAATGCTCTCTATGATCAGAACCAGGCTCGACCCAGAAGCCTCAATTCAGTCTCATCTACACATACCCAAGCTTCCGCACTAAATCAGGGACTTCCTCCGCCAGCCTCAACAGCAGCATACTCATCTCAAAGGACTCAGTCGATTTTCAGCCAGCAGAGGCCTGCTAGCCCAGCGCAATCACACTACGCGCAGAATGCTACCGCGCATGGAGCTTCAAAGATGTTAATGAGCGTCCCGTCTTCGGCTCAATACAATGACTACAGCCGCAGAGCGCCTCCAAATGTCATTGAACCACCACGCCCCGCTTCTGCAACGGCTGTATCCACTGGCTATAGCTATGGCGAAGGGAACCTGTCTGCTACAGCTGGTCAGGCTACGATTACTAATGGGGATAGTAACCAGTATGATCAATCGACAATCACGGTGGACCCGATGCAGGTTTATGATCCCTGGCCGGAATACCAACGTAAACAGGAGGCTTTAAAGGCGGCAAAAGCAGCAGAAGATGCTGCTCGGGCAGAGGAAACCAGAAAAGTCGAGGAAGCGAAGCGCCTAGAAGAGGCGCGAAAAGCCGAGGAGCAAAAGAAGTTAGAGGAGGGACGAAGAGTTCGAGAGGCGCAAGTTCCTATACCGGCAGCTGTCCCGGAGGCCACGTCGAAAAAAGCCAAAGCCAACTTGACGAGAGCAAAGTCGTCGGAGAAGCCAACTGCACCTGAAGTCAGCACGAGGGATCTTAAAACCGGCCCTTCAAGTAGCGGCGATCCGGCCTTAGAAGCAGAAATTCGGGCAATGATGGCGAAAATGAGAGAGTTAAATAGCAAAGACCCTGCTTTGCTCGCTCGTATCTGGGAGCAAGAACGAAGAAATCACGTTGCAAGTCAATCGCCGCCAGCACAGAATGATCCGGCTCCTCGGGCGGTGGCCCAAGTCGTCTCGAAGAATGGGATTAAAACGTCAGCTGATCGAGGTGCGAAGCTAGGGACTAATCAAAATTCATTAGCGGTGAATGGCAGCGACGTAGCACAACCGCCAAGTGCGGTTCACCAAAGCAAGGCCCAAACACAAGCACCTCCAAAATCTGTCATCCAAGTCCCCGCTCAGCCCGCTGCGACTTCTGTTCCACCAGTTAGGCAACAAGGAAGTACAATCTGGCCCCCGGAGAAAAAGGTGCAGCTTGCTGCCGCTGCATCATCCTGGCTGAATTCCATTCCGCAGAATAAGGAGAAGCAGACAACCGGTGATCAGATACGTCGCATGCTCGACAGTAACCCCAGCTACATTGACCTTTGCGAAAAGCTTGAGCGAATGGGTTTAAAATTGGAGAGAGCTGCATTCGCGAGAGCCTTGCTTGCTGCTGTACCGGACGTTAATTCGGCCTCACGTCAATCAATTCAGACACAAGATCAATCTTCAGCAAGAGCTTCGACGGAGCGCCCTCCCCTTTCCAACGCTCAGTCTAACGGTGCAGTAGCCGGGAGCACTGTTGCTAGAAGTGACGATATGCCACGCAAAGCCGATCCACCAACTCAACCAAAGCCAAAAAATGAGAATGTCTTCCATGGTGGCGAAAGTGTAGTTGATCTCAATCCTCCTCAATCAAATAACGTACCACGTCTCTCTCGATACCCCCCGCCACCAGCTCCTGCTGTGCAGTCCCCATACTTCGGCACCAATTACCCACCTTTCCCTAACAGCACTCCTACTGAGTCTCCAACACCAGCTCCTATTGCCCAAATCACAGCAAACGGTAACAATCAACCAGCACGGCCCACTCCGAAGCCGGCATCAAAGGAGGAAGCAGCGAGAAAGCGCAACTTCAGTGAAGTGGTTGATTTGACCGGATTTTCGGATGATGACGCTATTCCACCCCCACAAAAGAAGCACCAGCTCGATCATAAATTTTCTAGTGCTCCTCCTGTAGGCCCGGCACCATCTAGCGCTACGCAGTCTCATGTGCCAAGCCAGAAATCTAGAACTTTCCAATATAATCCTGTCGCTATCCCTCAACCTCTCACGACACACGCACCACCACATGCACCTCCTTTTAATGACCGTATAAGATCCTCGGACGTTGTGCGGCCTATTGATAAGAGGAAGGCATTACGGCGATCCACCTACGATATCAAGACGATTGCGCGAGACGTTTTGCTCGCGACTGGAAAACATCCTGAGATGCGGCCACTTAATGCGCACTTAGAAATACTCAAGAACTCATTCGATAAGGTGGATGGCGCTTCAGATCTGAGCACATTTAGGTGGGATCTCGTTGACCCAGGAGAACCTCCCAAGGGATATCTTCAGAATAATATGTTTGAACATGAGGTTGATGACGCGGATGATGAGGAAGATAGCGGAGACGACGAAGCACCAGCTCCGGCACGTCCACGAGTTACGGTTCAACAAGCAATTGGCGCAGGAGGAGGCAGCCAGACGAGTATACATACTTCGGCAGTGTTGATGAATGGTCCCGTCAAGGCTGCGCCCAAGCGGCGAGGACGACCACCACGGAACAGCTTTCCAATGGTATCCAGGCCATCCGGATTTGGAGATGGTGAACCACTTAATCCTCGAACAAATCAGGCGCCCCACAGATCGTCTGAGGGCGATAGAGGCTATTCGTCAAGGCCAATGGGCTCAAGTCAAAATCAAGCTTCGCCCGCAACCGCTTCAGCATCAATACCAACTGCAACTTCTAGCGCGCCGCGGCCTAGTGGCTCTGGAGTTGGCTATTCAGCGTTCCGCCCTACACACGCGCCCGATGGGACACCTCTCCCAAAGAAAAAAGGACGTCCAGTCGGTTGGCGGAAACATATTCACGGGTCACCTGAAGCCCAGACACGTGTTATTAACCGCTCCCGTCCTTCACAACCCAGTGGACTACGTAACGTGACTACCCCGGCCAACAATCCGGTCGTAGTCATCGATTCACGCTCCCCCAGCATTGTCGGAGGACCATCATCTGGAAAAATGCGATCAAACAATGACCCCGAGCGGCATTATAGTGTCTACAAGTGCCACTGGAAGGATTGTACTGCAGAGCTGCATAATTTGGAAACACTGAGAAAACATGTCCACAAGATCCATGGCAAACCGGCTACTCATGGAGGCTTTGACTGCCTTTGGGCCAATTGCGGCAAGGAAGTTACCACAACTGACGAGAGAACTGGTATCCAGGTTGAAGCTCACCAATATTTTGACTTCCCCAATGATGCGGAGTGGCGCGAACATCTAGAATTAAAGCATTTTGGGCCGCTTGCGTGGACGCTTGGGGACGGTCCGGCTAGTGGTCTTTCTGGTAAGATTTCTTTTCTAAAATGATTAGAACATTCCGCTAACATGATGATTAGATGCTCACGACTCTGAGGCCTATCTTAGTGATAGCCATGGCCGACGAGTAACCCCGCAAATTTCTGCGCCCATTTCACAGGAAAGTTCTAGTACTGTGTATTCGGCTGGACCATCTAGAGCAATGCCCGAACCCGGCGCTGTTCGGCGAGGAAGGCCTCCAAAGAAATCAAAAGAGCAGGTTGCACAGGATGTGGAGACAGCTATGGTGAAGAAGAAACGTGAGATTGGGCCTGGCGTTGACCGGGGAGGAGCACGCTTGGTGACAGAGAAGCGCAGGCTTGGGTTTAACGATGATGAGGACTTTGACGAAGAAATAGTAGATAAGGAGGACGATTGATATTAGCCTCCGGTGCCGACAAACTTCATATTTTGGGAAGGGAAATTCTGCAGCTCTTCAAAGACACCTGGAGACAATTAAACAGGACGAGAATGATTGCTTATTTTCTCCTGCGCATACCTTCTAGATATGCACTTGCGACGGAGGCCTATATGTTTGTCACAGGGGCTTTCATTTTGCATCTTCTGATCGCAGATGTAGCTAGCAGTGACCGAGAGATGCAGTTCATGGCATTTTCCTTTGATAAGGGACACTCATACAATTGAATATATATTCTCAAAAAGGTCTCCGGCGCTTTTGATTGATATGACTGCATCCAGATCCAGTCATCCAAAACGCCTCGTGTTAATACAACCTTCCAGATATCTAAGCTTGCAAATCCTGCAAGACGAAATTGATGCTCTCCCGTATCCACTGCCTAGCATGCTCTCGGTGATGTCTCTCCCACGATATGTTGGTCTTCGATCCTCGCAGAGTCAACACTTCTTCACGCATTTCTTTCGCATGGATAACTATCACTCATCATCTATTGACCATCTCAACTGACCCTTAACGTCTCTTAACTTAGTGCCTAGCTCTTTGATTTTCCAGAGTTCTGCTGTGCGCCTGGTATGCTTTTCGCTTTCAAGGCCGCGTGGTCTTCGGAATTGACTTCGAGGAAGTGGTAGAGAATAATGAGGAGCATAGCAGCGCTGCCGAGAAAGATGGCGAGGGTGTAGAGGGTGTTATCTGATATCATTGTGGCTGCGGTGGAAGGAACGAGTGACTAAAAGGGAGCTGAATGAAGATCGCTGGTGGGTTAGAGGAGGCTCTTCTACGAAATAATTAGGCGTATACTTAAGGGATTTCGAGCAGCTCACCGAGACTTTTATTTTCGGACCTCGAGGACGGGGGTAATTTACATCAGGTTTGAGATTTCAATTCGGCGCTGTGAGTTAGAACTGAGCTCCAGCAACTGAAGCCACCTTGACCTCCAGCGTCGCGTCCCCGAAAATTACACATCTTACTCAGCGAGCCTTCAATTTAAAAACACCGCCCCACATCCTCGTCCCTCAGCCTCATACGAAATCCAGTGAATCACACCAACACAATACCCCCGGGATTTTCAGCCCTCCAACTTTATCCACACTCCCTAGACCGAGGCCCCCAATAACCTACTTGGAGACAATTTCTAGAAAGACGAAGGCCACAGCTCGCCCATCATGGCGCCGAAAAAAGATCAGGCAAAGCCGAAAGATAAGAACACCGTAGACAAGGTAATTATACCCCGATTCGTTTAGGAATGCTTGCTAATTATCTTTGTAGACTTTTGGCATGAAAAATGTAAAGTTTTCCCTACCAAAAACCTTCATATTTGCCCTAGAGTTCTCCACTCAGATCCGTATACGTAATTGACGGTTCCCCTAGAAAAAAGGCGGCGCAGCCCAGAAACAGATTAAGCAAATCCAGCAAGCAGCGGCCAGCGCCAAGACGCCTGACCAGAAGAAAAAGGAGGCAGAGAAGTTGCAGAGAGAAAAAGAAAAGAAGGCTGCGGAGGAAGCACGCCGTGAGGCCGCGGAACTCTTTAAGCCAGTGCAGGTCCAGAAAGTGCCCTTTGGCGTCGATCCCAAGACGATATTATGCCAGTTCTTCAAAAAGGGCACCTGTGATAAGGGCAAGAAGTGCAAGTTCTCGCACGACTTGGCCGTTGAGCGGAAAGGTGAGAAGAGGTCGCTATATACGGATACGAGAGACGGTGATGACGCGGACGAGGAGAAGAGGAAGGATGACATGGTGAACTGGGATGAAGAGAAGCTGAGGAGTGTGGTGTTGAGTAAACATGGCAACCCGAGAACAACAACGGACAAGGTGTGCAAGTATTTTATCGACGCGGTGGAGAATGGAAAATACGGCTGGTTTTGGACATGTCCAAATGGAGGCGATAAGTGCATGTATAAGCATTCGCTACCGCCAGGGTAAGTTTTACTCCCGATTATATTTCCTACTATCTCCTTTCCCGATATTTGAGGTCGGGGAACGGGAAGGTCAGAAGTATGGTTTTACTAACTACAACTCCCCTGGTACAGCTTCATTCTGAAAACAAAGGAACAGCGTGCCGCTGAAAAGGCTCTTATGGACAAGTCACCTCTCGCCACCTTAACTCTAGAAGACTTCCTTGAGTCCGAGCGTCACAAACTCACCGGAACACTAACACCAGTCACTGAAGAGACTTTCGCGAAGTGGAGGAAGGAGCGGATGGACAAGAAGCAAGCAGAGGAGGAGGCCAAGAAAATGAAGGAAGCAACTGGCAGAGCTATGTTCGAAAAGGGAGATTGGCAGGACAGCGACGACGAGAGCGACGATGAAGCGGACGGGGCATGGAACTTGGAGGCATTAAGACTAGAGACAGAGGCGGCAAGGGCGAGAAAAGAAGAAGAGAGGCTAGCTGCTGCGGATGGTGGAGGAGGTGGAGAAGAGACTGGAGGTGGAGACGAATTATAAGAGTGCATTTTTATCTCTCATTCACTCTCTATTGGGTTACTGAAAAGGCTGGGATTTGGATGGGACGGAGTTTGCTGATTAGCGTCATGGTCTAATGAGCATTTTTGTCATTGCATAGACATGGCTTTCCAGCGAAGAACGTTGGATAGTCTATTTGTCTGGCGCCTTATATCAACATAACTGATTTTAAATTTCCAGGCGGAAGGTCAAGGGGCATATACACAGGGATTTGTTGACTATTACTCAATATACAGCTGAGAAGGCTACACAAACATCTGTCCATACAGTCTAATGCTTAACCCCTGAAACTGAAAAACTCGCTCGCAGGCCCAAAAAGTTATTACAAATCCTTTCTCTGTCACACTCACAACAACGCTACCTCCCCACCAATTTTCTTCTGCACAAAGGCACCAAAATACCCATCTAATGCTTCCACAGTGCCCTTCCCTTCAACCAGTTTCGCCACGCAACCAACATACCCATCCGGCCTGACAACCACGATTCCACCACGGCCCTCGTCCAATCCCATTTTTGCGTGCGCCGCGGCCTTCGCGTCCGGCACGCGCTGGTCCCATACATCATCTACGTAGACATGATCCCGGTAGCGCGCGAGCAGCGGAGGGAGCATAGAGGTAATCGAGATGCTAGAGCGGGGAGCGGAGAAGACGGTGCAAAAAGTGAAGAAAGGCGAATGCGGGTTGTGGCGTTCGTGGTAAGAAACCTTATCTTTCTCGGCGGCGGGGTAAGAGTAGGTGGAGAAGAAGGAGCGGGGAGCTGTGAGGTGTGTGCAGAAGTCTGCGAGGGCGCGTTGGGTTACCGTGGGCCTCCCGGCAAAGATGTAGACGCGGAATGAACCGTTGAGCGGGACCTCTTGCTCTAAATGTACGATGTTAGCATCGACGACCCGGGTTACGTTTGCGGGGGTCAGGATGCGGCCGGTCCGGAGCAGCGTGCCGTGTTGATATTGGAGGAATAGTGGGGATTGAGCAGGGTGAAAAGGCGACCAATTGAACAGGTTAGGGTTATAGGCTACACCATAACCTGAAGTGAATTCGCATGAGGCTTTGAAGGTCTTCACGAACTCGTTTTCTTCGGGCCCGTGCTGCTGCGCCACGGTGGCAGCTGCTTGGGCATTGGCGCTGCCGACCTCACCGGCAGATGGCAGTCGTGTGGAGAAGAGCTTGGCGTAGCGTGCGTCGAAGTCAAGGAGATTCTCGGCAATGAGTTTGCGCTCGGATTCATAGGAAGTGAGGATATGGCGGTCAGCGAAGCCGGATTCGACGTGGTGAATTTTCCAAGCAAGGTTCACAGCGTCTAGAAATGCGGTGTTCATGCCCTGACCAGCTTTAGGCTAGTACAAAGTTAGTATCTAAATATCTGTGAGAGGCTTGGAAGTGGTGGATCATACACTATGGGTATGACAGCAGTCTCCACCCATAAAGACTCGCTCATCGAGGGTGTAGCGTCCCGCTATACCTTGACCAATTGGATAGACTGAGTACCATTCGACCCTGTCCCATTCGATATAGTATGGCTTCAGTATCCTTTTGGCAGTAGCTTGTACTTCCTCGGCCGTTGCTGTTCTCCTCGGATGCCAATCTCTGTCCGTTGAGGATGCAATTTGAATATATAATCGGATCATGTTGTCTTCCCGAGGGATAACCATAATTGAGCCAGCATCGGAATGTATTGTACACTTCATCTAGAGGCTTTGTTAGACTTTGGTCTCTCCATGTTGGAAAATCAACTAGCCTTGATATCCGGGAAATCCGTCCGCACCACACCGTCCATCACACCCCAAACGTGTGCTATTGGATCTTTGTGGCAAAATTTCACTCCCAGCTGTTCACGGATAAAGGATCTTGCGCCTTCGCCACTGAACAGATATTTCGTTCGCATGGCCTCTTTTGTGCCCCCGTCCACATGTGCCAAGCTGACTTCAACAGGGTATAGGGGGTCTTTCCCATCATTCTTAAAGCCAGTAATCGTCCACGGCCTTTGTATCTGACCACCATGCTTCTCGATGTCTTCGATAAAAACGCGCTCTATTAACCCTTGATGCAACAGTGTCGTAAACGGATATCTTGCGTCGATGAACTTCGGACAGCTTGCCCATGTGCCTGTCCGATGAATCCCGTTTGCTGATGGATCCCAGAATGCGACCTCGTATACTTTTGCTGGCTCATGAGCCATAATCTTATGTTTGAGGCCCATGTTGCGTAGCAGATCGAGAGAGCGTGGCTGGATACCATCTGCGCGTCCTGTAGGTGTGGGCTCAGGACGGTTGTCGATGTGTTTTATCTTGTATCCCCATCTTGCAAGACAGGTGGAGAGAGTGAGACCTACAGGCCCAGCACCTATTATTACTATATCATATTTCTCCATTGCTAACCTTAGCAGAAATTAAAGGAGCTCCAGCGGAGCTTGGAGGAAACGTTGGAGATAGAGCATACAAGTAGAGAAGACGGTGGATAATGAATTCAAGTAGCAAATAACCTTCCAAGACGAAACGAGGAAAACTTGGACCGTTGATATGAATGATACAGCAGAGAGAGTATAGAGCAGCGCAACCAGGTCTTAATACATTTTTCAAGAAACGCAGAAAGAAACAACGTAGGCAACACAGACGAAGGCGCTGTTAGCTCGGAGCGGCGGTCATCAGCAGTCTCGCCAGCGGCAGTAGAATCGGGCTTGATATACAGCTATTTGGTGGTCGACCATTGTGCCGTACCCTTGGGTGATGCGGAGGTTGCGAGCTAGACACCGGATGGGGGAATCGGTAACTGTCTTAAGGCAGCGGTGTTGCGGAAGCCTGGGGAAAGGCTAAGCTAATCACGATTGAGTTGAACATTCCCTTATGTAAGCTCCAGCTATTCTATTGCCGTCATGACACTCCGTTCTGTCGTTTCGGACGCGAGAGATTCCCGAGCTCTTTCTCTTTGGTTACTGTCCCCACTCGTATATTACCAGGGTTGCAAGTTGATCAACTCAATTCAACTGAGGCCTCGAATTGATTGAATTTGTAAGGAGAGAGCTCCGTTGGTTAGATTAATTGAATTAATATTGACTTCTTAGCAACATTTACAACTAAATTTAACTAGGTAGTAGTTAGCAATTATTACTAGTCTTAGTATAGAATTAATTTTAAACGACATATTTAACGATATTAAAATCGCTTCTTACTGCCCTTCCTATTACCCGACTCTTAGTATAGGTCTATTACTAGTCTTAGTATAGTATTAACTTACCTTTCTATTATATAAATACTGCTTCCTTTCTGTAATGTGTCCCGCTCCACGTCACCATACGGCCAAAAAGACAGAGAGTACGACTCTTGCGGGATCTAATACATATGCTCTTACACTCTCTCAACAGCCGACTTAGACGCCCGTCTACTATATTAATTTTATCCTATAATCCTATTGCTATTAAACCTCTAATTATATTAAATTATAGACGTACGCGATTAGAAGTAAAGAGTAAGCCTATAAAGCTAGGTATACGTTCTAGGTCTAATAATATAGGTAAGATTATTATTAAATTAAGCGCAATATAAGCGAGTTCTAGATATTAAGCACCTTTTACTTATAATTATATATTAATAAGCTTATCTATATATATAACGTCTTTAGGGTAGCTACTGCGTGCGAGCTAATTATTATACTTATTACGATCGCTTTAAGGTTTAGGCTAGGCAAAGCCGCCTGTAAAGTAGTTATTAATTTTAGATAAGAAGACGCGTATCCCTTGCACAGATAAGATGCTATATTCCGTGGCCCGTGCGTGGCGTCGAGAACATCAACTATCTAGTATCAAAATGTACACAAATAACTTCCCTAATCAAATACGCCACTAAGATGGTGCGTAAATACACATCCAATGAAATAGATCGACTTAACTCTAAAGAATAAGGCCCTATGTATAATATATACCTAGAATTCGATATATTTATAACTATATTTATATGAGGTGCCAAATATACCCAAAAAGGTAAGCAATATCCCTTCCGCTGGTGCATTTCGTCTTACTGTTATCGATAAGAGCTGGCCAATAGAATCAATAGGATCAAGGCTCCGTGATGAAAAATATGAGGTCGTAGAATCTGCTGATTTCCATATACAATTGCTATATACACTCAATCTTTAGAGTTGAGTCGCTCTAAATAAGGAAGCCAACACTTGTCCTTTCTATAGAACGGAATTTGGCAAACAGAGGAGGATTTAGGGTGCCATGGTTGCTAAAATCCTCAATACGCAGAGGCTCAAAGGAGGGCAACGGCCACGGCTGCGGGGGGGGGGGGTCTTTTGCCTTCCGAGTCGGTGGAAAAAAGTTTATATCATTAGAAGTACGATTGGAAGGCATGGTTAATTAATATACATTAATTGAATCCTTATAGGTAATACTCGTACTTCTGATTCTAGAGTTTTGGTGTTCTGCACTCTCGTAGGGCATCAGCGGAAGGGATATATACTAGTCACAGCCGAACAGGTGCCAAAGCACCTGACAATTTAAGACCTTTAATAATATAGTAGAACAACTTACCGCTGTATATGCACTTCATTAATTGGTGCGCACGGGCTACATTTTATAGAGCGTGTTTATCTATACTAGGGATAAGGCTTACTATTACTATTAAATTTGATAGAAAGATATTATAAGGTGCAAGCTCTCCGCTACCTGGACTAGATATACTAAAAAAGTAAGCGAGTATCTGGCACACTTGCTAGGTACGCAGCGTAGAACAATATACGGAACCTGGGTATTCCACGCTAGTGAAACAGTGGCCAGGTACTTATAGATACAATCACTCACTAGATAAAGACACCTATTATGCAATAGCATTATGGAAAATAATCGCGCACCTATCAATGTCGCATGAAACTTGATCTTATAAGGGGCAGCGCAAAGACGATAGTTTATGGCACACGCAATAAAACTGTGTCCGTTGCAATACGATGCTCTCCCTAAACCGGATTACAGGCTTCGTTTATCTTGGAAGAGTGACATGGAACACCAAAACCTGGGTGTCCAACTCATATCCAGATTTATCCTGGAACTGAAACTTCCCGAAATTCATACGCCCATTCTGAGTAACGAAGTCATTGTCGCTGAAGCATAACATAAAATATTCCTTGTCTCCATCACTGCCCCGTGAGCCATCATCATCGGGCTGCACCGGAACAAGCGAAATAGACTCCCATTTTTCATTCAAGAGGCCCTGGTTTTGGGGGTTACCGTTGTGCAAACCGAACTTCGCAAGCTCAGAGTTGTCGTTAATATCGAGAAATTGACAATACTTTGCAGGAACGATGCCACCGGCCAAATTGCCGTCCTGATCCGCAATTGCCCCAGTAGCGCTGTCGTACAAGCTGGACTTGATATCTGTGGCATCGCTAATGTCGAATATATCCACTTGCCGATACAATGACCTGGCCTTATCAGCTCCGTGGCCAGCATTTGAGTCTCGAGCGAGGATAAGGAATTGGTTGTTGGTCACAAGGGCTATGTCCGATTGTCCGGCAACCTTTCCATTATCGTACGTCGGTAGCGGCACGACGAACTCGTGTGCATATACCGCCTCCCCAGCTTGCGAGATGTCGAACTCGACGAGACGAGCGTTTCTGCGCGTCCGTCTGGATTTGCCCCCTTCCTGATTCAGCGCTGATTGCGGAAGTACATACAGTTTCTTTCGGTCATGCGAGACGGTGAGACCCTCGAAACCCTGATTGTTGCCGCGACCGGATTCGGGATCCTCTGGAGTGACAATCGCACCTGGGTTGTAAAACGGAGGTGAAGCAGACGAAAAGCTCTTTTCTCCATTCCGATGTGGGATATACGCATCTGGTGGGCATATGGCTTGGAGCAATTTCCCATCTGAGGAGAACCGGTAAATGTATGGGCCGTATTCGTCGCTGACCCAGAATGAGCCATCCGGACCGAGGACGAGGCCTTCACAGTCGAGAGCTATGCGGTGAGCGACAGGACCATCTTGCCCAAAGCCATCGCCTGTGTACGTTGCGGCTGGGAGATCTGGAAATCCTGGATAGGAGAGGTAAGGACCCTGCGCATCGGCATCAATGCCTGTAGTAGGAATATCATCTGGGCCGGTGAAGAGAATTGTGTCGAGATATTTGAGCTTAAGATTTGGCTCTGAAGGACTTCCCGCCGTGGCACCAGGATTCAGAGTAAGCTCTAACCCAATCTTGTGCACGCGGTTCTGGAAGTTGAGCGTGCCCTTTCTGTTCCTGTCGGACTCTCTTAGCAGCAACTCAAGCGAACATCTTAGCACGTACCATCCGCGATCAGGTAAGCACCAGGCGACGCCTTTGTACGTGCCATCTACGCTTCTCTCCCACGTTGGTTGCTCAATAGCAACTGAGCTGCCTAACCCACCGAGTGTGTCTCCGAATTTGTCTCGGGCGTCGGAAGGGATGAGCCCATAACCAACAAGGCCGTGGTGCGAGTACGTTTTTCCGTTGCAAATCACAGAACCCACCATTTTTCATGCAGGTATTGGGGACAAAGAGCGTGGGCTCTGGCGGCGTTCTACTTGGGTAGTTCTTTGATAATCTAGCGGCTGAGGGAAAGACATTGAGCGCTGGTGTCAGCATAAGTAGGCGAGCATTTTCTCAAGCAGACGTTCCTTCCCATTCCGGTTTCTGGGTAAGAGCTCGGCGCCTCGGTTTCATCATGTGTCGATTAATTGAAAGCTGAGGATTGGAGAATTGGAGCATTCCAAGATGGGAACACCTGCCGGATCTCAAAAACGCCCCAACAGCGGGCCCTAGTTCTGCCAGCTTTGGCGCTTGCCAACCACAGTGAAAGGCTCTAACCCCCATCAACCTATGCACGAACAGTGAAGCGGACAAGCCATTCGCATGGCTTGCTTGCCTCAGCTCCAGCACACCATCACTGACCAAGCAATCATGGCGCTGCTGAAAAGTAGAAAGCTGAAAAGTTGCTGGTAAGAAGGCGTATTGCCTCCGCACTGTTGGTTTGGGTGTCTGGAGACGAGTCTGGTGGTTGATGCGCGGATGCGGGGATTTCCCCGCGAGAGTCTTGGCAGTAGGCTCCTATTCGGGCAGATGAAAAGTAGTGGGGATGCCATTTGACCCTGAAACTACGCCAAAGCTAACGATCACTCTCGAACCTTTTGCCTTCGACATTCAAAGATGCTTGCAGCTTGCGGATCCTTCCGTACGAATGACGCGGAGGTCGCGGCATGTATAGGCGAGAAGGCTCGAAAAGAGGGTTTGCTCGCAATACACGGCCTTTGCCGAAACGATGCGAGTGAAGGATTTAACGGGAAGACGGGTGGTCTGACCCGACTCTGCCACGGCTGAAAATGTGACGTTCAAACTGTTCTGCCAATTTCTTAGTGAGTTAGCGACTGCTTCGCGGGTGGAACGCCGGAAAGTGCCGAGCCGAATTCTCCGCTAGATCAGCTGCGAGCGGGCGGAGACTTCAGACGCCAAGTAACAGTGCGGAACCATTTGCATGAAGACACCTCTGGGTAAGGAATCTTTGACGAGGGTCCTTGAAGTCTGGCCGTCAATTCCACCAAGAAACTCCCGCTCATGCTCAAATGCTTACACGTGTAACCGTCGGACGTGCATACTGAGTTTTTGAGAGTCAATGTGTCCTGCAGCTTCAGTGCTCTTTTGTTGAACGGACGATCAGGAATGAGAACTCTGTCTTATTGCAAGAGGCTCTAGAGCCTCACTATATACACCAGATAGGTGGCAAATAGAATGACGACGACGTCGTCATTCAGTCGGTAATATTTAATGGAAACAGGTAATGAGACATTCGATGAGACATTTAGTCATAAATTAAGAGACAACTAAGACAAAGTACGCCAATACGATCTGGGTCGACAGACAGTAGTACGATGGTGGTAAGGAAGTGCGATTCAGGTCGACATCTTTGCATCTTCTCTAAGCTCTCCTTCGCATCAATGTGAAGTCCACGGATTAGTCTTTTCAAATTTCAACACAATCCCCTTCTTGAGACGTTGCTTAGAGCTGAAAGATCTTATAACAGAAACAAGGCACTTCACTGCTAGTAGGCTTCACCCCGCATATTGATCGAATAGGAGGATGCACACGGATCGCTGCACTGCTTGATCCGACTCCGCCAATCTGCTTTCTAAGAGGAATGGTTACATATGCTCCCTCGACTTAAGCTGACAATAAAGGGTAATAAAATACCACCATGAAGAGAAGTGCATCATGCTTTGGATAAAATTTCCAAGTTTACTTTGCCCAAAGCCGCAATGAGCCGTCATCACATCTCAGCTCCTGGCACCCAACCGTTCTCGACAACCCTACACCACTCAAACTTGCCAGATCATTGGCAATTGCCCTTGGGCAAACTTTCAGCCAGCCTTTTTCTCTGCCTTCATTCTAGTCAACAACAGCCCGTATGAACATCACTTGAGTATGCAATTACCTTCTTGCTTTCAGCGGCTGGGGAGGAAGCATATGCCGCTTCTCTGCAAAGCATGGCTTGGAGCTGAAATAGCATTCAACGAACCACAGATGAGCAGAGGGCTTTCTGGGAGGTGGTTCTCTCTATAAAGAGGTGCTCCCGGGCCCTTGAAATAATATTTAGAACTCATTGCAAACTTCTTCGTCGTTAGTCCTAAGAACTAGCAACATATCACTTGCGAATACACTTTCACCAAGATACGAACATGGCTCCTTTTTGTTGTATTGTTCCAGAATATGTATTACGTGCAATTGTTGAAAGGGGGGTGGCACCACAAAACACCATCAACGCTTGTCATTCCACCATCGAAAAGATAAGGCAGATTCAAGATGCCCGCATCCAGCACGGGCAGAGAACCGAATCAGCTCAGCAGCAGCAGGTCGCTGAAGGTATCATTCCATCTTTCATCCACGAAACCATTGCTCAGTATGCTGCAACAGCAGAGCAACGCGAAACATCCCTTCGCACACTTGAGTATAACACTAAACTTCGTGCAGCTGCAGGTACTTTACGCCATTTGAAACGTACAGTCTACGATGCGCAGAATTCCTGGGACTTTGAGAATCCTCCTAAAGACAAAGTCATGATCGAGGAAGGCGGTGTTCTCGTCAGCGAGGAGGAGGATCCAACCGGAAACGCAAATGAGTGCTACATCGGATTCAAGAAGACTTATGACTTCTACTTCGACTTCTTCAAGCGCGATTCGATCGATGGAAGGGGTCTGAAGCTCGATGGCTTCGTGCATTTTGGCAAAAAATTCGGAAACGCCATATGGGACGGCAGAGATCTGATCTTCGGTGATGGAGACGGCATCATTTTCGATGGCTTCACAGATGAGCTCGACATTATCGCCCACGAGTTTACCCACGGCGTGGTGCAGTACACAAACCCGCTCAACTACACCTTCCAGAGTGGTGCTCTCAATGAGTCGCTTGCCGACGTCTTTGGCGTTATGGTCAAGCAATGGGCTGAAAAACCGGAGCATCCTCAAACTGTCGATCAAGCCAATTGGCTTATTGGCGAAGGAATCTGGGCTGAAGGCATCAACGGCAGAGCTCTCCGCGACATGAAGAATCCCGGAACGGCTTACAACGATAGATTCGTCGGAAAAGACCCTCAGCCGGCGCACTGGGATCACTTCCAGACGCTTGGCCTCTCCGTAGATCGTGGCGGTGTCCACATCAACTCTGGCATCCCCAATCGTGCCTTTTGCCTTGCTGCTAACATGATTGGAGGATACGCCTGGGAAGGCGCTGGTCCTATTTGGTACAAAGCTCTGACGAGTGGTAAGCTCGGCGAAAACGCGACATTCAAGGAGTTCGCCGATCTTACTATCGAGAATGCTAGTGAGCATGTGGGTAAGATCAAGGAAGCTTGGACACGGGTTGGTTATCCGTTCCCTGTGAAGAGAGCCGGGCAGTGATAGAACTGGATTAGAGGCTATTTGGAGCTCCAGATGGAGCGCCCTTTTCACTAGATTTGGATCGATTGATTTGATTGGTGGAGTGGCGGGGATTGAAGCTGGTGGAGCTCCGGAGCTCCATAGCTTATACCTCTTCGGGAGGAGGATGGAGCGTCTAGTAGTCAATTAGTGGTGCTCCTTATGGCAGGGCGTCTGAAAATTATAGTCTTAGCCACCTAATATTTTAAGGGACTGTTCGGTTGCAAAACCGTCAGATTGAATATGAACTGAAAGTCCGGCAGAAAGAGCGCGTTCCTTCCCAATATGGAGGTTTCATATTTGAAACGGAATCTGAATGTGGAGTACAGTAGGATATATGGGATACTAAAAAGGGGATTAATTGTCTAAGGCCTTCGCTAAGGCAATTAGTATTAGGAATTTCACAAGCAAGAAATCACGGGTCATTAGAAGTGAGCATCGAGTAAGGTTAAGGTGGATGCAGCATATCAAGGTGCTGATTAATTTCTCGCTCTGCTACTGGTAAATCACACACGGGACACGTAACAAGAGACTTCTTTACAAAGGACAGTATACCATCATTGGTTTCATTTCGCCGTCGTTTCAGGCTGCTGCTACCATTCGATGACGGTTTGGAAACCTCCACTGCCCCCTTGGTAGCTGGCTTCTTGGGGGTGTTGGTTAAGGATTTCTCTGAAGAGGTTTTATCCCCTTCTTTGACTTTGACCCACCCATCAATCTTATTCTTTTGCCTCCCTGCCCTTGCCTTTGCACTCAAAGACTTCAATTGCTCCTTCGTAAGCTGTGGCTCTGCAATTTTTGTGTAGGTTCCCCCGCACTCTTCTTCGTGCTTCTTCCACCAGGTGTCGCTCTTTCCCGGGACGCGATTCATGNTTCGTTTTACGAGACCGAAGAAAGGAGCTTGCTGCCGACAGGGGCCATCACATTGCCAGACATGTGTCCGGTAGCTGTCCACTTCGTCGTGGAAAGTGTGGAAGATGGTAACATGGTACTCGCCGTGGCTATTGATTGCATCGGCAAGAAGCTGGAAGCCGGCACCGTGGCCAGTACCATCATCTCCTCTCGCATGCCGCCAGGAGGTAATGAGAAAGAAATAGGCGTGGATAGCTTCATGGAGTAGCGTGTCTATTGTGTCCTCTCGGGGACGGAACTTAAGGAGAGGCTCGGAGAGCTTAATGCGAATGCGGCGGTAATTTCCGTCGTCATCTTTGGAAAGCTCACAGGTGCCAGCACAGCTTTCAAAGCCTCTGTTAGTAATATGCTTTTATGTTCGGCATGCTGCGGGATTAAGGGAGAAATACAGTGTCAATCGTGGGGACCACGAGACCTCAACTTGGGAAAGAAGGAGATTACGGAAGTATAGCACATTGTAGAACCCAAATAATTTGTGTATGTCTACGAAAGGACCCGTGTCTTCGCCGTGTAGAATTTCGTGGATGGACGCCTGTGCCGCTTTCTGCTCCTCCGACAGGGGATCTAGGGTTGCAATAGCTTGGAGAGCTGCATCTTCATCGGTGAGTGGCATGGTGGCGGACTTCTACACCCAGTTCACAGGGTTGAACACAGCATTTGTAATAGTCGTGGCCTCATGTATTTCGGGAGTCGGAGAACCATAATTAGCATCAGGGCGTTGGGGTGGAGAGTGTGGCTTTGAAAGTGGCTGTTTAAGCCTAACCCAGGGGGGAGGCGAGGGGGGTTTTCGCGGGCAAGTGTTGACGATATCGAGACTCGTCACTGGTTCCGACACCCAAAACATTTCCCCCCACGCCTCCTTTGCGCAGGACTGCATTCTATAATCTCCCCCAAGTTACGAGGAACCTTCTCGTCGCTTTCTCTTGTAGCTTCATCTTCGTTCGGCGATTTTCTTGCATATAAGCAGTGGCCTATCCCTGCCCTCATGACGCAAGATTACATGCCCACATGTCTACCTGCTAGACCAGTCGACCCATCAAACGGCAATCCTTCATAGGCACTGCAACTACAACATCTATATTCCAGGGGTTTCACCACGCTCCCCGAATGCGTGGCGCCAGCGGCGAGAGATAGCCAGACGTGCTGGACATGGATACTGCCAGCGCTGCGGAACTTGTTCGCACATCGTCTCAAAATTCCGCGTCGAGTCGCAAGAGCAGTACTGCGAAGGTCAAACCACAGAAACGCACGTCAAGTAATTCGCTCAAGCGCACCCCTTCGCCTGCCGCAGATACCAAGAGCTTCACTTCTTTTCCTTCCCTCTCTCCAACAACAGATTCCTCACCTGTACAATCGCGTGTCAATGGCTGGTTTCGGTCCGCTGTGGGGGATTCTGGAAACAAGCCAAATGCTGCAGGTACTGCGAACAAGCCTGCCACGGCGGACACACTGAGCGAACCTGTGGCTCCAACAGTGCGAAAAGTTTCAAAAACGACACAGTCGATAGTAGGCAGCTTAATAGCCTCAACGCTATCAGCAAAAAATCGGACCGCTCTTTTTGACGACACGCCGCAAGAGCCAGATAAAGTACCGGGGAATCTCCACCATGCAAGCGACCAAAATATCGAGCACACTTTAGAGCGTGTTGGGCCTGTTAAATTGGTCAAGCAGATGGCGGTGGATTTAGCACAACGAGACGCACAGATCACTGCATTGAGACGCAAGGCGGAAGAGAGGGAAAGGATATTAAGGAAGATGCTGCAGGAATGCGAAGTCTCCAATATGGACATTGAAAGTCGTCTTCGTGAGTTAGATCGAAGTACAGAGCAGCGTGTCACCAATGGGGATCGTACAGCAAGGGCGAAGAAGAGGGCCGTTGAGAGTGGGATGGCTGGGACATATCCTGATGACTCTATTGACCAGAGGCTTGCTCGAGCTGTGGAGGACGATGTGTCAGACTATGCTGAAATGATGGGTGTCACGGGCAGTGCACCTTTGCACGGGCAAGCTTTTCCTGATTTCGACGCTGAATCTATCAACTCGGTTTCAGAAATGCCAACAGAGACCGTGCGCAATTGGAAGACTTATCTCTGGAGTGGAACAAGCAAAAAAAGCAGTAGAGCGCCTAGTATCTCTAGCAAATTCGACGATGCAGAGGTTCAAACACGGTCGAGGGCTTCGAGTGGAGCAAGGCTGCCACGCAAAACCATTAATTCTGATACTTTCGTACCTCCGACATCAGGTGCGGACAAGAATGCGAGTGCGGTACCTATACTCCGGCGCCTTCAAAGCCAAGACCGAGACCACTCAAATGCTTCCTCTCGGAAATCATCTGTGTCGGTCACGTCTTGGGCACTGAAATTAGTTGCTAGCAACAATCAGGTGAATCGAGTGGGTGACAAACAAAATACTGTACGCGGCCGAGCAGCTATAGTGGCAGAAGCATCTGGATCTGGCCGCACCCCATCTATGGATTCTACGAGAACATCTAATTCCGCTAGCAAGGTGCCTCCAACAACTGTCAATGGGCGCGGGCGTGCTCCGCGAAGCTCTTTAGGACCTAATGCGACTATAAAGAACGTATCTCCTGAGAGCCTGCGGAGCGCAAATGCGGCCTTGGGCCCTACGAGCCCACGCTCACTAGACAGGAATTTGAGCAACCTTGGACCTGTGGAAATGGACACAATATTACCAGAGGATTCTCGACCACCGACACTTTTGCAACATCACAGTAACTTCAGCCAGGGCACCGAGTTTCTAACTGATAGATTTGGATTTATCTATGACCAGAGACGAAAGAAGAGGCAAAGCGAGGCCGCAGCCGCTCTTGCAAAGCAGAAGCGTAGTAGTAACGTTGAATCCTTGGGGGACGCAAGATCCGTATTAAGCGCCATTGGACACGGAGAGGATGTTAAAACTCCTGCCGAATCACAAGAGGGGTCTAGGTCTGTCTCGAGACCCGGAAGCGCAAATTCGTCTATAGAGGAGCAGACTGGGACGCAGCCTGGAAAAAGGTGGCAAGACTTCCTGAAGTTGGCAACGTTCCCTACTGAACTTCTCTCCCACACACCCTCTGCAGCTCCAATCACTGCGGTCGACTCGATCGAGGTTGAACCTGTTCCGAAACCTGCTCAGGTTATCATCGCGAAGCGTGGATCCCTACCTTTAGCTAGCACCAACCCACTGCCGTCACCTTCACGTATTGTTTCTGGAAATGCAGAATTTGCCACTGCCACTCCGTCAGTTTTTGTTGACCCCACAAGTCCGATCGATCCGCAGCATCACCAGCCTGATCCAGTCAAAACTTTACTCGAGCAGCTTACGGAATTGCACGATTCTCTACAGAGAGACAAAACTATCAAATGGAACGAATTCCTTCGCAAAGTTCGGGCAGAACGTAAGCGTGAGGGCGAGGCCGCCACAGCTATCGAAGGCCGTCCTAATAACCTTATGATGCCGGAAACCTTTCTCACTGATGGCGAGCTTGTTGGAGTTGCTGGTCTGGGCAACAAAGGAAAAGTTGGGCGAGCAAAATGGAAAGAATTCAAACAGCTTGTCCTTGGTGGCATTCCCGTCGCGTATCGGGCGAAGATATGGGCTGAATGTAGCGGTGCCTCTGCCCTGCGTGTTCCAGGTTACTACGACGATTTAGTTAGTAATGGTGTTGACAACCCAAGCATTGTTGCTCAGATCCAGATGGACATCACTCGTACCCTGACTGACAACATCTTCTTTCGTCGAGGACCGGGTGTTCACAAACTCAACGAAGTTCTTCTTGCCTACTCACGTCGCAATCCGGAAGTCGGATACTGCCAAGGAATGAACCTGATTACTGCCTGCCTCCTTCTCATCATGCCAACCGCTGAGGACGCGTTTTGGGTCCTCGCCACCATGATTGAGAACATCCTTCCGCAGAAGTACTACGACCAACATCTTCTTACCTCTCGCGCGGATCAAACTGTCCTCCGGGAATATGTCGTTGAACTTCTTCCAAAGCTTTCTGCGCATCTTGATGTTCTCGACATTGAACTTGAAGCTCTCACCTTCCAATGGTTTCTCTCTGTATTCACCGATTGCTTGTCTGCCGAAGCACTATTTCGCGTCTGGGATGTTGTGCTGTGCATGCATGACGGGTCAACCTTCCTGTTCCAAGTGGCGCTGGCGCTGCTCAAGCTTAATGAACAAGCGCTCAAAGAGTGTGACACTGCGGCTGGTGTTTACCATTATATCAATCATCAGATGACGAATCACGCGATTAGCATTGATGGATTGATCCGAGCTAGTGATGCGCTAAAGAAGGTTATTAAGCGGGGGGATGTCGAAGAGCGCAGGGAGAAAGCTGTAGAAAGAGAGCAGGAGATAATGCGGCAGAGGGAGGAGGTGAGGAGGGAACGGAAAAGGAAGGCGAAGCTGAGAGCTGCCGAAGAGCTGACAAGTACAAGACAGAAGCATGAATCGGCTGAGCCAGTAGTCGCATCGGCACCTGAGGCGGCAGCTTCTCAGCAAAACTCGCCTCTCCGCACACCGTTGTCCACTGCCTCAAACCGCAGTGGGGAACTTGATGAGGAACTCAATCAGTCACTAGAGGAAATGCAGATTCGGACGCCTCTGCCAATTGAGGAGGAATCAATGTGGCGGGCTTGAAGGAATTTCTATTTCTTTCCGTTGTCATTCCACATTTTCTTTGGCTTTCTTTCTCTCTGTGGTTTTCTGGTGGTTGGTCTCTCGCATGGCGTTATATACCAAAGACCTTTGCGTCCATTCCCGTTTCCATTTCGCATTTGATGGCGCACTTACACAAATACCCAGGGAGGAACTGATTCGAGTTAGATTGAACCTGCTTATAAGAGCCAACATTTTTGCTGCGCAAGGGGCGCTACATGGCATTAGAGTTTGTCTCTTTGGCGAAAACAAAGATTGCTAGCATCGCTTCGGAGCGTTGGTGGTGTTTGGCTTTTTCTATGTTCATCTCTTCCATTTACTTTCCTTTGTCCAAAAAAATTATACCACAGCCTCCTTGGCACTGATCTTCGCTCTGTAACACTAGTATGTCTATACCCATTGCTAAAATTTCGAACTCGCCCTATGTTCTTTGTGAGGCCTTGGGCGCTAGGATGCTCTGTGATGCTTTTTGAAGCAATCCTAGACAATCGCTACGATTCCCCGCAGCTCGGCAACCATGCTTTTGGTGTGACTAGCTTGAAGCGCTTTTATGTTTGAAGGTAAATCTCTAATAGCGCTTTATCTAAACTAGGCCGTTTTATTCTCCACTTTTGTAGGTTCACAGTTTCATACATGGTTAGATTCACTTAGACCCATGCGATGATATGCCTTTTTCACATTGAGAAAGTATTTGTGCTTGTTCTCAACTAGTCGCTTGTTTTCAGGAACGTACATAACTAATCGTAATTAGAACCAAACCTTTAATTATGGTTATATCTATATAATTTATATAATCATCCGCGTCTAAGCAGTGTGCGACGAATCCAGGCTAGACGTGTTTAGCTGGAGAGTTGTGAAAGAGCAGCTTGTGGGACCAGCATATCAGAACCATGAAAACCCCCCGGTCAAACGTGAAGCTCTGCCCGAACGCCAGCTGCCCAAAGGCACGAACCGTATGCGACGTTCTCATCCCGAAAACCCTCTGATGAGCCAACATCAATGAAGGCAGAAGAGAGACGCGACAAATCCGTTGCGCGTGCCGGCACTGCTTAAGGGCTCACCTCCCGCACGATCGCCTAACAGAGCACCTCAGCCGAAAGTATTGCTCTTCCGGCTCCAAGTCCCTTCGCTGACGTACTGTTTGCTCGACACAGTCTCGTTCCGGTCGTCCAACACAGGACACATGGGAAGCCGGGCGCAGTAGCAGGGCCGCCGCGATCGCGCACAAGAAGCGCTAGGCTGGCCGCTGGCCCACCCTCAGCAGACATGCCGGATATCATCAGCCTCTCCGGGTCGATTTGGAGCTCTGCGAGACTCTCGCCGACCCACTTCGGCCCTGCGTAGCAATCTTAAATGGGGGCTGGGTGCGGGTTTTCCAGCGCGGGCCTGCATTCGATGAACACGCAGACGGCGTCGCACTCTTCGATCCAGTCGGCCACAATGTTCATCCCCAAGAAGCTATTCGCTAGTATCATGCCGCCGCCGTGGATAAAATATATGCCAGGCTTGCTGACACTGGTTATAGGAGTCGTTTCGCTTGTCGACCTAAGTGCATAATTGATCGGGGCTGATCGGAGATTTCTGTGCATTTTTTGACATGAAAACTGTCCAACAAATAGATACAAGCTGAACAGACAATTCATGTTTATAATATTAGTAAAGCTTCCAAGATATTACAGAGTATAAACCTATTGATAAAGTATAAGGGGGGATAACAAAACGGCAAACTCAAGTCTAGTACTGTATCGTATAAAATAAGTTCTCGGTATCTTGATCCCCGTTTCCGCTACGTTTGTTACGATCATTCCTAATGCTCAATCACGCACTGTTAGAGGACACTAGGAGGAGGAGATATGCATGAGAGTATCACGTCCGGATAGGTTTATTCAATAACTAAGCAGTTAAATGGTGCAAACAGGTGAGTCCTCGAATTAGTTCCGCGATATTTTTGTGGTGGAGCGTATCTTAGAAGGTGTTTATTAATATGGCGAGGATACATAAATAACATCGCGATATAACTATAGGTGCCAGCAAGCCAGGGCGACGGTTCGATGTTGGGTGATGAGAGAGGGCTGTGATAAACACGGCAAACAGAGGGTTCGTACGAGGGCCGAGAATAGTGCTTAATCTCTTACGGACGCAGTAAGTGCATTTTCTAGAATCCATCTCTTCAATCTCTCAGCGAGCTTCATCGCTCAATGTGCAATCCTTTATTAAATATGCATATATCAGAGGCAAGAAGGTTGCCTCTGATTTTGCTGTAGCTGTTCTCGGCCGGCTGGGAGCTTTTCAGCTGGTGGCGTTCCGCAGTTCTAGGGAGGATTGAAGATATCTTGTGAATTCCGCTGAGTGAGAAGTATAAGGTAGTCAATGGCATGCTAGCCCGGTGGACGCAGCAATGGTTTCTAGGCTTGTAAAAGACTGCTCGTTTAGCTCCTGGAGGCTGAATAAATTATGTGTTAAAATCCGCTTGGTGTAACTCATGTCAGCAACTTGAGATGACCTCAGACGCCCAGAAATTTTGGAGAAAATAGACATAATCGGTGAGATGATAACGGCAATGGAGGAAAAGCAAAACGGCTGATAGATGGCAAGGGTCGCTTCACGTTGAAGGCCTGCTATGTCAGAATGCACAATGGCTAACTTAGGACGAAAGGATATGTGGTGATGCATGCACAGCCGGAGGTGAGGATAAGGTGTATATGTGCACAGACCATAACCTGGACGAGTTGAGATTGAGCTTCGGTCCATGATGGACGGATGATCTTTTCCATGCGGGAAGCTGAAAGCGTAAATCACCCGATCTAGCCCGGGGAGGGCTGTTCGCGGCTGGAAAAATGGAAAAAGACAACGTGTCCATGCCGTCCGATAGGTCGAAGGATAGCTGTGGCGTTTGGATCAACACATCTCATGCATTCACCATATGCACCATTCAAGCCCCGCGCTTCTGAGTATGCATATGTCAACATATGCATATCGCTGCTGCTGTCGAGGCAAAGCAGCGAATAGTTGCCGCGCTACACTCGCTGATTTTCCTGCTTCATGTGCTGTTGCATAACCGCCGACAACGGTGGTGGTACGAAGAGGTACATTGAGTACTTCAGCTCACAAAGCCAATCTTGGAGCAGGAAAAAGCACGTGTGTTAGCCAATCGCAATATTCAAAATTTAATGCGTCCAGCATCGTAGCGCTTTTGCAGTATCGCTCGCACTTGGCGCAGAACCGATGAAATTCCTCGGTCGATCCAACCCACAAGGCTAACTAGATGGAGGTGAAGATATGCATCGCGTGATAAACATGGTCATCTGGATTGAGACAGTTAGTCATACACGCAGAAGGAGCTGTGCTTGTTAGATGCGTGAGCTGTTGGATTTTTGGCACACGAGGCGTGTTCTTGGATTGCTCGGTGGAAGTTATGTTGATCCTGTTGCTTCGGGTTGGGCGAGCCCATACTTACCAGGGTAGATGAAAACATGTGCTCCTGTGGAGTGCATACCAAGGTATATTCTGGTTATTCGCACCGAACGATTGTTAAATTGTCTTTTGGGGCATCAGAGTAAATCCTGCCTTGCCTTGAGTGTATCCATAAGATGTCGTATCAAACTGTAGTCTAATGGCGTTTTTCATATAGAGCCTAATAGTCCATAGTATTGTGAGTGTTGCTGAGGCTCTGGTGCTACTCTCGAAAATGTCTAGTGGTGCGGGAAAGGCATGACCAAGTGAAGGAAGGTTGAAAATATCAATTATAATAGGATGGAATGTAAGGTCGTGAGCTCGGAATTGCTGATATATTGTTGGCTTTTCCAGTTAAAAAAGAAGAGGGAGGGCAAGAGCGAGGCGAACACTGGCAAAGGCTACGATCACACTCAACATGTCGACAAACACTGATGAAGCTCTGTTCATTATCTCTTGACTTAGGTTGTGGTGCCGCGAGTAATTTAATTCGAATTAGATAGCCCATTAGATGCCTCACCCTAGCAAGCCGGTAGCTAACGCTTCAAGGTCCTCCAGGGTCTCCGGTTCCTGAACCGCTCGACCTTTATCCCTACTCTTGCCCTTTTTCTGTTTTTTCTCCTTACCATCGTCCGAATCGTCCTCAAACCACTTCTTCGTCCTCTTATCTTTAAGTTGTCCCTCTTCGATCTCGACCTCGTTATCTAAACAATCAAGGCCCTGTGCATCAGCTACAAAATTCGCAAACGCGTCCTCACCATCTCCATTCAGTTCAACTCCATCACCTTCCTCTTCAGCCTCCCTTCGTTCCCTCTCCTTTCGCTTCTCACGCCTAGCCTTCTTCCTCGCTCTCTCAACCTCCTTATCCCCAACATCCTCTCGCTGCACCCGTTCTCTCTCCGCTTCCAGGAACTTCCGCCTCTGTTCCTCCGGTAGACCCTTTGCCTTGAAGGCATCTTCGTGTTCGAGCTCGTAGACCTGGTGCGGATTCCCTTCATCATCAAAGACGAGCTTCGTGCCTTTGCCTTTAAGCTTAAGCAGCTTCTTCTTTGATTTGAACAGTTTCTCTCGGCGTTTACTGTCCAGGATGATTGGCTCCGCAGCACCGGGTAGAGCGATGACTTTGTGAGGCCCGCTAGCCGGTAAGTCGGCGTCTGGAAATGTGGAAGAGAAGTCGGAGTCAGCAGGTATGCGACGCTTGACTGACAAAAAGTCATCGTCATCGTCTTCAGCGCCGAGTTTCCCACTCGGGCCGTCGGCCTCGGAACCGGACCCGGCATCTTCATCATCATCCTGAATGAGTTTCTTGAAATGATCTGCAAAGACGTCTTGATTCTTCCGCTCAAACATGCGGTCGTATTTCGTTCGCACGCTATCCTCTTTTTTCGCCTTCTTCTTCTTAGGCCCCTCCTGTCCCTCCCCTTCGCTCTCCTCATCTTCAGAAGACGAAAGTCTATGTCTAGGAGCATTCTTCAACTCTTTCGCATTGTCACCCTTCATAAATTTAATCCTCGGCGCACCAGGTAGTCCTAAGCTCGCTGAAAATTCTTCTAGGGCTAGCTCATTGATCTTAAAAATCTCCTTGTCCTTCTGTATGTGTATCGAGCGCACATAACTCACAAAGGCCTTCTGGCCTAAGTACTTTAGTTGTGGATCTTTGAAACACATGTTTTGTAACTGATTCTTGATGCTCTGTTGCTTCTTGGCTCGGATGTTTATTCGTTCAATCGGCACCTTTTTCTGCTCAAGTCGCTTCAACATGCCTTCCTCTTCGCTGGGATCTAGAAATATTACGGCGCGTCCGTCACGCTCGTACCGTGCTGTGCGACCCACGCGATGAATATATGTGTCTGCATCTTCGGGACAGTCGACTTGGACAACCCAATCAACAGCAGGGAAGTCTAGACCACGAGCGACAACGTCCGTTGCGAAGAGACAAGAATTCTTAGAAGCTGAGAAACGCGATGTGATATCCAATCTAGCCGTCTGTTTTTGTCTGCCGTGGAGATGAAGAAGCGGAATACCAGGTTGAAGATGGCGGAAAGATTCATATACGAAGCGGACTTGCTTCCCAGAGGAAAGAAACACGAGGATTTTCGACTTTTTGCTAGCTTGAATGAAGCTCCACAGAGTATCAAGTTTTTCGGGAAGAGGGGTGATGACATAGTTCTGTTGTAGAGATTTTGGCGTGGCTGCCGAGGCGGCTTCGTGGACAGAAATGTATTCAGGGTCCTGTAAACTCAGTCGAGCGAGATCTGAGACTCGTTTCGTTTGCGTTGCACTGAAAAGAAGGGTCTGTCTTTCCTTAGGTAGATATTCGAGGATAGCGTCTACGTCTTTCTGAAAGCCCATGTCCAGAATTCGATCAGCTTCATCCAGCACCAACATCTTCAGGTTATCCACATTGAAAGCCGCAGTCTGCGATAAATGCTGTAATATCCGGCCTGGCGTGCAAACTACAATATTCATTCTAGCTAGCGCATCCTGCTCTTCCTGCAAGCTCTTCCCCCCAATGATAAGGCCAGCCGCAAATATATGGCCCTTCTTCCCGATCTTATAAAGGACGTCGAATATCTGTATAGCAAGTTCTCGAGTAGGTGAGATGATCATGGCACCTAGACCTGCATCTGCACCCACATATTGCGCACGATAAAGGTTCTCTAGGACAGGTATTACAAAAGCCAGCGTCTTTCCACTGCCCGTCTTTGCGGCACCGAGAATGTCTGCTCCCTTCATTGCAAGCGGTATCGCTTTGGCTTGGATGTCGGTCATCACGGCGAAATGACATGATTTGAGGCCAGCTTTAGTGGGTTCGGAGAGGGGGAGGTCAGTAAAGTCTTTATATCCACTAGTACCTGGATCCTGCTTCACAGTTAGCTGGAATTGGGTGTTAAGCCCGGGTGTATATCTTACCAGGCCCGCAACGGCCTGCTCCAACTTTTCGACATCGACATTATCACGCTTCCTCTTCTGCGCTCTGACTTGTTTCTTAGGTTTTGTGGGCCTCGTACGGCCTGTGACATCCGGTGCCATCTTAAAACGGCATCACAGGGCGCTGTCGTAAATATTAAAGAAGCTGGGCGTAAAAATTTTGGTGTTGCAACTTTTCGCGGGAGACAGGCGGAGCGACGGCGCTACTCTCACCGCCTTTGTTAGGGCAAAATCCTCGGCAGCCTTCCCTCCTCCGAGCCCGGATCGTCGAGATAGGCACAGGACACTCACTCACTCATTACGCTCATTCACTGATCTTACAGTTATCAGGATGGCCGAAGAGGACGATGTAGAAGCGCTCGACGCTCTCGAGAAGGAGTCAAAGGAATTTGACAAGGTACGTCCGCACCGTCATCAAGCTTCACACGTGCTAATCTCATCTCGCAAACCCTCTAGGATGCAGAGATTGACCGTAAGTAACACGCCTACCCGCGCGCCGTTCACCGTGCTTTAGAAATCTAACTACATCCCAGGGATCCTCAAAGCCTTCAAACTCGACGCTTACGCAGTGCTGGACCTGCAGCCGGGTGTGCCCGAGTCGGACATCAAGGCCTGCTACCGCAAGAAATCGCTGCTGATCCACCCGGACAAGACGAGCAACCCGTCGGCCCCGGAGGCCTTTGACAGGCTCAAAAAGGCGCAGACGGAGCTGATGGACGAGAAGGCGCGCGCGCGCCTCGACGAGGCCATCGCCGACGCCCGCATGCTGCTGATCCGCGAGCGCAAGTGGACCGTCGATTCCCCGGAACTGAAGGCCGAGTCCTTTGCCAAGGACTGGCGGGAGAAGACCAAGGCGGTCCTGATAGATAATGAGATGCGTCGCCGTAAGCAGATGAAGGCGCAGCTGCAGGAGGAGGGCCGCGCGCAGAAGAAGGAAGACGAGGAGATTGAGGCGCGCAAGCGGAAGCGCGAACACGAGGCAGCGTGGGAGCAGACGCGCGAGCAGCGTATTGGGAGCTGGAGGGATTTCCAGAAAGGCGGGAAGGAAGAAGGCGGAAAGAAGAAGAAAAAGAAGCTGAAGCCTATTGGGTGAGCGGCGGGAATAGGCGTTGCGAGGAAATGACCGGGTGCAAGTTTGTGATACTTGCATATGCGTGATTGCGGGCGCAACACGTGAGCGCATGGCCGTATTGGAGTTTGGCTGCGCTGGGATGTGGGTACTGAGACGTCAGGCATTGCCTTGCTTGTTCGTTACGTCCGGACCTGCAGGGAGGGATATTGGTGTAGCATCTTTGCTTCATGTTACCTTTTGAAGCATCTAGATGTAGCCATGATTTACCGCTACACAATACACAATGCAATCGACTTCACCAGGGTATAGGGAAACTGCCCACTCAAATCCCGCTCAAGGCCCATTAGAATCATCCAAGTCTAAGTATTTTTCCAAAGCCCACCCAATTTGAATCACTGTACAGGCTAGTATATCAAAGTCGGAAACCGAAATGAGAGTAAGAAAATCCCACAGCGAAATCGCCGCCAGAGGGCGCCCAGGCTGATTTCTTGGTATGCAGGGCCAGACAGAACAAGAGCAGAAAGAAGCGGAGTGTCGCCGTTGCAGCTTAGCGGGCGTGCATGAACCTGCATCTGCCACGATGAGAATTCTCCGAAGGACCCAATCACCAACACAAAACCGCCCCACTGATCACCGCTTTTTCGATCTTGATCGTCTTAATATGGAAAACGGCCTGCAAGTCGCCAATTACCCCCAGCAGGACGCGTCCCTTGGTCTCGAAGCCATGGCGCAGTCCTTCCCAAATGCTGAACGCCACGTATGCGCCGCCTAGTTCCAGCCCCGTTTGCATTCCCAAACATGCTTCCCGTTCCCGCGTGCGTAAGGTATATATGTAGAAGTACCCACCCCCCAATTGAAAGTCCCATATAACGAAAAAATCCATAAAGCTAAATATCTCTTTTTGGAAAAGACAGACGCCCTCGTTGATGCAAGGGAAAATAAAGGAAAATCTGACAATATGCCGCATTACAATATTCGTACAAGGTCGGGAGAAGAGGAACAACAAGTCCAGCTTGTCATTAAGTGTGTGCGGTTCCTCCATCCACCTCAATTATTACTTCGATTCCATTATGATGTCCGTGCTCCAAGTATGTATTCGTCTCTTTTATCTATTCCAACACTTCGTGTATATTCAGTCGTCGTCGTTTACCAACCTCTGGTGTCTCGGGGTGCGTTTCAGAGTCTTTGGGTGATGCGTCCCGTCGTCGTATACGTTCTCGCGTGCTGTCAACAAACTCTTGTCCTGTTGGCGAGGATATGGCAGGAGCTGGTGCGGTTCGGATAGGTGGTAATTGAAGGTTGTCAAGTCGTTGACGGGAAGCTTCACGTAAAGAACTTTGCCTCCTTACTGGCTCCGAAGGAGGTCTTGAAGTTGATGCATATGGCGATGGGTGTGTCGTAGATTGTGACAGGGATTGAATTGTTTGAAAATAACCAGGGTCTGGTCCTGCTGTCGGAGAATAGCCATAAGGACTGCCTCCATAAGGACTGCTCACGGGCCCTTGCGCTTGAGGAAGTGAAGTTCTAATTGCCGAGAAATTAAAGTAAGGCGAAGAAGGGGTTGAGGCGCTAGCAGAGGATGGTGGACGAGGTGGATACTGGCTAAACTCTCGCATACCCGACGCTGTAGACACAGAAGCCGGTCCCGAAGAAGAGATAGGAGTTGGTGGTGGTAGATACGAAGTTAGTAGAGGAGTAGGAGCAACGAGTCGGCCGATGTGGACAACTAGAGTGACAAAATATATCGACGACTTCGCAAGGCGGACTTGTGCCTGTAAGGACTGATACTGGCCGTTGGGAAGACGGAAATTGAAGAGATAAGGCCGAACATTAAATCCTTGACTGACTTGTGCGATATCGGTCTCGGGCACCGATTGAACAGGATCTGGCTGTCCGTGTGTGATAGGTGCCATGTAAGCCGGCTCTCTTTCGTCCCTTTCATCTCGAAGGTCATTACGTAGCCGTTGAAGCACGTCCGTGTGGCTGATATCTACCAAATCTGCAAGATTCTTTCCCCTTATGTCCCCTAGGAACGCAACGAGATCCTGGAAGGCCTGGTTTGACTTAAGGATTACAAGGTCGAGATTTAGGAATGCCACAGGCACCACCGGGTATCCTAAATTAGGACCTAGAGGATACTGAGTAGCGGCGATTCCACTAACACTGCCGACGCTTGTCGGACGCGTTACTGAAGACTGCAAAATAGGCTGCTGAGGAACATTTGATACAGATACTCGATGCGATCGCCTAAGGACTCGATGCGGATCGGCTCGTGGGCTCGGGTCTATCGTTGACTGTGGAGTAGCTTCTGGTGCTGCCGCTGGAATGGTTCCGAACGTCTGTCCGGCTGTAGTTCTTCCCTCATTACCTCTCCCAAACTCTCTATCCTCATGATCTCGGAGTCTTGGTCTACCTCTCTTCTTGTGCTGCACGTCCTTGCACGAGTCCTAAAATCAAGACTACAGTCAGTTTAAAACGTCGACAAGACAACGCTATACTACAAATTTAGTTAACGGGGCGACTTCACCTGTTTTCCAGACGCAACGCACCGACCACACGGTCTCTGGACATCGCAGCTAAGATGGGCCTTTTTACAGTTGACACAAGCCGAGGCAACGTGCGCTTTGGTTCTTCGTGCTGGCTTGTTAGGTCGCAGCGGTGGTGGAGCAGTAAGGCCCGTCGGCTGCACTTGGGGACCCGGACCTTGACTTCCGAGAAAGGTACGAACACCACGCTGGCCAGGATATCCAAAGGTGTAGTTTTGGTGGATCTGCACCCCACCGAATGTGGGGTTTTCGACAACTGGACTTTGCTGATAGTGCGCCGAAGCTCGTGTTTGATCGTCCCCTGGATAATGCTGCTGACGCTGGTGCTGTAACCCTTGCGCTAGGATTGGAGGTCGCGGGTCAGCAGGCTGTGGAATGCCGTCTCCCCTCTGCGGTTGGCTCACTGCTGGGGGATACTGTTGGCCTTCTTCTTCAAGTTGCAGTGCGGGATGTCGAATGGGAGACTGAGTATCTGACATGGGAGGTGACGGGTAACTCAGCTGTCCAGACCTACCAGGACTGAACTGTTGCGGATATTTGACCAGGTCTATGCCTGGCCCTTGTCGTTGCTCACACGGCGTGTGATGAAGAGTACACGGTGGAGGTAAGGCCAGTATATGCATAGCTCTTCCAGCGCAACGCTCGAACCCTGCGGGCACAGCAGGAGTCCAAGGCTGATCGTCGGTAGTGGGGATGCCAAAATGGGTGGGTGGTGAGCTCAAGGCTGGCTTTCTTAGATAGTAGGGCGATACCTGATTTGAAGAACAAAGGATGGTTGGTATATTCTGGGTCTGCATCTCATAAGCTACGCGCCCAGCAAAGACACGACAGCGACAACAGAAAACATTCAACAACAGAAGAATATTCGACGTACTACGGCATTGTTCAGCAAGGTTAGCAGCTAAAGTATAAGAATGGAAGACCAGTGGCATGCAGGGGGTGAATTGAAAAAAAAAAAGGATCAGAAGTCAGCATGTGTACCTTGATATTGCTTTTAGGTTCATAGGGAGCGGCACTCCACCAAATTCTCTTACGCACGGTGCCGGTAAAGACTGACAGTAGTCTACGAAGGCTGAGGTGAACACAGCTTGGCTGCAACGATAAAAAGACGTTGGCGGTAGTCAGTGGGCGCTGGGAGGGTCCATGATGGCGCGGGAGAGCACACGACGCAGGGAGGTAAGAGAGTGAGTTCCCTGACTCGGCGGAGATCCTCCAGTAATAACTCGATCGGTTCAAGCAATCTGCAGCGTCTGTTCAGAGATCTCCCTTTAGGATCCTTGTTTACACCTGCAGATGGTGGATGACAGCCATGGCACGGGGCCATTCGCCGCGGCGAGCCATGGCCATAATGGCAGGCTGCACATCAGCGAGGGCAATGTTGGCCTTGTTCGGCTGATCGTTCTTTGCGGGCTCGAACTGTATGTCCTAGTCGAGCCATCACTCCTGCGTAGGCGCGGAAGCGTGCATTGCTCAGTTCCGGGGTGGGAGACGATGTGGCTCGGCTGTCCCCAGCCCTGTCAATTGGAGAGAGCCGGCGGGCCGTCTGGCAAATCGATAGCCCTAGGCCATAGACGGCCATGGGGCGGTGGTGGGCAGGTGGTAGATGGTCGGACGGTGCCAATCAGCATTCGATAGCGTTTTACGTGTAGGCGGTGACTTGGGATGACTTGAGGTGACTTGGGGTGGCCATTGGGTTCATTGCTTTTGATCGCCCGGTTCGCCCCCCGATAGGAACGAATAAGGTTGCCCATGGCAGGCCTGGCAACTAATTGCGAATGTGGCTTTCACTGACAGGGCCCGCAGCGCCGGACCACGCTTGTCATTCGCGCATCAGAGCCCTTGCGACGGCCCTGGACAAGGCCCTGGACAAGGCCCTAGACAGGCCCTTCCTTGGAGGAGCTGCCAGCCGCTGCCATCGCTGCCACCGCCGCTTGCCCCCCGAACACGGGGTAGCCTCCAGCGCGAGACGTGCTGGCTGCTGGCCGCGATGTCGTTGAAAAGCCATCTTCCGAGCCCCACCGCCCCCGATGGCGAAAACTCGCCAATGAATCCCCAGGGCAGCCCAGTGGTTTGATCGACGCCTCGCGGATGGGGCTTGACGGCACTCCATCCAGATCGTCCATTGGCAGTCATGCACCGCGCGATATGAGCTACAGCGCGGCGACAGCCGCATGTCATGTCATGTCAGTGGTCTGGCGGCGATTGTCCGCGCAGACCTGAAACGTAGTCTTTTGTTGTTGCAGCCCCCCCGGCACAGCTGAGCCACACGGTCGTCTGGAGTCCAGACGTTGTGTCGCTGGGAAAACCAGACGACCGCCCATGGGAGGCATGTGAGAGCGTTGTCCGGCCTCGATGCGCCGCAGCTCCCGGGGCGCGCGACGGGGTCATTGTGCAAATTCGGGCTATTTGTGACACTTTTAGCGAGTCTGGCATATCTAGCACATCTAGCACATCTGGCTCGTATGGCTCGTTTTGGGGGAAGTTCTTTTTTGGGAATTGCCATCTCGGAATCCCTCTGTGCCTCTCCCTTCTCCCAATTCCCCCCAACACCCATTGCTTTGCCTGCAGTCAGACGATCCTCTCGCGCGAAACCCCGCAAGAGTGGTATTGATCTATTGCACTAACGGGTGACTGCCATTGCGCGCCCGGGCCAATCTCCACTGCTGGCGAGGTTGTGTGGGAGGATAGTAGCATTCGCTATAACGACTCTGCCCTAGGGCCGTGGCGACCCTCGTGAAGTGCTCGCCCAGGGTGACCTGGCATCATCCCGCGACCCAAAAAAATACTCCGGCCCTGGTGCTATCGATCTTGGCTGCCGCCGATGATCAGCAAAACATCCGAACGCACTACGGAGATTGAATCTGGTCAGCAAGCTTGGTGAGCAGCGGAGCCGGCTCCCATAGTGCCCAGAGTGGGTGTGGCACTGTGATAGGGTATTGGGAGCATTGGGAGCAATGTGTCTTTTTGGGAGCACTTTTTTTTTCGATAGCCACGATGCGTGTGATGCGGAGCTAGCGAGCCCAATGGATGCCCGCAATGGGCCGTACGAGTAGCAGATGTCAGCATGTACGACAGCGGGCACTCCTTGGGGGATCGGGGGGTCGCGATTATTCTCCACGATTGAAGCTTGAGCTCGGAATGGCAGCCCCTAGCGAAGTCGTTTTTGATATTTGGGCCGCTGTCACAGCAATCAAGGAGCCAAGCAGCCAAAGTAGGCAGAATAGCATCATTGGCATCAATCGGCATCACCGGCATCGCCAGCATCATCATTGAATCTGCTACAGTGCTCGCTTGCGCCATCACAAGACATTATCTATTGATCTTCATAAGCTCATCACACTGCCTGCTGCCTACTGCCAATTGCCCACTGCCTTCTACCTTACCGACTACTACCCGCCACCCGCCGCCCGCTACGCCCATCGCAGGGTGGGCAGGGTGAGTTGCACCAAGAAGACCGCGGAGGATGTCCTGACAGTGTCGTGTCCACTTCATGCCGTAGTTGAAACAAGAAAGCAAAACCCGACGACTGCGCTCGTGTACCAGCTGCAGAGCATTCTCTCGGTGAGTGAGCCAAGACAATACGTCCCTGGCCCGATAGTCGATCCGTGCTACGGACTGCTGCAGAGCATAACTAGCTGGCTGACTAGTACGGGCCCAGGGCCAAGGCCAACAACCTAAGCAGCTTTTGAAGCAGCTTGAAGCAGCCTGAAGCAGCTTAGAGGAAGTAGCCTAACACACGCACTACACTCCACATATCTTGGGGCGTCAAATTCCGAAAAAGCGTCCACTCCGTTGGGTCGTTGTGTTACTACATAGCCGAGCTTGCGCCGTGTTGGAGCCTTCTGCATGCTGCAGGAGTCCGAAGCCGCCACCCCATCGTCGGCGAAGCTTAACAGCTTAGGAGAAAACGCAGGAGTTTAGCCTTTAAAGACACGACCCGAAAATGGCAACGGGAATATTGACAATAACAGAAGGTATTATAGCTGGTTTATTGGCTCATTTCTTTACACGAAGTAATCGCCGCCCGGCAATTGAGCCTATGGCGATGTTCCAGTGCACGCCTGCACGCCTGCTCACGCCTGCTCACGCCCTGCTCGTCGCCTATGCCTCCCACTCCCAACGGCCTCCCCAAAGCCCTGTCCTCGGGAAATAGTGGTGATGGCAAAAGACGATGCCACCCCCGAACCACCGAAGTGCGGCATGGGCATCGATGCTTGGTGCTTGGTGCTGCATTCGTGACAACGTGTTGATGGACTTGCCGCTCCCTTTTCCCTACCATCCAGATTTTCTCGCCCATGGTGCTTATCGTGCTGTCGTCCCGTGGTGTGTCAACCTCCCAATTCCCGGGGATTTCAGGATTCAAGCAGGGATTTCCCGATTCAGGGATTGTCTAAGGACTTTATCGGCGGGATCGACGAACTGGTTCCCGGGTGCTGACATGCGGAGCCAAAAGTAGAGTGGCGAGTGTGAAACTAGTATACTGGTTTTACTGGTTTACTAGTTTACTACTGGCACTACTCGCTGGGTCTTTCCCTTCGGCGCATCCAAGTATCATCCTGCACAACGGGCGAAGAGCCATACGGGTTTGTGCTGGGAACGGCCCGAGCAACGCCCTAAATGGAGGGCTGTGCAGGCTGCACAGCTCGCGACCACTCGTACAAATAATATGCGAGCCAGCCTATGCGAAAGGATTCCCGATACTCCAAACAGCGATGCTGAGGCAGCGACCGAGGGGTGGCAGTTCACGGACGGGTCGCCAGATTGGGGAGGTCATAGCAACCGCGTGAAGTCATCTGTATTGAGGCTTGAGCGGAACCGCCGCCCATTGTCTGTTTTCAGGGTACAGTCCCTGCGAAAAGGGACACAACGGTGCTGCTCATGCAAGCGATACGGCCATTTTCGGCTGCCCAGAACAACCCTGTGGCGCTTTCGAGAAGAAGTGAGACTCTATCCTTTGCTCCAACAGGCATAACCCGCCAACTCAATTCTGAAGACAATAAACACCCTCGCAAGCCCCGCTCTTGCCGGCTCTCCATGCAATTAAGGGCTCGCCATAGTCAGGAACCTCGTCTCTGCGATTTGCTCTAACGCGTGCATATGAGATCTCATCTACGCACTACGGACAATTCCTCAGCCTAATCTTTATTGATAAAATTCTCCTGCGATGACGTGCAAAACCGCCCACCTCAAGCCCCCCCCAAACTGAGGCTGAAGGGCTTTCATTTATAGTGGACCCGGCGGACAATAGTTCCGTCGTCAAAGTCGCATCCATCGATCCTCTCACTCTCCGTCGCGACCCAAGATCATCTCCAGCTGATCATCTCAGACAATTGTCACAATAAAAAGTCACGTCAAGTCACGTTGCATCTCCAAGAACCAAGCGTGCCGAATACTACGTGAAGGAAGCTTTTTCCAGATCGGTGAACACCTTAGAGTACCATTTACGTGGAATGGAAATCTGCCATGTCCATCACGCACGATTACTAAATCTTTCTCTTTTTGGATGGTCTGGCGTTCTTCTCTTTTCGCTTTTCCTTCATGTTTCGCTGTTTTCGGACATCCTCGACTCCTCTTAACTCGTTTTTAGCTCCTCCGTCCTTGAATTTGCCGATCCGCTTCTGTTTAGCCTCCTCCACCCTCTTTTTCCTCACGTGATAGTCGTCTCTAAACCTATCCGCCTCTTTAGGCGCCTTTTCTAACTTGTGCTTGAAGCGTCGACCGGCACTGTATGTGGCGGTATATGTCGGAGCTTCAGTCTCGCCCGTACGTGGCAGTCGATCAATCTTGTTTGACTTCCNCCATGCATCGAATCGCCCGCTACGGAAGCTTGCGGCAATTTTGCGGCCACTTTCACCCCGTACCATCTTGACACCCTTAGACCCATCCTCATCATTCGCCCTAGCCAGATACTTCTTGCTTTTTTTGTCCCAGCGCATGCCTCGAGCTTTACTTGGCCCGCCGAAACCGCGACTGTCATCGTTGTTTAGGTCCATGGTCACACCCCGTGCTGCCTCAACAAAGTTAGAGTTTTGGCGAGCGGTGTTGTACGACCCAGAATGCACCCCGTAGCCACGATCTTCGGCGAGATTCAAGGATTTCGGTGTGTATGACATGAAATGCTCAGAGTCCTGCCAGCCATCCTTCATGCCAGCCTGCGTATTGGGCTCAGAATACGAAATCTCCAGCTCGTCGTCGGAATCAGAGCCCAGATCTGCACGCGCCATATCCTGCACACTTATCTTCATGTTGTCTGCATCGTTAGCCTGCTTAGGAGGCAGATCGGTGATAGGAGCGTCTGATGACATCCCCTCATTTGTTCGGTGACGGCGATGATCGATTTGCTCACGTCTCTTACGCATGATTTCGGCCGCCTCACCGCCGCTCCCACGCTTCCCAATTTCAAATACTGTTTCAGGTGGCCTGAACCCAGTGACCTGGGCGAGCATCTTTTCTCGCTCCAATTGGACACCATTAGATTCGCAGTCTAGGAGCGGATTGAGGCCCGAAACACCCCGAGACAAAATTTCTTTAGCCCTCTTGACACTTTCACTGGATGCTGCATTGCGAGTTCTCATGTAGAGTTTTTCGCCTTTAGCAGCCACGGTTTGTAGTGAGGCTAGGTCTGGGTCCTCGTTTAGCAGTTTGGTGGCGAATTCGCAAGCACTCTCCAGCTGATCGCGCAAAAGGCCCCCAACGACCACGTCTTCAGCGAAACTAGTCTCATCGCCAGCCACATTGCCAAGTACCAGCCTTCTGCTGAGGAAGAGTTGCAAGTCGAGGAGGTAGGGTGTATCCGCGTCCCTGACCAGACTATAGCTCCATCCCTTCCTTCCTGCGCGAGCCGTGCGACCGACACGGTGCACAAATATCTTCGGTTGAGACGGAAAGTCGTAGTTTATGACGTTTGCGAGCACTGGAATGTCTATTCCACGCGCTGCGACATCTGTCACGACAAGAATGTTCGATAAGCCGGTCCTAAAGTCCTGGACCTGAATCTTTCGAGCCGTTTGGTCCAAAGAACCATAGACATACGATACAGCATAGCCAGAAGCGCGCAGGAGAGCAGCGAGATACTCTACGTGGTGCTTAGTGGCAGCGAATATGATCGTTGAATGAGGAGTTGGTGAATCGGTTGGATTAGGTACTTCAGGAGCTCTTTTTCGTTTCTTGTTAGCATTTGTCGCAACTCCTTTCGCTTTTAGAGCTGCTTCAGTCTGTCCAGTCGGCATTTTGATGATACTTTGTAGGATATATAGCAAAGCACCCTCCTTATCCGCACTCTTGATTGTGAAGAAAGCACTCTCGAGATCTGGAGAAACCTTACTCTCAGCGTCAAGCCGAATCAACTTTGGCTCCTGGAGACCTGCTCTGGCGAACTCGACGAGGGATTTTGGAAGTGTTGCAGAAAACAAAAGGGTTTGTCGCGATGTGGGAAGAGCGTGAAGAATTTCTGTTAGTTGTGCAGCGAACCCCATTTCAAACAGTCGATCAGCTTCGTCGAAGACAATGTATCGTACAGAGCCTAGATCCAGGCCCATCTCGACCTTGAGATGTAGAAAGCGCCCAGGAGTTGCAATAATAACATCGGGATTCGTAGTCATGGAGCTGAACTGTTCCTCCAAGCTGTCTCCTCCTACTAAGAGGACTATTCGTAGATCTATCCCTCGTCCAAGCTCTTTCACAACCTTCAGTGTCTGTAAAGCTAGCTCTCTGGATGGTGATAAAACAATGGCTCTTGCACCCACTTTGACACTGTGAGCTTTGAGTTTTTCGATCATAGGAATGACGAAAGCCGCTGTCTTGCCGCTCCCAGTTCTCGCCATTCCCACAACATCCTGACCGTCCAAAATGAGAGGTATAGCTTTTCTCTGGATTGGAGTAGGAACTGAAAATCCTTTGCGAGTGATAGCTTTCAGAAGAAGTGCATTGAGGCCCATTGCCTGAAAACCACCACCTTTTTTCACAGTTTTGCCCTTCAAATTAGAGGCTTTCCTATTAGAGGCTGCTTGCTGAGCAGCAATAAATGCTTCGTCCCCAGATTCTCCATCTTCACCACCAATCGCTAGATCATCTCCTAGGTCCAGGTCCCGCCCACGGGAAATATGAGGTTGTGGGCGAGAGCCATGATCGAGCTCAAAGTCGCTATTGCTCTCGTTTTCGTCGTTAAAAAGAGCTTTTGAAATGTCAAATTCGTTCTCCGAAAGCGCCGGAGAGCTTTCTCGAGGCTTCATTATCGGAAGAAAGCTGTTGGCGGTGGTAATGAAGTTTCACAGTGGCAGCAGGCGAAGATTCCAAAAAATGTTCGGAGAAATTCAATTACGAAGTCTTGGCAGGCACGTGTCATCCCGTCTGCCGACCGCGTTCCTGTCGCGTTTTGTCCCACCATCAAACATCCTCGACTTACCCCCTCTTCTTGGATTGATCACCCACTTTAAGATAATTAAAACAGCTATTATAGTCAGCAAAACACATCATGAGTAAGCTCTCGCCACCTAAATATTACGCGCAAAGTTATCAAACCTAACTCTAAACAGGTTACAATAATTACGACAACCAGTATTCGACCACTTCATACGGCGCTCAAGGCGGCGCTGGAGGTGGTGGGTTCATTCCAGGAGATGGTAGTCAGAATAGCCCTGGGAGCGCAAACAGAGTAGGTCTATTCCCAGGATATCATCTCTTCTACCAACACAAGACCGCGATAGGGTTATAGCAAGGACACACTAAGGCCAGTTACAATCAAGCAACTCCTTGAAGCGCAACCCATGCATCAAGATGGCGATTTCAAAATAGACGGTACGGAGATTACACAAGTATATCACCCTCCGCAACCCCTGATTTCGCAGACTCACAGCTTTAAGGTCACCTTCGTTGGTCAAATACGAAACATATCAAACCAAACGACAAACATAACGTACAAGCTCGATGATGGCACTGGCACCATCGAGGTAAAGCAGTGGGTTGATTCAGATGCTAGCGAGGCCCAGGTTGCTGCCAGGCCGAAGCTCGTCGAGAATGACTACGCCCGCGCATGGGGAAAGCTGAGGATATACAACAGCAAGCGACATGTCGGCGCCCAGATTGTCCGTCCCATTACCGATATCAACGAGATCTCGTACCATATGCTAGAAGCCACTGTCGTACACTTGCACTTCACGCGAGGGCCGCCGGAGTCACTGAATGCAGGTGCGGGCACGGGCGCAGCTACGAACGGTTCGTATGGTCAACAGCAGCAGATGGGGTATGGAGGAGGTATACAGGACATGGGAGGTAATGCCGGTCTCCCGGCTATGTCGGCTTCAGCGAAGAAGGTGTATAACGTGTTAAAGACGATGCCTCAATCGAATGAGGGTCTACATCAACAGGCTATTGCGGCACAGCTCAACATGGATATGGGAGAGGTCGCAAGAGCTGGAGATGAGTTACTCTCCGCCGGAGTCATCTATACTACCGTGGATGATGTTACGTGGGCCGTTCTCGAGGTGGATTAGAGTATCCAGACACCATATGATCAGGTGATCTGCTTATCCAGGAGCTGGGAATGGAAAGGGGGGCAGATGCATAGATTCATGAAAGAGGAATAGGGTTAAGAGAGCTGATGTCTCAATTCTCTTCGTCTAGTTTTCTCATTTTGGAAAGGAAAAGGCGCTAGATCATGATGATGAGAGTATCTAAACGAGTTACTAACTGCTAGGACATCACATGTGCATCTTAGGGATTTTGTAATGTATATGCTTAACGACTTGAGCTTGCATTAGTTGAGAGGAATAAGATACATGCTGCTACGATCGCTGTGGCCACGACAGTAAAGACCTATAAAACATTCAGCGCTAAGCCACCAGTGCGAATCTTGCTGGATACTAACCATTTGTGTTTTCCATCCAGATTGTACCAATGCTTGCCGTCTACTATACCTTGTTACGGTTCTAATATAATTCGCTATCCCAGACGCCAAGCACGCAATTGCAAGAAACCAGAAGATGATTCCAAACGGGAGGGCCAGTTTCTTCTCTACGATATCTTAGCTCATAAGTACTTCACGTTGTCTTTGGAACGAGCGCAACTTGCCTGTCTCCGTGGGCTGGGATTTGAGATGAAATGACATCACAATAGCTACCGAAACTATGGCCATATACACCGAAAGCCTTAACCAAGACAGAAATGCTGGGATAAACTGTGAGAATACAGCTTCCAACGCTTCAAGGTACTTCAAGGTACTCACTTCTCTCATTAGCAGCATGGTCGCGTGCGTCAGAGGCGTTGTTGTCGAAGAGCAGTGGGCCGAGCAATGGACGCTCATTGAATACCGTACGGTCATAGCTATTGTCTCTACCCAGAAATGAGTAAGGTTTGTCCGTCTCCCACCGAAACAGCGACTTTCTTACTGTTTGACAAAAACCGGCTTCGCTTTCCAGAAGTTGTAGATAGGGTTGTAGGGCTCATTGAGCAACGCTTGTTCTACCGTATCCATGGCCCTAGTATTTTGAGAAGGTCTGAAGGCTCTGAATTCTGAGCGAAGTCTTTGTCAAAATAAGAATTGGTGGTAAAAACTTCGTTGGGTGTCATCCGAGGGTAAAATAATTGGATGCGAATTCGCCCGCTTTGTTCGTCAGGCGACACAGCGATCTCGCTAAAAACAGCTCGGCGGTGATCATCGATCTCGTGTAAGGCGAAGTTTATCCTCTTTAGACTTCAATGGAGTTTCTTTCTTTTTTCTTCATATTCCAACTGGCTACGATAGGAGTGAGACCAGCAATAATGAAGAAATAATTACTTCTCTCCGGCGGCGACAAGTGTTACATACTATCACACAATATTAGCATTTTCCACTAACAACTGCAGGTCCTGGATTCCTTCGGACTGGACAGCTGGCGATGATTGTGTGCGAAGAGGGAAGTCGCAGGCAGGTCAAGTTTCGTTTGAGCCTTTCCGAATTTTTCTCTTACTTTTAACCAGTCACACTTCGATTGTTCACCTTCCGATTCCAATGCATGTTTCTACGGGCAACTAGATATTCAAACATTAGGCGGAGCTGGGTTTGCAAGCCAACGTACTACTGGAGATGATCGATCCTGGGATGTTTCTGGCTATGACAGTATACAACTTGACACTGGAGAAGCTGACAGTACGTAAATTTTACATATCAACAATCCAGAACAACCTCCAATCATATCTTTAGAAAAACGCTATACATTCATCATCAAAGATAAGCTACTTCAAATGAATCCGGGAAATGGAAGAGAACAGTCTACCATATCCTACGAATATGACTTTTCCATTTCTTCCAAGATGGCAAATAGCAATGGCACATTCATATTTATCCCATGGAAGGATTTCAAAGCCACCTACAGAGGAAAGGAAGAGAAAGAAGTATCTGCATTAGATCGCAAGAAGATCAAACGATTCAGCACCACGATGAGGAGGTATTTAATTTGAAAGAACCATCCAGCAATCCACTCACCTCCTATTTAGCTTTTTCAGCGACCAAGAGGGTCCATTCCCCCTTCCCATTAGGCCCATAAAAGCCGTCCCCCTTCCGAATGACCCCGAGAAAAATGTACTCGGGGCAAGCGGTATACATGAGAACTATGTACCTACAGTAAGACTCTAAATTTTTTAACTAAGTTGACTTACTGAAACTCTTTGGCCAGGAGCAGAGCCCAAGGACGTCATCACGGCAGCCACGATGGCTGGTTCCCATTCTTGGGATTGTCACAGGATGTTGGCTATTTTGCAATACCGGTTACCCGTGGCTCATGAAGCAGTCCTGCCACTTGAGGTGTCGACCAAGGTTGGATTTGCTTACCCTGTTTCAGTTGCCTACCACCCTATGACTCATCACCATCCTTTGCTGCCTGCGTCTACCTCATGTATATAACAGGGCTCCTAGAACCAGCTTGAAGGGACAGAGTTCTCATTCTAAATTGTCCGGTCAACATGAGGTAATCTGATCTAACATATAAATAAAGTGCGCTAGGTCATTTTTGTTCTTGTAGAAGATAAAAAGTAGCCTCTGTACATTAGTAAGAATACCTTAGGTGGATTCAAGGGCTCTTTAGTCGTGCTGAGACTGTCAAATCCCGAGTGTGGAATTAATGCTTCTGCTGTTATTATTATGAGCAAAGGGCATTCAAGCTACGGCTGCATGTGGGCGAGAGCTCTGTTTCGAGGGACGAGACAGCATCAATTGCACAGGATACTCTGTCTTTCGCTCGCTCATATAAATTACTGCTACTGGAAAATACGTCTTACAGCCTACTGAAAAAAAACTACCATCAGCTCCCGGACTATTGAGAAAATCTTTATCAATACTTTAATACTCTTAAAAATACAATACCGACATCCAGGTTCTACTTTTAGTAGAAGGAAAGGTAGGGCTGACAACGTAAGGCGTGCTGTTGCATTTCGTGATAAGTTTGTCTATGTCTCTGACCATGTCTGCAGAGAAGATTCTCGTTGGTGATTCCCTTATCTCGCTGAATTTTCAGCCTGCTAGGAAATAGAAAGTTGTCCAAATTTCGAAAGCAATAATTTCCCCCTCAGGTGTTGAAAGGCTCAGAATATCTATCTTGTATCAAGCTGAATGATATGTAATCAGGTCCGGTGGTACTTCCTTTCTGCGGACAGGTTACGAGCCCGGGAAAAACGGGTCTCAACTTTTTCCCAGCCCAAGCAACATATGCCTCGGCATCTACATAACAACCGGCGCTTGCCCCATCCTAGCCTAAGTATTTCCGTTTTCTCCCTGCTACGGCTATCGGCTCGTCTTTGGCGGTATCACGCGAACGGTAGCAGGAGATTCCTGGCACAACCTTCTAATGATGTAAATTGAGGGCGGCTTCACCGTGCCGGTGGATCCAGTTTTTGTACCAACTCAGTTTAGTTGCCTGCGCGGGCTGCGTTCGCTCCGTGGTATGTTGCCGCACCTTCGCTGTGACTATGCTTTTCGGCCGAACTCCTTCCATCCTTCGAATAAAATGGCGACATCCTTGATTGTCCTTTCACCTTTCTTATTAATTTCTATCATATTCTACGTTCTTGGGACTTTTCTATATCGTTCTAGTCTTTAGCCTAATTTACGCTAACTCCCTAATCTCTATTTCACTCTGTGCTCGCCGAATATAAACGTCATCATTCTAGCACATCAAAATGGAGAAGGTCCAATCAGACATTGAGTCTGGTAAGGGACCAAAGAGCATCCCACACTGGAAACTCCTCACCCAGCAGGGGATCGTAACACCAGAGATAGTCAACTGGAAGTACGATGGGAAGGGCACTGAAGAGGATCCGTATGTCGTGGAGTGGATTGAAGATGACCCTCGAAACCCGATGCGTTGGCCCCAAGTCAAGAAGTGGGCGAGTGCACTGATGATGGCATTCGCTACTCTTGTAGTTTCGTTTTGTTCATCGGCGTTCTCTGGTGGTATGTTTTGAATCTGGCGATGATCGGGCTTAATACAAGACATCTGACATGGCAAACAGGCATCGGACAGCTCATGGTTGAATTTAACTCGAGTCAAGAAGTTGTCACATTAGGCTTATCTTTCTTCGTGGTCGGCTTCGCCCTCGGGCCCCTCCTCTGGGCTCCCCTCAGCGAGTTGTACGGACGGCAGGTTGTGTACCTTGTTACGTTTATGGCATTCGCTGTATTCAACGCCGGCTGCGCCGGAGCCCAGAATACGTGGACGATCCTAATATTGCGATTCTTCGGTGGCTCTTTTGGCTCCAGCCCACTCACAAATGCTGGAGGGGTTGTAGCTGATTTATTCACAGCTAAAGAGCGTGGCCTAGCCATGAGCTTGTTCAGTATTGCTCCATTTATGGGTCCTGTGCTTGGCCCGATTGTAGGCGGCTTTTTGGGATTGACAGAGGGCTGGAGATGGGTGGAGGGGCTTATGGCCATATTCTCAGGAACCGTCTGGATAATCGGTATACTTCTTGTTCCGGAAACCTATCCGCCGGTTCTATTGAGAAAGCGCGCAGAGACGCTGTCAAAGATGACGGGAAAAGTTTATAGGTCAAGGTAGGACTGTTATGATCGTTAACTGTTCGACACCTGCTAACGTAGTTCTAGGGGAGATATCGACCAGGGACCCATTACTGTCGGGGAAGCCTTCTCTACGGGGCTAAAAAGACCATGGATCCTCCTTTTCCGCGAGCCAATCGTTCTACTCCTTAGTGTATACATGGCCATCATCTACGGAACTCTATACATGCTGTTCGGCGCCTACCCGATAGTATACCAGGAGGGACGCGGATGGAATGAGGGAATTGGTGGGCTGCCTTTTGTTGGTGTTGCTATTGGCATGCTGGCTGCCCTCATATATACCATTCTATATGACAACGGCAGGTACCTGAAATGTGTGAAGAAAGCAGGTGGTTTCGCAGCGCCTGAAGATCGCTTACCGCCCGGGATAATCGGAGGCGCCGCTCTGCCAATAGGACTTTTCTGGTTTGCTTGGACGAACTATCCTTCCATTCATTGGTTAGCCAGCGTCGCTGCTGGTATTCCTTTCGGCTTTGGCATGGTCCTCGTATTTTTGAGTGTCATGAACTACCTCATCGACGCTTACACAATTTTTGCGGCTTCCGTGTTGGCTGCTAACTCTGTTTTACGGTCACTTTTTGGCGCTGCTTTCCCTCTTTTCACTACTCAGATGTACCATAATCTTGGTAAGCATTTCTCACCCCGTTGAGATTAAGAGCACCCAAGGCTGACTCTTGCAGGTATTCATTGGGCGTCGACGATCCCCGCTTTCCTCGCATTGGCGTGCTTGCCTTTCCCCTTCCTCTTCTACAAATACGGTGCAGCCATCCGTGTACGCTGCAAATACGCTGCTCAAGCCGACGCGTTCATGAAGAAGCTTCGTGGACAAATTCCTCCTTCTAACGAGGGTTCAGACCATGAAGACGAGGTGGATATTGAGAAAGAAGAGGATGCTGAACAGGAGACTGCCGACTATTCATTTGAGGAGGAGAACGAGCCTCGGTTTGAGAAAATCAAGACGGGCCATTCAACTAGAAATCACATGGTACAGGAATTCCCTGATAATCCATATGACATTGATCGTGTCAATACGCGGGAGTCCTTCAGAAGCAATAGCTCCAGACATTCAAGCCGAACCGGCCTAGGAGCAGGAGTTTGTCGAGGGTCAGAAGTCGAAAGTAGAAGTGGTAATTAATTATTGGCTGTGGATTTAGCATTACTTGTGGATTTAAGGAGCGGCACTTTTCTTCCAAGGAGCGTTTTGACGGCCTACAGCGTCAGGATTGCATGCATTGCAGGAGTCCGACATAGAGGGGAAGGCCACTTACTTCATGGGTACCCTTTCCTTGTATTTAGTCTCTTAGTCTAGATATCCAAGAATCGCATATGTTTTTTTGATGGGGAAAATCGCCGCTAATATGCTGATCTCTCTAATCATCTGTGCATCGTTACCCAGGCACTGTGCACGTGTGGAATGATTGTCAGGCTGTATGTCATGCATTTTAAAATAAACATCACTTTGACGATTGTATGGAGATTTAATCACGGTGTTTCAGGCGATAAAAATATATGGTGCCCCTTAAAAACAACGGACGCGCTTGATTCGCTTCCCGTGCCGTTCCTGCATCTTGGCAAGTCCCGATTCCTAAACTAGATTGGCTCGTTCCTCCCTGCCATCACCAACTATTCATACACCACTTCTCCCTTCGCTCTTTCCCTCCATCTCACCCGAGTCTATCATTAATTATTGTTTGTTCTTCTTTAAGCCTCCTTAGACACACATTGAGCACCTCACACCTTTTCCAACTCTCACTGCTGTTTCTCTTAATTCCTTATTTTGGTGCAACACGACCCTTTCTTCAACATGCGTTTCTCTCTCGTGGCACCGCTCGCTCTGGCGGTAGCACCGTCTCTTGTGTCTGCTGCTGGTACATTGGGATTTGCTTTGGGCACCAAGAACGCCGACGGATCCTGCAAAGACCAGTCCGACTATGAAGCCGACTTTGACGCCATTTCTGCGGCTTCTGGTTCCACCCTCGTAAGAGGATACTCCGCATCCGATTGCAATTCTTCCGTGGCTATCATGCCGGCTGCCAAAACTAAGGGCTTCAAAGTCGTGTTGGGCATCTGGTGTGTTATTTTCCTGACCCACGACTCCTGGATCGCATCGGCTAACTCAATTCTCGCTATGCAGGCCCGACGTGCAGGAATCCTTTGATGCCGACATGGATGCCATCACAGCGGTCGCTCCTAAATATGCTAGCAGTATCTACGCCGTAACCGTGGGATCCGAGACCCTATACCGTGGTAACTTTACTGGCGAACAGCTTGCCGATAAGATAAACACAGTAAAGACGGCGCTCAAGGGAGTGACATCCACCCCTATCAAAGTTGGAACTGCAGACAGCTGGAACAAGTTTGCTGATGGAACTGGTGATGCTGTCATCGGCACTGCTGATCTTATGTGAGTGGACGTTCATTAAGGAAGATGTAGTTTAACTGACGGTATTAGAATGGTCAATGCTTTCGCTTTCTGGCAAGGACAAGCTCTCAGCAATGCCACCAATACCTACTTCGACGATGTCATGCAAGCTTTCGGCCACATCCAGTCCATCGCTGGCGGTGTTGACAAGGCACCAGAGCTCTGGAACGGCGAAACTGGCTGGCCCACTGATGGTAAGCTTCTTTCTTTTCAGACTAACCATGAAACCAAATCAAACTTCTTTAATATCAGTCACTAATACGTTATACAGGCGGTTCCGATTTCGGCGCTGCAGAAGCTGGCACTTCAAACGCTGCCTCCTACTATAAATCTGCTATCTGCGGTATGCTGGCCTGGGACGTTAACCTCTTCTACTTCGAGGCTTTCGATGAGCCATGGAAGCCCGATAGCATTGGCGATAACGGCCAGCCGGCTGACGAGAAGCACTGGGGAGCCATGACCTCCACACGCGGCACTAAGTTCAGCCTTAAGTGCTAAGCTAGTGCGAACAAGGTGCGTGGGGTTGGGTGTGGGTATAACTAGGGCGGAGCTGTAGACTATGCATACAAAAGTAATCGGTTCGGCAAGGGGAAGACTGCATTGCTATTTCTCTGGAATGGCGGACTAAACCAAGGGGGCGCCTCTGTGAGTGGCTTACAGTATAGATGAAGGGGTTATGTGCATGTTTGCATTGGAACATTGGGGTCGGTCGCCTTTCCTTCTCTTGGAAAAACCTTGTATCTCTCTCGATGGTCCTATAGTTAGCCTCTTGAAATTGGTGGTGCGGGTGTCCCTCTGACTGCCTTTTGGTTGTCTTCTCGAATTTTTTTGCTTCAACATGTATTCTTAACTGGAATAGAATACATTGGATTTTGGGTCTAGTCTCTGGTATCTCTGCAATCTGATTCAGCTGAAGCTCGCTGGAGAGACTTGTATCATGTGGAAAAGCGCTCGGTTTAGTGCTCTCAAGGAAACTACGGTTACTTATTCAATCCGCAAAAATATCTGCATCTATATTTTGAAGTTCACCCTCCCTTATGTTCAGCACATAAAAAGGTCTAAGACATGCATTCTCTCTGGCTAAGTCCAAGGGTTTATATAGTAATGTTAAGCACTGTATTTCTCACATCGCCTAGTAAATCTCAGAGGATTTTAACTTTTAGGACATGGCTGAAGTGCCCTTTACCACCTTAAATATATGGATATATACTAGGGAATATGTGGAGTTACCTCAGTCCCCTACAATGACTTCGTGAGGGCTCGTAATCTATGCTCAGAAATCCTGGAGAGCCCTTTATAATATTTTCAGAAATTTATTATCGTGGTATTTTTTTTAATGCAAGACCTTAAACTTTTTCCCGGTTACACATACACCGAATGCTTCCCAGCTCAATCTAAATGCTCATGATCACCACTCACGGTGCTCATTCATATCTCGTTTACTTCAGATGTATTGCAATCCTGCCACCCTCCTCGTCATAACCTACTTCTTTTGCTTATGAAACCCTATACCTCGTTGCTAGGGTATTGCACCTTCTCTGTAGGAACAAATTCTTCCTTGATGGACCTTACGCTAACAAACCTGCTTAGCAAGTTCGCACTTCCCGCCTTATCGTTCGTGCCACTGGCTCTCGATCCTGTATACCTGGATTAGGGGTGCTGTTCGATAGAAGATGGAAAAGAATAAAACTCACCCCCAAAGGGCTGCTGTGATACGACGGCTCCTATTTAAGCGCCTATTAATATACGCGGATTTTGATAAGGATATAGTGTTGCTGATATAGCTCCTTACCTGTGCATTTGCAGTTGATATAAAAATTGCCAGCTGAATTCCTCAATGCATCTTCTGCAAAACGAACTGCCTCCCTGTCCTTCGCGAAGACAGCACCAGTGAGGGCGTACTCTGATGTGCTATCTATCTGTTTGCAGATGGAAGCGAAGGCATCAGCAGGAGCGGCAGTGTCATCGTATACGTATACCACTAGGATTGGACCAAAAAGCTCGCGGGATAGAAGAGGGTGATTGGGGTTGGTGGTTTGATAGATGGTAGGGTGAACGTAGTAGCCCCTGCTGGAATCGTACTTTCCGCCGACAAGAAGCTCGAGCTCCTTGTCATTCTTCGCTTCATCGATGGTCGATGATAGCTTCTTGAACGAGGCCTCGTGGATTACAGGACCGATGAAATTCGAGAAGTCTGACGGCTCGCCAACTTTCAGAGCTTCAGTTTCGGAAATAAGGTGGGATTTGAAGGTCGGCCACATGGACGAGGGAATATACGCTCGTGAGCACGCACTACATTTTTGGCCTTGGTATTCGAAAGCTCCTCGTACGGTCTGAACAACAGCGTTTGTGACATCCGCGCTACGGTGCACGAGATGGAAGTTCTTGCCGCCCGTCTCGCCTACGATGCGCGGGTACCCCTGATACTTACCCTCTGCAACTCCTGCGGCAATCTTTCCGTATAGGGAGCGGAAAACAGCTGTGCTGCCGGTGTAGTGAAGCGCTGCGAATTGCCTGTGGGAGAGGATTGCCTTGGTGACTTCTTCGGCATCGCCTGGGACGAATTGAATTACATTAGGAGGAAGACCTGCTTCCATCAGGATGCTATAGATTAGCCAGTTAGAGGCTACGGCGAAAGGAGACGGTTTCCAGACGACTACGTTTCCCATTAATGCTGGGGCAGCGGGGAGGTTACCGCCAATGGCGGTGAAGTTAAAGGGTGTGATAGCGTAGACGAATCCCTCGAGAGGTCGATATTCAACCCGGCTAGCATTTCGGTAAGTATTTAGGAGAGTTGAAGGATCATAAATTTTTTGACTAACTTCCATACTCCGGGTGAATTGTGCATGGGCTGGTGGCCGTATGTCTCCTCAGCATACTGCACATTGAATCTGGAGCCAGTTAGATCTTATAATCTATCTTGCGGGCCCTAGAACCGAAGCATAGATACCTCAAGAAGTCGCACAGCTCGGCCGCAGCATCAATCTCTGCTTGCCATGCATTTTTGCCTTGGCCTACTATTGTTGCCGCCATGAGCTCATATCTGTATTTTCCAGAAATTAAGTCCGCAGCCTTGAGAAAAACTGCAGCCCGGTCCGCAAATGGTAATGATTCCCATGCTGGCTTTGCTGCGAGAGCAGCGTCAATTGCTCGTTTGACCTCTTCAGTACTAGCGTTGGAGTACTTTGCAACGACGTCAGAGTGGGAGGATGGATCGTGTTGTGTGAGGACGGAAGAGTCTTTTATCTTGATGACGGTTAGTTAAAAGAAGTAAAAAACCTTCTGTGACAATGTGTACTTCTTTCCCTGCTACCACCAAAGGCACCTCAAGCGGGGCCTGATTCTTTAGAGCTGCGATTGCATCTTGTAGCTTCTGCCTGTCGGTAGAATCTTTGGCGTAGTGTTTCTGCAATAGTATGATTAACGAGAAGCTCAAATCCTGATGATCCAGATCAGAAACTCACGTTTGGTTCGTTGGCGACTACAGGCACCTTGAAACTAGCGATAGAAGCCATGCTTTTTCTTAGCTGAAGCTGTGTGGTAAGGGATGGTGGTTTAATGCGGGTTAGACAGCGATTAATCTGGAAGAGGGATTGTAAGCCTCTGGAATAACCCATGGGTAGTGTGAGAGAAGATAAACAGAGGCAATTGGAGAGGTGAGCAGGCGTACATTTATAATGCGTTGTGGTGATGATGGTTTGTGAGAGCTCTGCGGTTTGCGTCGGTTCAGCGAAGCTGGCGGGTGGGGTTAAGAGGGGCGCAACTTCGGTGTCACCGCTTTGGTCATTCAGCAACGTTTTGCATAACAATAGCTGTATCCTCGATCATTTCTACTTGACAATCAACGCCGATATTGCATATCATATCCCCCGAAAGAAAAGAACCAATTCGGTGAAATTGGCGTAGTAATGGACAGGTTGTATACGAAACCTAGTACTGCATTGCTCAATTAACCCAACGCCAGAACTCCTGGCATTCTGAAGATGCATTCCTTTTTCATGTCTCCATGGTCCCAGCCGCATTGTTGGCATCGTCTCCCCACAAACCTTCAAGCTTAAACTCAGCCGCCCACTCCTTGACAATCTCCTTTTGATCTCCGACGGGAGCTGCTGAGCCTTGAGCAGCATTAGAAGGAGCCTCTGTTGCCACCTGAAGGACTGGAGCGTCCATCCAACCTTGAATTCTACCATCCCTCCAGTCTGTAATGACAGCTTGGGCTGCACTATGGATGTTGGGCACACCTCCCTTCCCCAGTCGGCCTCTCTTCCTAGCAACTTGAATTAGAAAATCCGTAGTCATGTCTCCGTTGGTAGTCATTAATGGCGGTAGGCCGTACACGTCTAGCAGCTTTGAGAACATATCAGGCGACGAGGATAGCCTTTTGAGAAGTAGTGTGACTGCCGGAACCGGGTCTTCAATTTCTTTGGGAGGTATGGCGTTTAGAAGGATCAGGCGGGCTTGCTCTTCGATTTTGCTAGCCTTGGAGGGTTCCGTGGAGCTTGGGAACACTATTCCTGGAGAATCGAGCAGCTTGAGCTTGTTGTCCAGTTTAACTTCCCGTAGACTTGTCGTGACTCCGGCTTCGGCTCCGACAGGACATGCACCAGTTCTCCCTCCCAGCCGTGAAGTGAGAGCATTGATAACAGAAGACTTTCCGACGTTAGGATACCCGATAACCCCTACCGATACTGACCGCTTTAGCTGCCTTGATTGTGCAAAAGATTTGAGTGCTTTGAATAGTGCCTCTGCAGTCCCCTTCACTGTGAGTTGCTTATGACCGAAAGCCTGTGCATTCGGTGCTGAGTTTGCAGCCCGAAGCGGTAATGTTGGGAAGTATCGTCGCAGATGAACCAACCAGGCCTTGAGTACTGGGGAAGGAATTAGATCAATCTTGTTGAGAATGAGAATGAGGCGCTTGCTCCCCCCCTCAGACGCCATAACCATACGTTCCACCTCTTTTGATCTTGTCCCTTCTGGATCTCTTGCGTCAAGAATGTATAGTACAACATCTGCAGAATCAACTACTTGTTTGAAGACTTTGTCGAAAGCTTTCCTGGAAGAGTCTTTGCGAGCCGCTGACGTAGAGGCTCCTTCCGCACCGGTTTCATCAATACCATTCCAAGAATCACCCTCATCTTCGTCCATCTCATCCGCGCTATCCACTTCGTTGACCTGTTGGTATTCAGCGGCACGGGCTTTGGCCGAGGCTAGCAATGCTGCCATGGGGTTTGAATCGTCCTGAGCAGTCAGCACCGATCTATGTGGGTTTTGTGCGCACTTCATAGACTCACGACCTGCATAAAATCATCCTCATCTGTGTCATAATCTAGTAAGGCGTCTTCATCCTCCTCTTCCTCTGCTGCATCCTCAGCGTCTTGCTCAGCGGCAGTAGTACTAAGTCTCTGCGCTCTTGCAAGCTCTTTCCGTCTCATATTCTCTTCTTCCTTTAGCCTCCTCTTTTCTTCAATATCTTGCAGGATCTTGTCTTTGTAGGGGAATAGGTTCGGAATGCCAGGGTCCTTCTTTAACCGCGAACGCCATTCTGGGTTCTATATGATGTCAGTGAACAAGTGTGAGACATTGATCACTAAGGCTTACCTTTTTGGCTAGCTTTCGTGCTTTTCGTTGTTTCGCAGCAGAGGCTTTTTCGATCTTGTGCCGCAGCCGCACAGGCGTGCGCTTTGATGTGGGTTCTTTATAAAGGTATTAGCGCCCGTTCCTCTATATTTATGATTTATTTAATACGTACTCCCAACCTTTGGCATTGCTACAGGCTACTATGATGTCGAGATACCTTTGTGGGTTGAATCTCAAAAATTCCATTGCGGCCAAGATTTCACGGCAAATGCCAATGCGGTCTGCGATGGCAGAAATTTTCGGAAGCATTCCCCGATTTGTCAGGTCCGAAGGCCTTCCCCAGATTTTTCATTATATATATTATTCTTGTATATCTTCCGGTCTTCTCAAGTGCCAGATCGTAGATTTTCCAAAAACCATCAAACGGAAAAACTACTTGTACTCCTTCCTCTTTCGACACATTATGCCGCACAGTGTTGAAACCTCGTTCTCCGCAAAGGCGGAGATCCACTCGTTCCATGGCCTAGTAAGTTACTTCGGGCAAATGATTGTACAAGGACGGAAGTTTACGAGGCTTTAGCTCTTTGATATGGACGGCACTATTATTGATTCGACAAATGCGATAGTCAAACATTGGCAAAAGTATTACTTGGCTTAAAAAGTGAACGGCCATTCGCTGACTCCATCAGGGTAGGAAATGAGCTGGGCGTCGATCCGAACGTTATTCTCGCTACATCCCATGGACGAAGATCTATTGATGTCCTCCAAATCTATGAGCCAGAGCGTGCCAACTGGGAATGTTAGTCTTTCAAGCGATGAAAAAAATTTCTGTATTAATTCAAAACCGTAGATGTCAGCCACATCGAAGGCTTGATCCCGAAGCAATTTGGGTCAGACGCGGTGGAAATTGCGGGATCACGGTCATTGCTAGAGCAACTGGAACAAACCTCTGTCCCGTGGGCTATCGTCACGTCCGGCACGAGGCCGTTGGTTACAGGATGGTTTGATGTCATGAACCTGGCCCATCCGAAAAACCTCGTTGTGGCAGAGGACGTGCAGCACGGCAAGCCGGATCCGGCATGCTATCAACTTGGCCGAGCGAAACTTAATCTCCCTCGGGACGCTTCAATTCTGGTGCTGGAAGATGCACCGGCAGGAGTGCGTGCTGGGAAAGCTGCAGGGTTTAAAGTAGTTGGACTTGCTACGACTCATTCATTGGAGCAGCTTAGGGACGCAGGCGCGGATTGGATCGTCCGTGATATGCGGAGCGTGAAGCTCAAAGAATGGGAAAAAAGCACGGGAGAGGCCAAGATCGAGATTTCCGATGCCCTGGTCGGATAGACTTCGATGGCGTGAGATCGGTGTCCAGATTCCTCCTCGGCTTCAACACGGCCGTCGCTTTGGGAACCTTCCCCAACAAAACGCCCGAAACAGTTGACAACTTCGATTCACATTCTCGTGCGGATGATTCTTTCGACATTTAAGATTTCTAGAAGTCATGGATTTTTTTAGTAGTACTCTTACATTACACGAACTAGGATTCAGCACTGCATCAGCTTAGTGGGTGTGTTGCATCACATAGAAACTTTTGGAGCATTTGGAGCAACACTTTCGCGATTCTAGAAGGGTTACAGGCTACAGCGCATTGCAGACGTCATCCGGGATTGGCCTAAATATTATTATTATTTTATGTTAGTTGAAGATGTTATGATTTTCCCTGCTCACAAGAGGCAATTGTTGCTCTGGTGTTACGATTTACAGTCTTTAATCTGGCCTATTTTATCAAAGGAAATTACCATCTGCCTAGTCACTATCGTAAGCATTCAAAGCAGAGATTTGAAATATGGAGACATTCAAGCGCATGATGAGAGGCTGTACTTCCACCCTGTAACGTATGTGATGGGGTTTTGACCGACACCCTAGTTTTGACCGAAAGGAACATCAAAATTTTACCTAAGTTGTATCTATCACGCCTAGGTAAGCGTTAGCACGATACACCGCCTTTTAAATATATGTGTTACTCTAATTTTGGCAGAACAATAAAACTTTACTTAAAATAGCAGGCGGTACGCTAGCTCGGTCAAAACTAGGGTGTCGGTCAAAACCCCATCACATACGTTACAACCAATTCCCTGGCGCGATGTGCTTTCAGCTGGTAGAGCTCTCTTGGCCATCACGAAGCTCGCTATTAGGTCAATCTACTTGGCTGAGGGGTCGGGGGGAAGCTAACAGCTGCTGGCTTTTAGGGTAACCGTCACGCTCGAATAGCCTGTGGTAAACCTTATGTTGGACCAGTTCACTGTCGGTTGGAGCGTATTGGGGCGGTACGGAACGCCGTAGGGTTTGAAGTCTGCAAGGTACGATACTCCATTGATACCAGACAACCCGCGCGGCTTCCGAGAGCCAGACCCGAGGCGCAGCGTACCCCTGGAGGGTGCAGATTCGCGCCCGCAATAGGCTGGTTGAGTGGTACGAGCCGGCATACGAGTCGGCCGGCTGGCGACTTGATTGTTCAACAAGTCTGGTATGGAATTGAGGCGCCGTGAGATGCTATCGGAGGGCTATCGGCAACATGAATGGAGCGTTGGACGGCGAGACGATTCGAGTTGGCGCTTGACATCGGGGAAAAGGGAAAAGGAGTCAGTCCAGTAGCGCCCGTCAGGCTCGCCGTTACCAGGCTTGCCAGGCTCGCCAGGCCGTCGCTCGGGGCATGGGCTCGCGGGCGGGCAGGCTGGAAGCAGAGTCCGGAATGTTCGTGATGATGGTTAAATGGTGTGCTCGCGATGCGCTGTCAGCAACAAACCCTCCGCTGCTCGCCATCAGGGCCCATGCCCATCCGCTGTCGTCTCCCATGCTGCGAATCTCCCGGAAACTCGTTTTCAGAATCGCTGGGCAATCGAGATGGAGGTTCGCGTAACAAAGGAACAGCACTGAATTTCCCCTAAGCTCCTCCACACTCGAGCAGATCAGCCGCCCGAGCGCGATGTGGCCAATGGGGAATGCCGTAGCATTTGGTCCCCCTGCGCCACCGCAAGCCCCAAGCTCCTGAGAGCGCAAGATCCCGTCGACGGCCAGAGCCGGTGACGAAGACTGTGCGTCGCGCCCTGACAGCTCGCTGGAGGGTAGGCCAACAGCGGCCTTCGTGGGCGAGCAGAAGTCGGCCGTCCCTCCCAGCATCTCGACACGCCGTGCTGACTCCAGACCCTCAGAAGCTAAGCGGAGAATCATGCGTGGGGTTATTTTGGGCGCTGCCAGCGGAGAGATGCGCAGTGTCTTGGGGGCTGCGGCCAATGGGCTTAGGTTGATTTTGCAGCCCCCGGTCGTCTCTGCACGCCGCCATGCCCCCGTAACCTTCGGGCCTGAGGGCTCCTCGACATCGCCTTGCCCTGCGCTCAAGTAGCAGCGACGCCTCCATTCTCCTGACCTTTTTCCCTCTCTCACCCAGTCCTCGCCCACCACACTCGCTTCAGCCCAGCTTCGTCGTTTCTCTCGTTCTTGCCAGAAGACTGCGCTGCAGTATTAATGTTATAATTGCTGTCACTCGTTTCTGTCCGCATTGTTTGACCACCCAGCTCTCTCTTCCGCTTATCCCGCCGTCCGCTGCGGAGCGAGCTCGCGCGCCCAGCTTTGCATCCACCCAGCGTCCCCACGACGCCAGCTAATACTCGCACTCCTTACCAACCCGTTGCGACCCACCCTCTACCCGCCAGAATTGTCGTAGAAAGCATTATTATCTCCTCACAGAGCGCAGAGGATGGATCCTTTTGGATCCTCGATGCGAGCCTATGCGAATGACCGGGACCCTCCTAACCCACACCACAACCTCCATCCGAGTCGACTCCCTAATGGTCCTTCCAAAACCATGACAGAATTAAACCAAAAACAACATGCTCAGAATCCTGCGCATGCCTGTGCAGACGTCAAGCCGCGCCTCACAAAGGAGCAGCATGATATCCTCGAAGCCCACTTCCAGCAGCAGCACAAGCCGAGCACCAGCACCAAGAAAGGATTTGCCGAGAGTCTCGGAGTCCCGGTGGACAAGATCAACGTAAGTTGGCGATGCATTCCGAGTCAAATTGCCCATGACTTACACAATATAGAACTGGTTTCAGAACCGAAGAGCAAAAGTAAAGCAGGATCTGAAGAAGCAAATGAGCCAGTTTAACATGAATATGAACGTGTATGGGACAAACAATAGTCTACCAATTGTTACCTCTCAATTCGGACATCAAAACGAACAAGGACATCCACAACAGACCGCGCAAGACTTCTTTCCCATAAATGCCGACATCAGTCCGACCTGCCTTCCGGTCGACAGCATCGAAGGCCCTTCAGTCGTGGAACCACTTGGGCCTCCAATGCCACTGCACCAGGTATATGACATTCATATGCTCCGCTCTATCCCCGAAAGAGAAGGGCGAGCGTCGTATAACCCAGGTGCAGTGATGCAATCAGTCATGGCTGCTGCTGCTGGATCGTACATGCACAACACCTCGAATTCTGTTTTGTCCCAAGATCCATCCTTCACATACGACCAGGCGGGCATGTCTCAGCCATATGTGAACGATGCCCCGTTTTCAACCCCGGCAAATCTTACCAACGAGCCTGGCTCCACGAACGATCTTTATGGACCACTGGGGGATTTTAGCTCCTTTGATTACCCGACATTAACAACGACCTCCACATCAGTTCAGGCAGTTGACAGCAATGGTTCAATTTCTTCTGAACCGTCGCCGTTCTCCGGCGCTCAATCCAATACAACAACTCAATCGTCTACAGGCCAAAATGCCATGTCCTCCGTCAACTCAGTCGCTTCAGTTTACTCCAACTGGACGGAAGATCACACTTCCTCAACTGATATTACACCAGCTAACCAACACGAGGGCTCTTTCGACCACCCGTATGGCAACTTACCACAAGCTTCAGTATCAGAGCACGGCCTTCCGCTTTGGGGGACCGGTCAGCAACACCCGATTGGTCAGCACTTTCAGCAGGCTGACATGTATCAACATAACAACACCTCGGCCCAGGCAATTTTATCTTCTCCCGAGCAGAATGAGTCGCATCAGCTGAGCACGAGTCATTCAGAGTTTGAACCGCCAATCACGTTTCCTGAAGAAGCATTATCACGCCGTAATTCTTCCACCACTGCTCTTGCGAAATCAATAAGCACAGTTGGAATTCAAACCCGGCAACCGTCTACCGATGGCTTCAAACAACCTACCCAGCCATCAAGTATCGCTAGTCGCCGACAACGCCGACCTGCAGCTCTGGATTCTTCGACTCTAAGAAGTGCATCATATACAAGTGGCATGCCTGTTTCTCCAGGGACTAATCAGACACGCGATGTTGAACACAACCTGCGCCGCATCAGGTCTGTCGGAGTCACGAACACTGGCCGTGTTCAGAAGTCTGCGCCGGGCTCAGCTCAACGCTCTCCCCTAAATTTTACATTCGCCGAAGCAGCTGCATCACCAAAGTTCGCTCGACAAGCCTCAGGCTTTGCGACTGTAGGGCCTGTTGGTAGCTTGGCACCTCCAACTCCGCTGACGCCAAATGAAATGGCCCCATTTCCCTATTGGCAGAGCAATACTGTTATTAGAAGTCATGCACCAATGCCTGAGCACAGCAGCCCTGAAAGCCTCAATGTCTCTTGGTCTATGGAGCCTTCGTCTGCCGGATTATACTCGAATGCAACATCACCTCCAACCACTCCTCTAGATATTGGACAATTAAATCAAGCTCGTTTCAGCAATGCCCCCTTATACCGTGATACACCTCCGCAGTCAGCTCCTGCAACCCAGCAATGCTTTCCCCGGACAGCATTCATGCCTCCACCCCAACCGAACACAGAGTTCCATCCTTCCAATGAATTGGCTATCGCACAACCCAAGCCATCACACTTTAGGAGGCCATCATTACCTGACACAGGCCATGTTGGTCTAAACGAGTGTCACATGCAGTTTCCAGTACAGCCAGCCAATATCGCAGGTGATCTTCAACTCGGCTACAGTTATCAGTATAAAGAGGGGACCATGAATGGATTCCAAAAGAATTTTATGGCAAGCTCTTCACAGGAGCCCTCGGTTAGCATGCCTGAATTTTTTGTACACGAGTACTCGCCGCCCCAAGCGGCTGGCCGGACGTCATTACCTCCAAGACCTCTAGAGACGCAGCCAAAAAATTACATCTTCGCAAATCAAGGCCCACATGACTTCCGGTGACTCCCGGTTTTCTGAAGCTTCTTCTGGCAGCAGCGTCATGCAATTCAAGGCATTCACGGCAATTCGGCGTTACCGAGGATTGGATCATCCTACGACCATCACTGGAAATTTGTGGTCATCGTTCACATACTATGTTTGGATCTTGTTTCTTTTGGATATACCCGGTCCCTAATGAGGAGGCCCTCATTGTTTTTACTTATCGCGCTTCTCTGTTCATTTGTATTTTCCATCTCACCGTGGGGGGAAAAGGACTCTTCATCATATTCTTTGATTGTCGTTTCCAGCGTCGGCGTCTTCATAAATGATTAAGTGTTGTGCAAATGTCTTCGCCTGACCTTGTCAGGTCCGTCGCTCCACCGAGCAGCTTAATTTTAATTACTCTCCTTAAAGCTACATATCATCGGGGATATTTTGAGGGTAGTTATTGGTTAAAGCAACATATTAAAAGAGTTATTTTTTTTGTTTTATCGTCACCTCAGGCCTTGGCGAGGGCATGGGTGGGAATTGGATTGGAAGAAGGAAAGGAGGGAAGGAAGGGAAGGAAGGGAAGGAAAGCCTTTGTTTCATGGCATGCACAAGGCACGTTTCGCATGCCTAGACGCTCTCTAATGCTCTAATCTCATATAATGCCTCTCCCTTTACTATCGCGATCTCTAGTTAGCATCTCTTTGGGCTTCCTGTAGAACACATGTACGCCAAGGGACCTAGGGAAGAAAATCGCGTCTTCTACAATGTCAAGCCTCAGAGCTATTGGATCACGTTCTCGATGAAGTCCACAAGTTCCACAAGTTCCACAAGGTCCACTGGGTCTACTCCGCATTGCACTCACCGCCACCTAATGAAAGGTTTTTGGGGGCTTTAGGGGTGAAGGGGCGATTTGCATGCGGCTTGCGGGCTTGCAGGCTTGCGTCAGGTTGCTTTTGCGCCGCAACAACCGCTGTGTAGCATTCGCGAAGCTCGAACTCACCTATTTCACCCCGTTTCCGTTAAATGAGCGTCCCGTCGGGTATTGCACTGTAGGGCTTCCCACCACCGAAATAAGCAACTTGCGCTCAGCGAAAATATTTTTGTCACCGAATGTAATTCGCCACCACCACCCGCCACGTCGCGAGTTAGCGCCGCTCTCTGCCACAGCAACTTTGCATCCTGCGCGGGAAACAGGAGCATCATAACAGCGGTACGGCACGAGTCATGGCCTATCAGATGCCCTTGCTTAGCCTTGACTATTTCGCCCCACCAAGACGCATCGCGCTGGTTACACATCCAGGTACCTTGAGGTAGTTCTTTTGTTCCGCTGCTAGTCTGCCTGAATGCAACGCATCAGACCCTGAGCTACGGAGCTAGGGTCCAGTGGGACCTGCAGCTATTTTGTCTGAGCTATACAAGCCATGATCCTGCAAGGCATCGACCGAGTAAATGATGGCGGAGCTAAGGAGACAGGGTCTGATAACCGGCATCCTTCATTTCCTATTACGGCGACAGGCATCGGTCGTCATCTTCGTACCCATTGACTTCGACACCGTCGAAAAGAAAGTGCCGATTTGGTCAAGGGCGCCATCTGCGAGATCATCCTCAGGGCCCCTGGCAGCTGAGAGCAGTCGGCGTCGCAATCGACAGATGAGAAGGCTCCTTTTTGCTGTCAACGCTATTGGATTCGGGGCTGAAAACAGGCCACCAACTTGGGACCGACCTTCACGGGCGCTCACAGCAAAGGCCTCGATATGGAGCAGGCGATCGAGATCATGCTCACCGACGAACCTGCTATCCCGTCCTTCTGCTACCGGTCTCGAAGAAGTGATAGAATGCGTAGAGATAGCGATTCTCTGCATCTCAAGAGCCACATTCGAACTTACTATCTAGACGCATTTGTAGAACAAGGCACTGCTTCGATCATCACCATTCGATTAGCACTCGCAAGGAATGCCTTAAACCTTCTGGACAGTACATACTTTTGATTTAATAGAGACTTATTATTAACATGGCGCCACAAACCTTGGTAATGCCTTTTAGTGAATTTGTAAATATTTGAACTTATTTCCCTAGGATGGCTCAAGGCCCTCGAAAGACATCAAACTAAAACTGTGTGGTAAATATTATGGATCACATATCGGATGTATTGATTCTACGCCCCGAGGCGATGACAACAAAGAGAGAGCAAACTTTATAGTAGCCATATGAACATATCTAGGAACGGAGTTGCACTTACTATTCAAGCAAGCCTACAACAACACATCCGTCTCCTAATCCACCTAGCCTAGCTCTCATGCCATCATTCCACGCGTCCCTCACTGATATCCATCTAAGAGAGCAAAATATATACAGCAGCGGGAGAAGGGAACCAGTGGTGTTATCAATATTCGGTATCAGTATGAGGCCGTATTGGTATTGTTATTAAATATTAGTTCAATATTGAAAGGTATTGGATATTAAATATAGTACAGTCTTGGCATGGTGTTTTAATTAAAAGTTGGCTCCGTACGCCCCCAAGCTTCCGTAGGGCTTTAAAATAGCTACCCTTTGCGACTGCTCTCTTACTACTATCGTCAAGTTAGTAACCCTTAGCGCGGTATAGTAGGTATTAGCTGCTCTCTAGATTCTGCCAAGGCCTCCAAAGCCTCTTGTACCACATCCGTCGCCATAAGCTTACATTAAGTAGTACCATATTCGATTCTTACCGTCGCGAATAGCTTTATAAGGGAGAGGATCGCAGGCAAACTATCACGTAGAAGTAGCTAACTTACGCCTTTTATAAGGCGACTTCGGAGTAGTTATAGTGGTATCCCTTCCCCGGTAAGGCCCCAGCGCCTATTTGGCAGGTATACGATTTTTTTATTTTTATTTTAAAAGTGATAATGCTAAGGGTCTATTCGGTTACAAAACCGTCAGATCGAATCTGAACTGAAAGTCCAGTAGAAAGAACGCGTTCCTTTCTAATTTGTCACGCGTCCGTGACTTTTGCACGGACGTGTATAATCTAAAGCCTTCATATTGATCTGATGAACCTGGAACTTCGAGATCCATATTAAAATGACGCCAAGAGCTCCATTTCAATATTTTAGCGTACTGTTCTGACGTTTTGCGAGCGGTGAGAGGAACATCAAATTTTTGAGGCTGTGCAGACGAATCAACGCATTCTGAACTGAATCTGAATCTGAAGCCTCCAGATTGCAACCGAACATTCCCTAATAATAATGCGATGACTCCTATGAGGAGATCCCATCTTGACAGTCAAAGTAGATGGCTCAATCCCCGTCATCTTTCCCCTTCCTCCTCTCTTTCCTCGTCAATTCGACTTCTAATATCCTCTTTTTGAAAACTTTGCCCTCCAACCCATTGTCGTCCCGATCAAAGTAGAGCGGCCATAACCCCTGCCCCTCTTTGACAGCCATGAAACCCTCCCAGCCCTCCAAAGTGATTCTCTTTTCCATCCTAGTACAATCCCACGGTCCGACAAGGTGAGGTTCGGATTCTACTCGTGTCCCGTACTTGATCTCATAAGTATCTTGATCCACGTATATCCAGTTCAGCTGCGGAGGCTCGTCGGTGATCGTAGAGACTAGCCCTTCCCCTTTGCGACCCCAATCTTGGTCAGGGTAAGGGAGGAAATATCCCGCGAATAAATGATCAGAGCGAATGGCTGGACCATCGGCTGCAGGCACCGCGACGTACAGCTAGATACCCGTTTACAGTCAGTTTCCAAGACGGCTTTATTACTTGCTGAGACGGTTCCCAGACTTCGCACCTTATTGTTGCGCAATACTACTACACCTCCATTGATTTCGCTGCTACCACGCGAGGTACTTAAGCAAGAAACAACGAGATTCGATTTCAGGCCTCTGTGTTGTTCTTTGGCGTTTTTCTTTTGGCCTTGACGGACTGCTTCGGTGGTGCCAATGATCGCAGGGCAAGCTGCTATAGCCGTAAGAATGCCCAAAACCATGACTTCTTAATTGTTGCTGGAGGGCAGAGCTCTCAGAAATATCACTATAACCGGCCTTTAAATCAGCACTCAGTTGACTTACAAGATAAATCATGCCGGTGAGAAGACCATTTTGGCACTGCTGTCTAAGAACATGACTGCGGTGTACGGCCCATGATGATAATGGGATAAGATACCCCATGCTGACGGCAGAATTTGTTGGAGTAACATGTCAAATTGACTAATCGGAGCAACACCACGTAGGCGGTGTGGGATGATGTCACCGAAAGGATACGACGAGATGGGGCCAATTGTCAGGTAGATGCTTAGATGCTTTCAGTCTAAATCGGAGGTATCTCCGCCAAAAAAAACTTCAAAACGCCTTAGCTACCAAGTTGTTGGGGTTGGACTGTCGAATGACGCTGCTATAACCTATCATGAACCATAACGTCACTATAAACCTGTTTTCGCCCTTACAAACAGCACTTGCAGGCTGCAGCTTAGCCTTTTGGGTTAGATTATTTATTTCCTTTACAAAATTCCATGCTTCGTCTCATTCTATGAAAAAAGAGTGGGAATCCATCCCAGACATGTTCAGAGTCTGGCCAACAAAACGTAGCCGCACTAGAGCCAGTCTGTTTACTCTCCTTTCTACCTCTCTACGAGTGAAAAAATATGGATTGCAATATTTGTCCAGTGTTCGAATACAGGTTTCGGTAACAAACTAGGCAACGTAGTAAATAAGGGCCTGTCGTCATTGTTTAAAACCCTTACTATAGTCTCCTTAAAATATACGCCTACCTTTCTCTGGTACAGATTATACAGCACAGCTCTCCACTTTTTTTGCCAATCTATTCATTGCTTTACCTACTGTTCTATCAGGTGTCAACTTCAGCAGCCGCAAGTGACTATGTCCCCAGTGTAAGTCTCCGCCCGGCTCTTCTCTTACCAACTCCCGCCCTTTTCCATGCATGACTGATGCCTTTCAACAGAGCCTCACAGGAAAACGACGCCAGACAAGTTGAAGACGGCCTGTCCGACAACGAAGCCTCTCCCAACCCCACTGGTGGCCGTAAACCTGCAAAACTTGCCCTAAAGAAAAGTACCGCAACAGATGTCGCCGCTGTGGACGATGCAATGCCCACCACCAACCGTGGCAAAAGAATCGTACCGGTCCATCAATCTCGAATCGCGGATCGACCGGTGAGAGCGGGTGAGAAGGACAGCAATCTGAAGATTAAGATTGAACTGGATCTTGAAGTTGAGGTAGAACTCTACGCGAGAGTCAAGGGAGATGTTACAATTGGATTAATGTAATGATTAGGTCGAGATCTACGCAAGAGTCAAAGGAGATGTTACCATTGGATTATTATGAGATGTGAGTTGGATCTCAATCTTAGGAACAGTATTAGTAATATAATACAGTACAACATAGCACGAGCTGAAGCTTTCTCTGGTGCAGCAACTGCAAAAGTTTAGAAATGAATTTCTTATCTTGCTGCTTAAGCCGGTATTGTCACTGTTGAAAGTTGTTGCTAGTTACTCGTGTTTTCTTTTGTTGGAATATGGACTTATATACAACAGTTATACTATTTTAATTATTACTTTTCCCTTGTGTGTACGGAGTAGTCTGCGTAGGCCGACCTAGGATCCATATCAAACGTTAAGTAATAAATAAATAATAATAATACTGTTTTAATAACATCGTTAAAGTTACAGGTACCCTCCCCCCCTACCAACATAATATTATAAATGCGACTGCGGTATCGCGATTAGGGCGTATAGAGTCGCCATATTACAAGAAGTCGTTACTTTGGCGCGTATGCGAGAGCTCCATATTAATATGGAATATAGAACAGGAGCTTAAGGCTACATATTAAAATAGTGCCAAGAACATCATTTTAACTACTGTATACTATATAGCTTGCAAATCTAACGCGCTTACCGATATGGAGGAGCTCCATATTCAAAAGTCGTTAGATTTACCGAACGACACCCTCATATTTATATTTGAGCTCCATTTCGGTTACAATATGGAGGTACAACCGAACGACCCCTAAAGACGTTAGCCACTCGGCGTAAGCCGGCTTCTCTTTAGGGGTCGTTCGGTTGCAATCTGACGCTTTTGAATCTGCACTGAAAGTCCGGCAGAAAGAACACGTTCCTTCCTGATTTGACACGCACCTGTGGCTCTACAGGTTGCCCGGACGTGTGCAATCTGAAGCCTTCAGAATCAATCTGGAGTTCAAATGAGGAGCTTCAAGCTCCTGATCTGAACTGGCGCCAGGACCTCAGTTCAGATTCTATATACGGTAAAGTTGCCAGCTTTTTAGTAACTTTTAGCGTGTTTTTTGGACGGTTAGAGGAACATCAAAAAGTTATGGCTGAAGTCAAGTTGAACTGGAATTCAGCCGAACGGTCGCCTCAGAATCAGATTGAAGCTCCAGATTAACTCTATTCTGAAGCCCTCATTCTGATCTGAACTTGCAACCCCTTTAGTTGTAGCGAGCGCCTCCTAACCCTCACCACTCAGAACTCCTGAACCACCCCCTCCTCAAAGCTCGTTCAGCACCATCCATTGCTTCTCACTCGCCCGTTTCAGAGCCGGCGCATGTAATGGCGGCCCGCCCAGCCTCCCTACACTCATATTCATCCTCATCGAACCGGTAATCCAGACGTCTCAGCCTCCCTGCGGACCCCGCAACACGTCCTGCTCGTTCTAACCCGGATCCACTAGTCGCTGCCTACATGCAGTGTCCATTGCATTTATAGTAGCATTTGCAGCGCAGCGGCTCTGCTTTGGTTCTACTTGCCCATCAATCATTCGTGTAGCAGCGGCAAAGACCAGGCCTTGGGCTGGAAACTGCTACCTGTCTTGTGGCCATCTAATCCGGATATCTGACTAGCAGTGTGCACTCCCTCGCGTGCTCCGAATAGATGCATTCTAGGATAGGAAAAACGCGCATTTAAGCATTTCGCCAGCTCAAGACCTCCAGGGCGGCGGAGCGTGTCTTTCTGAACGGGCGCAGGATGTAAACCCGCATTTTGTTTCTACATTCACTATCTTATCCGTCTACTTACTCATCTACTATTGGCCTCCACGCCACAAATTCTCTACACCATCTTCATCCCATACTAAACTCGCCCTTCCTCTCTTCCACCTTCTTATCCCTTTTACCCTGCGGCATCCTAAAAATTCTGCCGGGGACCAAAAGCCAAAAGCCAAAAGCAAACAAAAAACGCTTCAGCCTTGCGCTACCCTCCACCCTCCATCCAACCCAACACTAACCGTCACCACTCAGCTATGCATCGTCCTCATCTTTCCTCCAATACCCGCATCCCAACGGAGAATGTCCCCCCATATAAGCCCGCTAAACGCCGCCCGTAGGTGCGCAGCAGCCTAGGCTCAAAAACAACCACGGTTTGTGGATGCAAGGGGAGCGGGTGCAAGCGCGGGATTGGGCTACGCAGGAGGTGGCACAGCATTGGGCAGGTAGGCACAGAGGGAGGGGATGGATGCGACTTGGCAGGCGGAGTGGGCGAGTAAGTAAAGCTCAGTAAGACCTAGGATAGGGCGGGAGGAGGGCGGAACGGAGGGCAAAGGCAGATATAAGAGGGCTGGCTAGGTCTGTAAGCAGAACGCCAGACTAAGGGCTCCGGAGAGGATTGTATGTCTACTTCCACAGAGTTAGTCGTTCAGAATCTTTACATTTCTACTTAACTCTTTCCATATTTATATCTATCTCAGGTATACTCAAGGTAGCGGAGCTGCCACTCTCAGTACTTCTATCTATCCATTCCACTTAATCCTCTATCCTTCAACGTCTTAGCACCCGCACCCCTCACAAACCCACCCTAATCCAAACCAAATGGCTCCAAACCGCAGGCCCGTCCACAACAGGCACGCGCAACCAACCCCCCCGGCCCCCGCCCACTTATACACACATCAACCACGCCGAACACCGCAAATGCAATACCAACCGCAACCGCAACATCCCTATCCACAGCTACAACCCCACCAGCGAAACCACCAAACCCACCCCAACCAACTCGCCCACCTCCGCAGCCGACAGGACAATCAAAGCCGGCAAATCGCCCACCACGCCACATCACTGAACCAGCACACCGCAGCGCTACAGCACCAAGCCGCAGCGCAGCAGCGGCAGAACGTAGCAATGCGACAGCGGGATGCGGCGATGCAGAAGCAGAATGCAACGCAACAGAAGCAGTTCGCAAAGCAGAATGCAGCTATGCAGAAGCAGAATCAGCAGCTGGGGCACGAGTTGCAGGCGATGCGGCACCAGCAGCAGCAGAGAGGGCCGGCGGTGGGGTCTCAGAATGGTGCGGGGGCGCATGGCGGAGGGGGAAATAAGAAGGCGGCTGTGGCGGGGGCAGTGGCGGGGGCAGCGGCGGGCGCTGGCGCGGTGATGTTGTATGAGGAGAGTGAGTGGTATGAGGAGAGCGAGTGGTATGAGGGGGAGAATGACCCGGCCGTCCAGGAGGAGAGCGGAGGCGATGGTGGCAACGGAAATTGCTGTGAGTGCAACGGATGCTGCGATGATTGCTGCGATGGGGGATGTTGTGGGGATAACTCGGGTTGCTGTGGTGGGGATGATTGCTGTGGTGGGGATGATTGCTGCGGGGGTGATTGCTGCGGGGATGATTGCTGCGGGGATGGTTGCTGCGGGGATGGCAGTTGCTTGGGTTGTTGTGAGGGAAATGGCAAGGAAGATAATGAGGGTTGCTGTTGGTGAGTGCTGAGGAGGGAGTCGGCATCATCAGGCTTCCTTGGTGGTTATATACTTTATAATGTAGTGTTTTGTCAAGGGAATAGACTGAAGCCATACACCGCATATTCGAATTAGCAAGCCAATGGTGGGCTTAACCGGGACCCTCTATTTAACATATTTTCGTTTAGTATTTCGCGATACACTACTTTTTATATAGCAACCGCGGTAGCCTCCTTTCCTCTTAGCTCCTATACCTTCGCCGCCAGTAAAAGGATCTAACAAGTTAAAATCTCTAACCAGTAAAATGTCTTACTCTTCAGAACGTATACTCATTAGAGATACCACATGTCATGGATCACCTTATGTAATGTCACGGCCTTTAATTTTAGCAAGAGCTGAGGCGCCTACGGAGCCATGCAGCGCCACAGCCGCGCGCCAGTGCAACGGGGGCAACGTGAGGCCGGGCCGGGGGAGGGGGCGAAAAGGGAGAGGAAGCATTTAGAAAATGGGGGAAGGTATTTATAACGGCGGGAGCTAGGCGGCCATTTCCAGGTACGGCCTTGTCGTCTAATTCTTTACTTAGAATTCTAAATTAACCCTCTATATTCTAAATATATTTACTTATTATCTAACTCTTATATATCTAGAGTCCTTTTAACTTGGGCTCTTATAGCTAATAGCTTATACCATACCCAGCGTCCTTATAAATTAGGTATACGTAATTATAATAAAACGCGAAATATTTAATTAAATATTCTTTCATCCCTTATAGTATACAATAATTAGATTAGGATTAACTAGATACTTACTGCAGTAATAGTAGCTAACGGCTTAACAAAACCTCTGTTAAGGCAAAAGCATAAGGCTTTTATTTACCAATTGAATTTGGTTAATATTAAAGAGACGGTTTAAAATAATGGGGGTAAGCAAGGAAAATATAAAGTATATTTAACTCAACACCACGCAAAGACTTATAATATAGCTTTGACCTATTAGGGATTAAAACTGGGGGTGTGTGTCAACCGAGATCATATCCAACCCGTCTATTCGGGTTGTGTAACGCCCTGTTTTAGTTATATACCCCCTTCCCTTATTTCTTTATCTTTCTCATATATATATAGAGGCGCTAGAGCCACACAAAATAGACAGAGTCCTCATCCTTGACTACCCCGATCGACGAGATGGCTGCCGTTGGAAGCACCGCACTCAACCTTACCCTTACCACTCATGTACTAGGAAAAGGCCGTGGTAGATTATTAAGAATCTACTTAATAATTTTAAATTGGAGGTAGTTTTATACGTTAATACTAAATATTAGCTAGTCTTTCTATTTAATAAGCTTTTAAATAAAGGCTTAGGCGGTATATTTATCGCTTATATTAGTGGGGCTTTATATTATAGGTAGTTTATAATAGGCAGTCTATAGGCCTTATTAAGATAACGTTATTAAATTAGTTTCCTTTATAGGGAGTGTTTATATAGTATAGGTTTTTAATTTAATATATTCCTTAGCTGGTATAGGCAGTTCTAATAAGCTTCTTTTAATCTACTACTAATGCGCATATTATAAAACTTTGTTCTTAAAACTCTATTATTCTATAATAATAATAGTAAAATTATCTACTAAATAAGAGGTACTCCTAAGCCTCTAGTGCCGCTATTTAATTATAAACTGTATTAGGCTCGTCCTTGGTAGGATCCTCTTATATATTTAGCGTAGATTTTGTAGTTAGCAGCTACATAGCTACTTATTATAAGTTTTGAGCGTCGTAAGTTAGGTAAATATTTACCGACTTTTTACGTCCATGTGGTGATATTGCGATAGCAATTATTATAATAATAATAAAGTAATTAGATTTAGTTTATTAGTCGCGAACCTGGGCTTATAACCTGTTAAATTAAGGTTATAGAGCTAAAACTCTGTGTATTGCTTATTTTCTACATAGGTGGTTGAAGAGATTTCGAGGAACTTCGACCGCACAGTCGAAGTTGTCTAATTGGTCAGATTCCTGCCAAGAGGTTCACCCCACAAGTATTATCACGTGATATCATTGCGGGCTTGTTGTCCAACAGTATTTCCTACAAGATTCTATTACACTTGCGGGTCAGTGTTACATTGTTAAACTCACGCGAATTGTGATTGCTAAGGAAGGAAGGAGTCTTAGTTTCTGTCAGGCGAGGCCTGAAGACAGGGGCCAAGCGTACATATATTGGTTACTGAGCCCGTCGAACCATGCGGTTCGACACTGTACCTTTTTGGTCGCGTCGCGTTCGTTTAGCTCGGTGGGCGATCGTCACAGTTTCTTCTTTTTATAGTTGCTTCTAGGTAGAGGCTTGCGTGCTTAGGCGTTATAAAGAGGATAAAAATACAGGTAGAGGGTAATTAAAAAGGAGCTCCAGATAACGTGCGACCCCAGGAAGCGAGACACCCCCCCAAGCGAGACATACGCGTTTGTACGCGGTCTTCTTCTTCCCTACCAAATTACACCCAAACACGAAATTCCTTATACAAATCAAGATGTCCCTTCCTAAATTAAGTTCTTGTGAAGCTGAAATCTCTATATAAAAAGCTATACAAGACGTTGGATTAGGCGTTGAGCCGTCAATTCGCAAAGCCTCCGACGTTCGCGCACTACCTCCCTCTACTGTTGCCTATTGTCTTGCTAGGCGTCTCCCTAGACACCTAGCCCATAAAACCCTGCTGTATTCTTATTAGGAGGATTAAATTGTTAAATAGATACACGAATGTTAGTCCTAGGGCTTTCCGATAAGAGTTAATATGCTTCCTATAATCGCGAACTCTTTCTTGGCAGAAGGCAGGGTCGTAGGCAAATATTAGGGGGAGAGATTTATACAATGCTATAAGCTCTATACTATTATAAGTCGTTAATTAGATTACTAGAGGGCCTAGAATGATGATCTAGTTATTATTTATAACTAGTTTAAGTTCTTTTAAAGCGTACGGGATAAATACTTAATTAAGCACTCTAAATTTATGCATAATTTTAACGAAAAAGGGATTATGCTAGGTCTTGTAGCATCGGCCTGAGTAATCGTAGATAGTAAGACTAGTAGGAAGAGGTCAAAGAATCGGACTATTCTATAACCAGGAACACGAGAGCTAGTCTCTATAATAGAGATAATTAGTGCCAACGGCTCTTACCTACCTCCGTTTATAATTTAGAAAGGGCAATAATACTAGGAGACTTGGTATTAAATTACTAAGTAGGATAAACGTCTTTGTGGGTATACCTATGCGACCTTAATAAACGGCTAAACGGATAACTTGCTAGGCCTACGTTATATTAAACACTATAATATATACACGCGATATCTTGTGGAGGACAATAAGGGCGATATTTAAAGCTATCATATGCTTATAATAGATAATTACTTAAGCCACGTTACCTAGTAGTTCATTAAGTATACACTATCGAATAAGATTGTTCTAGTTGCTCTCCCACCTCATTTAATATATAAGCTTCAGCTACTAGATATAGGCTGTTTTGGACCTCTTTAGTACTACTACAGTATAAAGGTAGATAACTTCTATTATTATGGCCATATAGGGTGTTAGTGTCATAGGGTAACTCACCAATACTACTTAAGTAGACACAGTAAATGTTAGTTACAAAGCTTATTGTTTAGAATTAGGGGGTAAGTAAGGAACCTAAGGTTCCTCACTACGCTAGTGCCGCGGCGATACGTAACGACACGTAACGACCGCTTGCCTTATTCCCAACACTAGCAACTCTTCTTTTGTAGTTGCCATCTATATACACTTATAGATTGCTACTATATAAAGATATAAAGCTAAAGAAAAGAAGAAGAAGAAATAAAGGGGAAGAGGTAGTATAGGTAGATATACGGGTTCGTGCGAAGATATTAGTTCCGCTTACCACTCTTAGCCAAGCTAATAGCAATTTTCTATCCCAGGGATAGAAAATCCTAATTAGCCAGCTTAACGAATAGCGTTAGCAGAACTCTATACCGCTACCCAAATTAATTAGGCGTGGCGCTCTTAGCAAAAATCTAACTAATTAGATAACTTTAACTGGCGGTTAAAGTTCTATAAGATCTTAACTTCTCTAAATTTCCCTCTTAACCTAACCTTTAACTTATATATATAGAGTATTTATATTAACAAACGTCTCTAGTACCTTATTTAGGTTTACCTTTATTATTACATTTACTAGGTTATCTTAGCTATTAATCTATTAGATCTTAAAGAGTTCTTAACGCTTATAGGACTGCTAAAGTGCTATAATATTAATTATAAGGCGCTTCTTCTTTATAGTACTAAGCTTAACTAAACACTTATAAAGGGAATATAAGTTAGTGCATACAATTATAGGGATAATAGGAAGTTTAAGTTAATCTATAATTATCTTAAGGGTAGTTCCAATTATAATTACTATATTAACTCTACTAACTATTCTATATATCTCTAACGCTAGAACGCTTTAAATAACGCGTTTACTCTTAGTTAAGCTCTAATAGATAAGATTACCGTAGATTATAAAGTTATTCTCTCTAGTAAATTTATTCGCTATAATAATCTTATATCCTAGCTAGAAGCTAAAATCTTTATTATTTATAAACAATCTATTAATAAACACAAATAGCTTAATAGTAGGAAGATTAATAGGCACATAGAGTAGTCCCCAATTAAGATAGTTTATTTACCAGAAAAGACGTTTATTTAGGTTAAAAATATTATCCTTAGTTAGTTCCTAGTGTTAGGCGGCAATAAAGAGATTAAAGGAAGCTTTAGGTTAATAGATAGAAGCTATATAAGCTCCGCAAGCGCGTTACTCCATATATCCTTGCTTTAGAGAATTAACGTTAATAACGTTAATCTTCTTGCCTTAACCTTTCTGGCGTAGGGTAATGGAATCCTTATTTAGGGAAATAATATATCCATTAAAGAGTAATAGTATTATTAAATTAAGTCTTTCCTTTAGCTTTACTATAAGGTTTACCTTTACTAGCTTATCTTCTTTAAGAGCTAAAAATTAGTTATCTCCTAAGATAATTATATCGTCTATTTATATGCTAATAATTCTAAATAGAGTTTCTATAGCTGTAATAAGGAAGCAGGGATTAAATATAGAAGTAGTCATTAAAAGCTTCTCTTTATAGTGCTTACTGTAAGTAGCCCACTAATAAGTTCCTGCCTCTATAATTCTATATAGTGGCTTAAGCATAACCATAATCATATCTTTGGGATATTGGTGGCGAATTTACTCTAAAAGGTATGCTAGTATTAAGCGCTAAAGGCGTGTCTTTAATTAGGTATAGGCCTAGGTAATATCTTATAAATAAACTACTATTCTATTCTTTATTAAGGAGGGAGCTAGCGCAATAATAACTTGCTAACTAGCTCGTTAAATTATAAGGGATTATATAAGAATTACTTCCTTACTATTATCGTTATAACCTTAAATAACTAGCCTTAACTTCTTAAATAGGGTATTAGTAGCTTTACCTTTAATCTTATTAACTATTTTTAACCTAAATATGCGAACCCTATCGAACTTAGTAGGGTCATACTTCTTAAACTTAAAGACTCCTCTTATAATAAGACCGTTAATCTCCTACTTATTAAATGCTTAGAAAGGAGCTCCTAAAGTTATAATACGGCCTTCCTTTTAGAGCTATTTTGCGAGCTTAAAGTTAGCCTTCTCTTTAGCTATTATAAAGGCCATTAATAGCTCAACTTTATTCTTAATAGCGGCAACAAGTTACTCTTTAAAATTAATAAGGTATTAGCGGTTTCGTAATCCCTTCGGGCGACCTCTACCGCGTCATAGTTACGGCGTATCTACTATAGTTATATTAGGGTCGTAGTCGCCTTCTAAGGTACGTTAATCGTGGTTCTCCTCTAGGGCATCTCCTAGGGTATCTTCTAGGGTATCCTATAAAGGCTTAGAACTGTTATCTTTATAGTAAGGCTTAATAACAGTTAAACGGAATTAAGTAGGTCTATAGGGTATTTAAAGAGTATAAGTTTAACTATTAATTATAATAAGTTTATATAGGCCTAACTATCCTCCCTTTTTACGCTATACGTATACCTTAGATTAGAGTGGCAGATTAAGCGTAGTTAAGGTGTTTAGGCCATTTCTTATTCCTAGTGCATTATTAACCTAACGCGTAGCGTAGAGATATTATACTTCCTTTATTGCCTTGCGAATTACCTTAGCTCATTATATAATAGAGGGAAATAGTAGAGAATTATTAGTTATTTAAGGGTAGGCGCTAAAGACTAGTAACGTAGGTACGAGCCCATCTAGGCCAGCGGTATTATTAATAGCCTTAACAGCCATTTATAGAATAAGCTCTTTACTAGTACCCTCTAGTTTTAAAGAAATAATCTTATATACGCGGCGTAATAGTATATAGTATCGTTCTACCTTTCTAATACTATTATATGCCTTAACAGGGACTTCTTTAACCTTAATTATTATTGCCTTTACCTATTATCAAAACTCCGCAGATAAGAAGTTCTTTCCTATATCGTAAATAATTTAATTAGGGGGTCCTAGGTAGACATTAATCTAATATAATTAAAGAGTATCTTATGCGTTCCTAGCTAATATATCTTTTAAAAAGCGTACGGCTTAAAAGGAGGTTAAGAAGTTAATAACTTAGAGTACTAGCTTGCCGCTAAGATATATAACATCTATAATAATATAGAAGTTAAAGTCATAGTTATCTTTAAGGGTAAACTTAAATTGGCTAGGGGACTTCTAGTTCATTTAGTAGTAATAGTAGTACTTTATAAGATATTTAATCGCCTTAACCTTAACTTTATAACCTACTTGTTAAAGAACCCTAAGTAGTTAGTAAACGGATAGGTGGCCAAAACAACGATATAGTTAACGTAGCTCTAACTTGGTTAAGTAACTCCAAATAACGCTCCTTTCTGGCTATTAAAGGAGCAACTAAGGGTAACCCTACTTGCGTATAATGGGCACCCGATTATCTCCCTAAATAAGTATATTCTTAAGGTTATTAAGCTTAATACCTAATTTATTTATATCTTAGATATAGAATAGGAACGGGGTATTCGCGGGAATAATGTAGAAAGTAATATATCCTAATAGGGTTTAGACCTTAATTATGCCGAAAGAGATTATAGTACCCTTACTAAAGCGAATTGTATATTAGCCTGCTGTTAATTAGTTAATCTAGACAGAACTATTAAACTACTAAAGAGCTTAGACTTAAGGTTCTCCTACTATAGATACTCCTACGGCTCTAGTATCTGGTATAATACTATAAAAGACGTTTGCCGAGTATCTGTTATTAAAGGAGAACGCGGAACTTTCCTTTAGCTTATTAAAGATATCTAACCTTATAACAGAATGGAGTATAGATTAGTTATTAAGGATAGCAACGGTTTATACGCCATTTACCTCACTATACTCGGTAAAGTATTGGTTAGAAGAGTAGTCCTTAATTTCTATATCTATAAGGAGCTATTCAGCCTTATTAATCTTACCCTTAAGATCTTTTTTGCCTTTATATTAAACCAAAAAGCTTTAGAAGTAGGCTATAATAACTTCTTAGTTTCTAACGTTTTATACGCTCTAGCAAAACTTATTATATACCTCCTTTTATTTATTAAGAGGGTGTCTAGTTAACTAGTAATTTGGCTTCTTATAAATATAGCATTTCTTCTACCAATTGTTATAAAATAAACCTCTATAAGGACCTCCACGATTACTTTATAGTTAACATTAATTATACCCTCTACTATATCCCCTACCACAACCACTATATATTTAATCAGTCCAGTTATAATTATATTAGTTAGCCGGGTTAATTAAAGTAGGTTAAAGTTAGGCGTTAAATTACTATACTTCTTAAGAGCGTAGGGCAGTGCTAATAAAAGATCTTAATTAAGCATATATTCCTTCGTAAGTACTTATAGAGTTAAAGAGAATAAGGTTATATTCTTTAACACCTTAATATACGCTAATAACTTAATCGCGTAGGCTGAAGTCCTCTTAATATAATTTGGATAAACTATGCTAAATTATCTAGAGTTAATTAAAGAGCTTTTAAAGATAATTGAGTTAAGAGGCACCTAGGTTTATAGCAATAATTCTTAAAAAGGTAGTCTCTCTCTACTCCAATATATACTACTGCTTATTCTCCTCTATTTTAAAGTAGCATCTTATTTCATATATTATTTGGTTAAAATTATATCCTTTTCCTACTAAACGATTATAATAGAAGGTACTAGCTTAGCCCTTAAGTATAACTAAATAAGCAATATGGTATTAATTAGGTTCTAGTCTAACCTTCTAGTAACAGTTATAAAAGATACATAACTTTAAATTGAGGATATTATATAGTTCTCCGCTAAACTTCTTCTCCTATTCTAAATAGAGCTTTATAAGCTCTATAAGCATTTTTAAGGTACCTTTAATTAGTATTTGGCTGCATTATATTATAGGCTATAATAGTAACGTAAATCTAGTTAGTGGAGTTTAAAGGTTATTAAACCGCGAAGTAAGGGGATCTTACGCTTATTAGGGGTTATTAATTAAGGCTATAGGTTAAGCTAGTTAATATAGGGAAGTTAAAGACAGAGGTAGAGGCAATGGATATAAAATATTAGAACTTATACCTAGAGCGATAGAGTTAGAACGCGTCTCTAGTAGTATATTACTTAGGTTCTATCGTAATTTAAGCTTCTTTATAGTGCGTAGTTAGTGCTTAATCTCTTATAAAGTCTATTTATGCTCTTCCTTTATATTAATAACGTGTTCCTAAATATTATCCCTAATACTACCCCCATCTATAGGGATAAATACTCTATACTCCTAAAGGAAGTTACAAAAGTCCTATATAATATCTTTATTTATAGGAACCTATGTTTTCTTTATCTATTTAATAAAGTCCTCCTTTATACAATACTATAGCGCAGTATTATTATATTCGCTATCTTTATAGTATTCTATATAGTATACTAAGAATCCATTTAGGTCCTATTGCTTAGCGGTTACAAAGTTAATTACGGCTCTATCCTATATCTCCGGGTTAATATCTTTCTCGTACTTCTTTAGATAGGTTAACGCCATAGTAGGTAAAATTAACGAGGTGTTATATATTAAAGATAGGTAGGATTTTCGGTTTTATAGGATCTCGTAGGTTTGCTATCCAAAGGTAGGTAATTTAAGATGTTGTTTAACGCGTTTTGGACGTTAACTTAGGACCTTAGGTTTAGTAACACTTCTAACCTAAAGTACTTAACCAAATCTTCGTAAACGTGATTGTTTTATATAATGGACGCAACTTAGTATCTCCTAGTACTTAGTAATACTTCTATTATTAGTTTTCCGCAAGTCTAAGGTAGCACAGTATTGCCAGGATCTATTCCATATAAGCGCATATAGCACCCCTATATAAGACTATCTCTTCTATTAATAACCTAGCTGCTCTATAGTTAACTATATATTTAACCACTAATTAGTGTTAGTGTTATAGGGTAACTTACTAATGCTACTCGAGTAGATATAGTAAATATTAGTTGCAAAGCTTATTGTTTAGAATTAGGGGGTAGGTAAGGAACCTAAGGTTCCTCACCACGCTAGTGCCGCGGCGACACGTGACGACACGTGACGACCGCTTGCCTTATTCCCGACATAGGGGTTAATAAGGAATATTTTATAAAGCTTTACCTAGCAGCGCGCGTTAAAGCGTTTACCTATAAGAACGTTTGCAACGCCTGGAAAGCTACTAGTCTTCTTTTATATAATCCTACCGCTATTCTAAAGACCCTACTATATATAGAAGCCTCTGCAGGCTTAGAAATAAATTAGCTAATTATAAATATTAATTCCCAAACGCTAAAGACACCCCAATTAATATAGGACCTTAAATTTCTACGGAATCAGATCGCTAAGTTGACAACTAAACGACTAGACGGTATGCTTGAAACCCCTATTCTATAACGCGTAGAAAAGCTATTTAAAGCTACTGTAGGCTTCGCCACTAATGCGCATATACAAAGAGAGGAGAATAAGAAGTTTTAAAAGTTTAAAATAGATAAGAAAAGTAGCAGGAGACTTCTAAGTAAGGGTAGAGTCCTTACCCAGGAAGACATTAATCAATTAAAGGTAGAGGATCTAGCAAAATAGGAGCTTGCTGCTTAAAAGTTGACTTAAAAGGAGTATAAGGAAGGTACCTTTCTACTAGAGCTTGACGTTGCTTTGTATTCTAGAGCCGTATTAAACCCTAGTGAATATAATTAGGACTAGGCAACATTTGTATACGTTTTTTGGTGTAATCCTTAGCCTACAAAGGAATTTGGTAGTGAGTTGATCTGGAAGGGAGGCTTAGAGGAGTATAGTGGTAAGCTATTTAATTGGTTAACGCTGGGGGCAAAATTACGCCTATAACGCACTCGGAAACTTCCAAGCCGTTTCCTTTTATAATAAGAAGCGCAATCGCTTTAATTTGGGCTATTTAGATTTAATATAGAGGCGTTGTTGATTTTATTATTAATACAAATGCATCTGGGGGTAGGTGTCTCGCTTGGGGGGGTGTCTCGCTTCCTGGGGTCGCACGTTAAGATACGCGCTGGCGCGTACCTCACGGATGTTTCTTATATGTAAAAGCACGGGCTTGGCGCTTTTTAATAAATGCCGATTATTATAGAGAAAAACTAAAAGGTAACTTTCTTAAAACTAAAGCTTTATTGCCATATTCCATTCCCACGCGTTATTACCGCCGGTGATTATATTAATTATCATAATTATAAGGGTTGATTGTGATTACGATTAGTTGTATTATATAATAATCATAACTTATGTAACTAGTCTAATAGTTATGTACATCCCTGATATAACTAGAGTAGCGAGAAGATATAAGGGACGTAAGAGACCGCGGTGGAGAAATTTTGGAGTAGCCCACAGCCTCAATTTTGTATCCAACACCAAGACTTCTATACAAAAATCAATCAAGCGGGTAAGCAGGCCAAGCAAGCAAGCTCAAGGTGTCAAAATTTTGCAAGCCAGCAAGCCGAGCGTGCTCAGCTTGGCTTGCTTGCTTATTACCAATTCTGGCTGGCAGTCTTGATGTAGCAACGAGCGCCCGGCTGCACGCACGAAGCATTCGGTCAAACGGATACCAGCGTTGTTTAGTTCACTGAGGAAGAGAAAATAACCTGGATGCTGATAGAAGAGATCATTCTGTGATGGAGAAAACCCGCCCGAGCTCGCATGAGGATATGAGCAAAGTAAACAAGCAGCTGGAAAAAATATTCGGGGAGGTAATGGATGACGTGGACCTAGCAAAGCGAGTTTGCTGAAACCATAACTTGCTGTGGGAGCACTGGAAATATGTTCGGTAGAGAGTTTTGTCCACAATTGGGTACATCCTGCTTGGATTTTCTTGGGCGTACCTGCGCGGGATCTACTCGGGGATAGCTTGAAAAGGTTGCCGGGGAAAATTTCCCCATTCGACCACTCCATTACGTTCTCTAAGCGAGAAGAGGACATTGCTTTTTCTATCTAGCTGATGTTGGAATCGCATAGAAGGGGCGTAAAAGGCAAAAGCGGATTACAGAGTTTGCTGCAAGGCCAGAGTATCGGCATGATGAGCGATTTTATGAGAGATTGGGGGGATTTCAACGCAGACTATTAGAAGGATAAGGAAAATTTAAGTGACAGGATGAATTCCACCGAGGCGGAAGTCAAATTCTGGGGGATAAAGTATGGTGCTTTTGCCTAGGATTGCCTAGGATTCCCTGTGTAATTGATATTGTGGAGAATCATGGACGTTTGCGCAACGAGTCAAGTTAGAGTTATTAGTGGTTTCTGCTCAAATTTCGTGTGTCATCCACGGATCGTTCAATATCTGATGGATATCTTGATGGATCTGGATGACCACAGTTTGCCTAGCGTAGGAGTTTTCCGGTGGCCGTTATCCGAGTCGGGTAAAAGTGGGTCTCGAATACCGACGGGGTTGGCCAACAGCTGAGACCAATGTTTGTTGAACAAGAGGATGATTGATGTTGAGGGTTTTTTCTGGGCGACTCAAGTTGCGTAAATGGGATCACGGGGGAGCTGTAAGGAGCTGCAAGGAGCTGTATGCAGATTACTACGCGCAAGGAACACACACAGTGTCCAAGGGAGGCGCTTCACCGTTCGCTTCAAGATTTGCTGGCAATCCTGATGTGGGTATTATTAGATTTGGACTTAAAGTTTAATATCTACATTGCCCAGGCTTCGCGCATGGACACCGCATCCTGTTTCCGGCGAAGAGATCCTCGAGGGACCAAAGACCGATCGTTCGTTTAGGTAACAAAACGTAGCGGGGTGGCTTGGCGCCACTGGTCGAAGCGTTCCGCCCTACCTGGTCCAGAGCTGAGATGCGTTTAGCCTGAATGCACAAAAGCTTCATGAGGCCGCGATCATCTTGTTTTGCTCTTCCGCCAATGTGAGCCCTTCCGGGGCTTGCCGGAATAACACTATTTCGGACTGCTTGAAATAGCGTCGCGCATCTGGAAGGGCACTCGTCAGTTGTTTTACTCCGAGTTCATAAGCTGGTACCCAAAAAAAACCCCATTTTTAAAACAAACGATTACGCAAAGCTGAGATAATGGATACGGAATAAGATACAGGATTCCATACCTTCGTCGATGAGCACTAAGCTTAAATAATAGCGTGTCGAGTACTTTTTATTGACCTCCCGGAATGTTGGCGTCAGGTCAAATCCACCAAGGAAGAGTCTGATGGGGATCGTCTCTCCTGCCGCAGTGTTAGCCTCACAATCTGACGAATGACCTTATTTTATTCTAGGCTAGAGCTATTAAATGCCTCAGAACATGCGTACCTCTAGAAGGAGAGCCGTCCATAATCTATACTTGATTAGCTATAACGTAGGCTCATTTAGAGGAAGTATCCTCACCTCAAATCGAACTAGGGTCTCACTCTCATTGTACTGATTCGGTGCTGCTCCAGTTGTTTCTCGTCGAATGATGGAGAGTTCCATGTGCTTAATCTTTAACCGCACGAGCAAGAAGTATATACGCCCAACGATGACATCCTTTAGATGATATTTTGACTTGGAGTACTCGAATTCGATGTGTAGGCAATCCTCGATACCCACGTCCATCTTGATGGAGCTGTTGGTCTCCGGCGGTATCCTATAAGAGTACACCCAAATGTCCTTTTCTCGCACAACGTCGGCCATCCTGCGGGAAACGGTGACTCGGATAAAGTAGTGTAACTTGACGTTGATGCCGTTGTAGGACTCGTATTGTTTTTCGACATTCTTGAAGTTGAAATCGAAGGTTTGGGGGTGTTGGAGGTCGCCTGGTGCTGCAAGTTCCTGGCCTAACGAAAGAAACTCGTAGTGATTGCCCCGGTCAAAAAACATCTCTGGGGTAAGAAAATGCATATATTAGCAGCCATTCGAGGTTACCAAAGGGGGGGGACGTAGGCGGATGCGGCTGCGGTAAGCATGCGTCTGGGAAAATTCACCAATTGTCCCAATGAACTGCACTTTTATCCCCGTGTGTTCCAATCGCTTGCCATCTTTCGGTCTGATGGTGACTGAACCCTTCACCGACTCGCCATCCATGTACAGCGGAACCTTTTCTTTCCGGTTCTTGTCGAGTTTGACATCGACCATAGCCCGCTCATCAGTGTCCTCCAAGACGATGTCGATGTCGACCGGGGTGGAGAAGAAATACGACATGTTCAGCTGCGACTGGCTCGAGAGATTCCGAAAGGCTTGTGAGTGGTGGATGTTGCAGAGCTAATATGGCGTCTCGATGCTAGGTGCCGGCCGTCGTTTCTTGTGGTGTTGGAGCTCATGGCGTTTGGTTTCCCGAAGCGGACAAGGGTGAAATCAGCAAAACTTACGTAACGCGCGGCTCAACGAGGGCAAAGGAATTTCGAGTTCTCAGCCCTATAGCAATGGTGATGGCTCCTGCTCTCTAGCGCGCTGCTTCCAAGCTACCGCTGGCGGGCCCTCCCTGCCACAACATGGTTTAATTTGTAGTCGTAAGCCGTGTCAGATACAAAGCAACATCAGTGAGGGTAATACGAGCAGGCGCGTGAAAGGACGTGACCTTCTCCGCATTTCTGCAGGTTGTGCAGCACATCGGGCTGCAACCCTTAGCGGTGAGGTTCGCTTGCTGCGCACACGATCACTTGCATTTTCCGTATATGTATTGTCTCCATTCACCTCTGCTTCACAACGCGTTCTAGATCTCACAAGGTCGCGGCGACTTCGCCCTAATGTGCTCCGAACTGACCAAACAAAGTCCCGCTGGGAGACCGTTCCGAGCTGCCCTCTGGCGGACCGAGAACCATTGATGACGACCCCCACGCGGTAATTATTCGTCGATCCTTCCGTCAAACATGTTCAGATGATCTGCTGAAGCATGTCTGACGAAGCGCAGCAAGCAGCACGCAGCAAGCAGCACGCAGCCAGCAACTTGCAGCTGAAATGTATGCCGAGCTACTATTGGAGAACAATTTGTTAGCTGCTTCAGTAGCAAGGCGGTCCCTTTCCCGTGCTGAGGGAAGTCGTCGATGCGTTGGCAGCCTTGCATCAGTACCTGACGATGACATAGGTGTTGGCGAAAGCCTGACAAAAAAGTGCGGGGACGGGACCACGGTGAGACCTTTGATCCGCGCATCCCACGCCCTGGCCGTAGTGGCCGTCTAACTTCAAACGCCGACAGAGCTCAAGCCCAGGGCCCGACAGCCGGAGGGAGCGGAGGCGTGCTAGTTGCCCTACGATTCGTTGCACACCGCGTTGCGGGCCGGGGAGCGGCCAGTGCGAGCTCGCTGGGGTTGGCTTTTCCGGCCATTTGGGGTCGGGGGCTGTCGTGATGTCAAGCAAGTTCTTGGCTACCAAATTCTGCACCTAATGACCATCCCACCTTTGCCGCCATGCGGCGCCCTTCCAGGAAGCGGGTGCCAGACGCTTTCGACATGAGACGGGAGGAACCTGCGTCCTTTTTAAAAAGCCGTCCCATGCCTCGTTCCACACACAACTCGGCTTATATGACCTGCTCGGCATCCGTGAATTTGGTTACATCCTGCACTTATCTACCCCAACAAATTTACTTTGAATGAATTGACTTCACCTGACCTCTCTGGACACGCTCGTCTCGCTACCTGCGTTTGCCGTCTTTAATCTGTTTCTCTGTTTCTCATACCTGTTTTCTACAGCAGTTGTCACCATGTTACAAGCCTACGACCAGAGCCATCAGAGCCCTCTCCTCTATGGCCCGGCAACCACCATGACCCCTACCAAACGCCCCAACACTTCTATTCCGAATTTGAACCATCACCACATTTTTATCGTTACTGGGCCTGCAGGATGTGGTAAAAGTACTGTTGCGAAGTTTTTGGCTGACCAATTCTCGCTTTGCTACGTTGAAGGTGACGAGGTGAGTCTAGGCACCCATATTACCTAAACGAAACCTAATATTCAAGTAGTATCATCCCGTCTCCAACATTGAAAAAATGAAATCCGGGATTCCTCTCAATGACGCGGATCGATGGGATTGGCTCATTGCTCTGCGTGAGCAAGCTTTGGCAGCTCTCGACCAAGGAGCCAAGGGTGTGGTGGTCACCTGCAGTGCATTGAAGAAAAAGTACCGGGATGTCATCCGTCTTGCTCCTTTGTACGATGCCGACGTCGTCGTTCATTTTATTTATCTTCGGGCCAGCGAAGCCACTCTCCTCGCACGGGTCAAGGCCCGACAGGGGCACTACATGAAAGACAGCATGGTGCGGAGCCAGATCAATAGCCTCGAAGAGCCTGATGAGAAAGAGAAGGACAAACTGAAAGATGTTCACTGCATTGACGTTAGTGGGAGCGTGGCAGAAGTTCAGAAACTTTCGATGGGTGTTGTAAATGAAGTGTTGGCTGGGGATATGGCGAGGAAATCTTCATGAGACGAGGGGGAGATTACGCCCTTTTGCTTTTTTTTCTATCCACAACTCGTCGTTTCACTCGACTATTTAATTAGCGTTGAGCATGGCTGGCGTCATTCGTGGGCATTCCGGCGGACACCGAAAATGGCGCACAATCCCTTAGGCTAATTTTTAATACCCCTTTCGCGTCTGGGGTAGTGTTGATTTTTTCTTTTCCGCGTTAAGACAGGCCCATGTATATAGATGGGGCTCTACAAAAAGGAATTGCGAGCGTTTCGTGTGGCCCCCAAGGCCTACCCTAGTAGTCAAGGACACCCAATCGCTGCTCGCGATCATCACCTGAAGTTCTCCTGAGTGCCTGATACTTGATGCGCACTCACCAGTGGATGTCGATGTGTCCACTCAGTACACTTTGCAAGGAGTCCAACCAAGCATTCCTCGAGCGGTTAGAGCGTTCCTCTCCAGAGTTCAAATCACAACTTGCATAACACTGGACGTCGGATCCACGCCTCGTTCCCAGTATCTCCAGTGGCTTGAATCTTGCAGGCAGGAGATGTCAGGGTAATTTTCACTTTGTTCCAAGAGACGATGTCGGGATATGCGATTGATAGCCACGTTGTTGGTGAGACCCAAAGGCATGGTTTGTTTTCCACCTGCAGTGACAACCAAGCACGTGGGTCAGCAGCCTGGGTGCCACGGTGCCTTGCTCTCGGAGTTAGGAGAGTCTGGGGTTCCGGGGCTAGGCTGAATGTGTTTTGGTGAGCTCTCTGCTCTCCAAGGTCTACGGCTTACCGTCGGCTTTGAGTCCATCCCATTCCACGCTGCCTCGACACGTCTTTATACCTATCCTCGGATTTCAACACAAATATTCTCGAAGAGATACCATGTTTTAATCAATCCACAAACAGCATCTCTTCAATTCCGGTGGTTAGCGCAGCCACTTCCGCACGACCTTTTTGTGGGGGAAATTTTGGTATTTTCGCTGTTTAGGGGAAAGTTGACAAAACACGCTAACCACGGGATGCGCCAGGATGCTGTACACCATGATGCTGTACACCATGAGGAACATTTTAGCCAGAAAAGTTGGCAGCCTTCTGGGGCGTCACACGACGCATTCAAGAGCTTCCTATGCCTGCCGGCACTTTAAGACCTCCACGGTTCCTCGACAACACCTCCGGAGGCAGTTCCACAACTCTCCGGCACTGAAAGTCGTCAAGCCGTACCTGCTGGCTGATATTGGAGAGGGTCTGTTTGGGGTCCGGAATTGGATATGGAAGCACACAGTTGACACTCGCAGGTATAACGGAATGCCAGGTTATCCAGTGGTTCGTCCAGCCGGGCGCGCGCGTCGAGCAGTTCGACCCAATCTGCGAGGTACAATCTGACAAGGCCTCAGTGGAAGTAAGCGTTATATACCAATGCTCTTTAGTGGGCATTGCTGATTCGTGTTTGTGCAGATCACCTCGCGGTTCGATGGCGTCGTCAAGAAGCTCTACTATGAGGCCGATGACATGGCCAAGGTCGGCAAGGTATGACTCCCATGGCTGCTTCAAGTCTGTGGTCACTTAGTCTAATCCATTGAAGCCCCTCATAGACATTGATATTCAAAGCGAGATCTCGCCCGAAGACGAGGCCCTCATAAACGGCGGACAATCGAAGGAAGCGCCAACTCAGGCACAACCGGCAGAACAGAAACCACAAGAGCTAGAAGTAGGCGGGAATGATACAAAGGCATTAATTGGAGATGTACCTCTATCACTACCTCCGGCCTCTCTGCTGGGAAAGTCAGAGTCCAAGCCGGAGTCGAAGCCGCAGCCGCAGCGACAGCCTGGAAAACATGCGAGCCTAGCCATACCCGCGGTCCGCCATCTCACTAAAGAACTCAACATCAATATCGAAGATATACAAGGAACGGGCAAAGATGGTCGCGTAACCAAGGAAGACGTGCAGAAATACGCCTCGTCCCAGAAAGGCGTGGATACTGCAGCACCTCAGCCTCCCGCTCCCGAGCTTCAAGTAGAGGACGAGATTCGGCCTCTAATGCCGATACAAACCGGGATGTTCAAGCAGATGACGCGCTCTCTCTCCATTCCCCATTTCCTCTACACCGACAACGTAGACTTCACTGCTCTTAATGCCCTTCGTAATACCGTTAACGCGTCAAAGGAGAAATCTAACAAGCTCTCCGCCCTGCCTTTTATAATAAAAGCTGTATCTATGTCTCTCAAATCACATCCCTTACTTAACGCACACCTCGATACCACCACAAATCCAGAAAAGCCACAACTAGTTGTTAGGGCTCAGCATAATATCGGCATAGCAATCGACTCTCCGTTAGGCCTCCTCGTGCCGGTAGTGCGAAATGTACAGTCTCACTCGATTGAGTCTCTGGCCGCAGAAATTAGTCGTCTCAGCAGTCTCGCCCGGAGTGGAAAGCTCAGCACAGCCGACTTCAGTGGTGCAACATTCACTGTTAGCAACATCGGCAGCATCGGTGGTGGAGCGGTAGCCCCGATTATAGTTAGCCCGCAAGTCGCAATTCTCGGAGTTGGCAGAGCGAAAACCGTGCCCGCGTTCGGGAAGAATGGTGAGATCATTAGGAAAGACGAATGTGTATTTAGCTGGAGCGCGGACCATAGAATTATTGATGGTGCTATGGCGGCAAGATTGGCTGAGTCTGTTAGAGGATTCCTGGAGAACATCGAGACTATGCTTGTGAGGCTAAAATGAGAGACCGGTTCCCTCATCTGTAATGTGCGTACATCTAGAAAAGATTGGCATGCGGATACTGTAGAAAGACATATCTGGCCCGAAATTGTCATGTAAATTTCGTGGTCGATAAGGAATTCTTTATCCTTTCAGGAGAGAAGATAAATATTCTACGATTATGTGTCCTCCAATGCATTACCTATAATCCTGGAGGCATTCGGGCGATTACGTGAACTATTTTCAACACTAGATTTATGTTCCTGAAAAACTGCAGCCGTGATACAATATGACACAGATGCTTTATTATCTTTCATGTTGGATTGAAGGAGCCGTGAAAGCTTGGAAATTACGATGGTTATTCTGCACTCCACTCTCCCGAGGTCTGGGGGGTTTTTTGGGCTCATAATATGACCTCGACCTGTCACTTTTACCCTTTCGGAAACTGTTCCATAGCTCGTCAGGGATATAAAATTTGGAAATGCAGTAGCTTTTAATAGAATTGTCCAACAACTGTATCTAGAAAAATACCCAACTGCACCTTCCCTATCTGCAGCCAAGCTATAGGGCTGAACCAGCACTAAGCTCAAGCCACGACCACAAACCCACGACATCACCACTCACGCACGCACCAACATCAATAAACCCCCTGGCTATAGCCCCCTCCCAACTCTCCTCCTCCTCACGCTTCTATCTTGCAACCGCAACTCCCAGCGCCCTCATTCCCTCCGCCCGCCCGCCCATCCAAAACCCTCACCATGACCAGCAGCATCACCTCTCCCCCAAGCAGCAGCAAGCCCTTCCAATTTCCCCCCCACTACGCCTTCCCCCCCTTCTTCACGCTCCAGCCCACCCTCAGCACGCGCACCTCGCAGCTGCAATCCTGGTCCAGCCTAATCCAAGCCTACTGCCGACACCACCACCTCTTCTCCCTCACGCTCATCGACGCGCTCTCGACGCCGCTCTTCCACAACCCGACGCTGCACCGCCGGCTCTCGGCGCGCGACGCCCGCGCCGTCGTCGACTGGATGAGCGGCGCGGACGGCGACAGCCGCGCTGAGTGGATCGGCGCGCCCCCCGCGGCCGCGAAGAAGGGCGCGGCGGACGACGACTCCAGCGCCCGCTTCTGGGTCTTCTGGCGCAAGCCTGAGGAGTGGGCCGGCGTGCTCGAGGCCTGGGTCGACGCTACTGGCCAGAAAGGGAGCGTCTTGACGCTGTATGAGCTGACGGAGAGCGATGCGACGGCTGGTCAGGAGTTTCATGGCATGGATGCGGAGCTGTTGCAGCGGAGTCTGATGGTGTTGGTGAAGCGGGGGAAGGCGCAGATATTTGGGGGGGAGGGGGAGATGGGAGTTAAGTTTTTTTGACTGGAGGAGCGGAAGGGAGAGGCAAAGGGAAGGAGAGGGTTTTAAGGGTGGGTTTAGAGGCTAATTAGGAGAGCTTGAGCTGAGGAGGTACGTTGATTATAATAGTAATATTGACGCTACCTCGTAGAGCTCAAAACGAGCTTCTCTGACTCGTGTGTGACAGGCATTCAGTACACTTCCTACAGACCGGCTATGAAGAATATCAACAACAGAAGATATAGGGGATATCGTTTGCACAATTGCCAAAGCTGCGCAATAGGCGTCGCCAGATAATACAACAGTAACACCAAAAAATGATACTCCGTAACGTCCGCGCTAGTAAGCACCAAGTAAATGCGTAACAATCCCAAATGCAAAGCTCAGAGGCTAAAGTCGTATCAAGATAAGCAATACCGAACCCACCTTTACTTCTTCTTGGTCGCGCCCTCCAACACGTCCTCATTCAACTGCCATTTTTCATCCCAATGTACGTACTGCGCCATCGCTACGAATAGCAGCCACTCCGTCTTGACAATCCTCGGCACCATATTGTGCGTTTTGGCGAGATCTCTGAATTTCTTCCATAATGGAACCTCGTCTTTCTTTGGCTCGGACATCAAGTACAATACATCAGGCTCGTCTTCTTCCTGATTCTGGCTCACCTCTCCGTCCACCACTGCGTTGATTGTGCGACGCGAAACCGTAACCGATGCTCGGCCTTTGTACAGTTGGCAAGACCCTCCGTTTGCTTCGATGATGTCACGAAAGGTTTCCCAGCCACCATTGACGCCATCAGTACAGAAGATGACCCAGTTTTTAAGCAGACGGCGGTTGTTTTGTCGTGCACGTTCCAAAGATTCTTCTATGCGGAAGCCGTGTACTTTCTCAAATTCACGGTCAATGAGGGGATGCTTTTCGGGTGGTGGTAATCTGTTGTGTTTCAAGACGTAGTCGAGGTACGAAGTCGCCACAAGTGTAGGAGCGGCGGCGAGGGCGGCGACAAACTTACGAGTGCGCACGATTTTGGGCGCACAGAGCATGTTGACACGGTCAGGATCCTCGATAATCCAAATGCCCAGCTCACGTAATTTGTTCTGGGCTATGTTAGTAGAAAAAATAGAAAAAATAGATAGATGGCGGGGCTCACCTTATCCTCGGCCTCCTTCTTTTGCTTGTCAACCCAGCGATCATCCTTTGATAGCATCATGCGATAGAGGATCGGAGGCTTCTTCTCTTTCTTCTGTTTCTTGGACTCCTTAGTCACTTCTTCTACCTCCTCTTCCGTTAGCGGCTCGTCTACATCCATTTCGTTGAATGATCTCTTGCTCCCACTCGACTCTCTGCTGGATGGTTTAAGCATAGGTTTTCCTCCCTCTGCGTCCTTTTCCCTCTTGCCTCCATAGATGACACCACCAGACCGCTTCATCTCTTTCTGAAACTGGTTAACGTCGGGAGCAAGATCATGCAATTTTGATATTGCACGCTCCTTTGCTCCCCGACTTCCAGTGGTTGACGGAGTCTCGTTTTCCTTCCCATCCTTACGCCGGTTGGAAGCCGGCGTCTGAATGCTTGTCTCACCAGGGACACGCTTGGCTTTGTTAGCTACAGGCGTGGCTCGTCCAGGATTACTGGTAGTACGAGGAGCAGCAAAACCCGATGCCGGAATACCACTACTCTTTGCGGCTGTGTTGTCCACCTTTATATCCTTAGATTTCCGTGGCTTGGCCTCTCGCTTGAAATAGTTCTTCTCAACCGCCTCGCGATCAATTTGAGTTTGACCAATGACTTCTCCTAGATTCGTACGTGGTGGGAAATGTGTGTACCGGCGGTTTGTGAGAGTCTGTAGGGCGCACTTCGCATAGCTTTCTTCAAGCCAAAGATGGTTGACTACATTGATATTCCATTCCTTTGCCGCTTCACACTTTTCACTGCCCATATGTGCTGTGATGAGATGTGTGTTGTCCTGACGGAAAGTCTTAGTGAACTCGGCTCCGGTTGCTTTGACTAAATTCTCAAGGTAGACACGAGCTTCACCAGTGTAGTTAGTGAGGCTGATCTTATATTCCTTGAACCCCGGTATACCCTCAGAGGGAACTGGATAATGCAGTAAACGTCGCAGTGGAGATGTCCAAGCATTATGGGTTATAAGATGGTACAGCCAACTGAGATTACCAACGTCCTTGCCTGCTTGCGAGGCTTTTACATAACCCGTCCCTTTCCGGTAATGGCAAATGTAAATGTCGGTTTCTTCGATATTAGAAGTGATCTGACCTCCACTGTTTCGGATAAGCTCTTCGATGGTTTCTTTAAGATGGCCTCCTAGTTTAAGGTCATCCGACAGCATGACCTGCTTCCCCTTGAATGCCTGTATTGTACGCGATTGTTTTGAGTTCGGAGAAGTTAACGGCGTTGGAATATCTTGCGGTGCAGGAGTTGTAGCGTCGCGAATATCTCGATTGGTCTTACTAGGACCGACTGGACCAGCGTTGACGTTGAGGATCTCCGGATCAGGCAGTGTATAGGGGCCTTCGGGAATCTTCCGACCGAGCTTCAAGCAATCGTCAAACCTATATAGCAGATTAGTAAAGCCGTTTGGTAATGGTCGACGAAATCCATACCAATGGGGCAGAACAATCTGACACCGTAGCCTCTTATTGACAGCCACTTCACACTTGTCATTGTCTAATGTTAGAGCAACAAGATGTGTGACCATTTTGGATAGGGCACTTGAATGCTGTCCTCCCATAGCTATGACCCCGCCAATAATAGCTTCCTTGTCTCCTTCTGGAATGTCGGCACAGCATATGGTGACATCGCTCATGAATAGGGACGGGTCGGGACTGAAGGTTCGAGGATTTGAGAGTTTGTTTTTGATTATGCATGAGTCTATCCATGTTGGCTTCACCACATGTTTGAACTGATTGATTGCGGCGTCATAGTCGGGGAAATCGGAGGTGGTAGAGACAATATGCGTAATTTCAGTGAGATCCTTGATATGGCCGGCCTCTTGGCCGGCTTCTTGGTCAAAATGGAGGAGCTTGCCACCATGGCTAGCAATATCTTGGCCTAACTAAGGGATATCAGTACACCATTCGGAATAAAGACACGCGGGACATTTACCTTTAGAACGTATTCCAAGGTGAAAGCAGTGCTCGGGATGATGGTGAAGACCAGGCCATCAAACAATGACTGAGAAGAGGTACCCTCCATAACCGTATCGTCAGCCATGGTGGCGGAGCAATTATCTTTTGGAGGTGGTGAGAGATGTTTGGCAGCCACAACATTCCTAAGAACGCGAGCGCGTTCTGCCCCACGTGACCCGTCACCGAGGCATTAGAGATGTCACCTCCACATTTCCGCATCATCGCTAACCTCCCGACTTATCCGTGACTCTATATTTGCTGAGCAAGCCACTACTCCTCCGCGGGCTAATTTTGTAATTTTGCCATAACATATATAATGACTTACCCAGTCCACTCCACCAAGTGCCAGCCGCTTTAAACGTGATTTTTAACCTCGGCATGTTTCTAAAGTTCACTCGGCAGTTGTGGAACGCATGTCCACCCCTGTTATCATATAATTCATTGCTTTGCTCTGCAATATCGTTTCATTTCCACACTTTGTCACGAGTCGCCTGTCTTCCCTGACTCCGTGTATAGTAAGACGTAAATCTTCGAGACTCCATTGGATTACATCACACACCTGACATACAATCTCTGTCTTCATAAACAACTTTTTATCAATATGTCCTCCTCTTTATTTCGAATTGATAAACATGTCCTACCTTGTCAGCACATTCGAGGCTATCCTCGGGCAACAGCGAATGAGCAAGAGGAAGTTCTTCATTTGGCCATTAAGCAATATACCCCGTTAGACAACTTTAGTCCTAAATCTGGAGATATTACTATCATTGGTGCACATGCAAATGGATTTCCAAAAGTATGCGCTCTTCTCAAACCCTTTCTCAGTTTATTTCTAATACCGCTATTAGGAATTATACGAGCCTCTGTGGGACGAGATTCTTCGTCGAACGAAACAGGCTGGCTTCTCCATCCGTAGCATTTGGATAGCAGATGTAGGTCACCAAGGCGAGAGCGGTGTTCTAAATGAAGGGAAGCTTGGCAATGACCGTAAGCATTATTCCTTTCGTAAGTCTGCGAAAACAAATTAACTGTTCTCTAGCTTCATGGTTTGACCATCCTCGGGATCTTCTTCATATGGTGAATCACTTCCAATCCCAAATGCCTCGTCCAATTATTGGCATAGGACACAGCATGGGTGGGCAAAACCTGGTCAGCCTTGCCCTTATACATCAGCGCCTCTTCGAGACACTCATTCTGATTGACCCCGTGATCCAACGCTTCAGTTCGGTAATGGGAAACTACGCACCGGCCCAATCCTCAGCTTTCCGTCGAGACCGCTGGCCTTCCCGTGCTGCCGCCGCGGAAGCGTTTAAGAAGAATAAATTCTATCAAACTTGGGATCCCCGAGTTCTCGACTGCTGGATTAAGCATGGCTTGCGTGACCTCCCTACTTTGCTCTACCCCTCATCCTCCTCTACTCCTTCAACACCGACCTTAACTCCAACTCCACCAAAGTCTCAAGGAGTTACTCTAACAACCACCAAACATCAAGAAGTGTTTACTTTCCTCCGGCCCAACTTCCCTCCGCTTCCTTCAGAGCCCGTGTCAAATCCAAGCTCCCACATGACCTCGACTGCCCAGCCACGCTTCAATCGCTACACGCATCCCGATATCACACCAACGGCTAACCTGCAAAGTCCTTTTTACCGACCGGAACCGATCATAACATTCCATCAACTGCCAAACCTACGGCCTTCGGTTTTGTATATCTTCGGATCACTGTCACATTTGTCAACACCCGAGCTCCGTGAGGATAAACTAGCGATGACGGGAGCAGGTGTAGGAGGTAGCGGTGGGACAAAAGAGGGACGAGTGAAGGAAGTAGTGATTGAGGATGCTGGCCATCTAATTCCAATGGAGAAGGTCGGGGAGACAGCGGAAAATGTGACGCAGTGGGTTGGAGGCGAGATAGAGAGGTGGAGGTGGTTAGAGAAGTTGAGAGAACAAGAATGGGAAGGTAAGGAAGGAGTGCAGAGATCAATAATGGGGGAGAGATATCTTAACTTGTTAGCGTCAAGCGTACCTGGATTGGCGAAGAGGATAGTCCCGGCTGAGAAACTATGAGAGCTAATGAGAGTGTTTGGGAATTGTTCAAGGCATTGTGAGTATGACGCTTTTTGGTAACCTTCCGGCGGCTAGGCTGATTTTTGAAATTCAAGATGGTTTAAACCTAGAAAGATCTATATGCATCATGGCATAGGACTAGAGGGGATTCTCCTCAAGGAACCTTGGTGGTTGATTAGTTGGGCATATCCCAAGTATGCTGAAGATTATTTTCTACTATATTCATCTAGAGAATTCCGGCATTAATTAGTAGCACATTCCGGCTGCGATTGTCACAGAACCGCGACTGCCATTTTCATAACGATGAAATCTCTCCAGATAAGCTAGCTATTAGTTTCTCTCCATTTAGCTGTCCTCACAGTGTTGAACCATGGTTGAGGTGAGTTTTTTTTCCCCAGGCAGCTACACAGTCAGTCGGCCACTCATCGCTCTCAGCCTTCTCAACATCTTCCTAACATTACAACTGCATCCGTTACAAACCATTACGGATTATTTACGGGTTATCCCTCAGTCCATTAGCAGACATGGGTCGCGACATCTCCCCTTTGCCACACATCGGTCCATCGCTTGCTCACATGCATAAGCTTACCCTAGATCCATCCACTATCCCACCATCACCCACAGACTCAGAAGCATGTCCAGCGCACATCTCATTACCGCCCGCCCACGACCGCACACCGTTCTCCTCTCCAACCACCTTCAAGAAACAAGCTCTATCACCAACGACACCGACCTCCACAACACCCGCCAAACGCAAGCGCAAACACACCCCATCTCTCGCACCCGCCCCCCACAGAATCTATACCTCCCCCCTCTACGCTCCCGCCCCACGCCGCCACCTCGCCGAAACCCTCCGGCTCTCCCCCCGCGCACCGCTCGACTACACAACGCCCTACGCCCCCTTCCGCTCCTCCGCCCACGACGACGACGACGACGCCGCAAACCAGCCCTCCTCCCCGACCCCGTCCTCCTACTCCAGCAGCTCAACCCGGGACCGCGCGCCGCACACCACGATCCGTGCCTTCAGCACCCACGGCACCGACCCCGTCGCGCTCCTCGGCAAGCATATCCACCGCGTCTTCGCCCTGCCCGACCGCAGCTGCATGCTGCTCCTCGACAGCAACAGCGGCAGCAGTGGCAACGACAGCAGCAGTAGTAGTAGTAGCAGCAGCGCATACCTCGCGTCCTTCATCCGCGCCGCGCACCTCCCCTCGCTGCGCTCCAACCGCTGGGCGCAGCGCCCCGACGCGGACTCTCCGCACCCGGCGAGTTTCCCCTGCGACGAGGCGCTGCAGGCCGAAGCCGCAAACAGCTGGGGTGGGGGAGCGGCGGCGGCGCGGCAGCGGGGGCAGCGCGAGAACGCGATCGTGGAGGTGGCGGTGGGCGAGCGCGTGAGCAACGCGGTAGACACGGATTGCGATGGCCGCGTCAGCGTGCGGCAGGTGCGGCATCGGGTTATCGGGTTCAAGACTGCGGCGATGGGGTGGGGGGGCGAGGGGTTGGGGTTCGTGTGGTGTGAGCGCGCTACGCCGCCAGGGTTGACGCAGTTGGAGTTTTTTGATGTTGTGTTGGATGTTCAGGAGATTGGGGGGGAGGAATTTAGGCGGTTGGTTGAGGAGTTAGGGGAGGAAGGCGATGGGCTGGAGGTGGAGTTGCAGATGGCGTTGGAGCAGGATGAGGATGAGGAGATGGGAGAGGACGCGAAAGTTGATGCGGCGGAGGGGACACGTGGCGAGACGCTGCCTAGGGAGATTGGTTTGATCTAGCGGGGATAGATAGGCAGCGTGGATACATTCGCGTTATAGCCAGTGTTGTTGCGATGAGATTGCGTACCCCAATGCCCTCCTAGTCTTTCTGATAGCTGTTGTCATCGTCGGTTAGATCCGCCCATTTAAAGTCATGTTCAAGTATCGGAGAAGGGAGCGAAGGTGCATTGGGGATCTATCATTTCTCTTGCATGAGCGAGGATTGGAATCTTTTCGAAAGCGAGCATATTCTTTCGACAGTAATACGAAAGATAAAGAGTCTGAGGTTTTCAGGGTTAATGCCATTAGAGCAAGTATGGCTGTGAGGGAAATGATGTCTCTATGTCAAGAATGTTTACCAGCTTCTCCTTGCGATAGCGGCAAGCAGTGCTCCTATCAATATTCAATATTAGAATAAGGCCGTATTGATATTGATACTGAATATTAGTTCGATATTGAAAAGATATTGAAAGATATTGAATATTGAATATGGTATAGTCTTGGTATAGTGTTTTAATTAAATATAGGCCCCGTACGCCCCTGGGCCCAAGTAGAGCTTCAAAATAGCTGCTCTCTCGCAATTGCTCCCCCACCACCATCGTTACCTTCGTGACCCCTGGCGTGGTGTAGTAGATATTGGCTGCTCTAGATTCTGCCAAGGCCTCCGAAGCCTCCTCCCGCGGTAATATTACTTAGTAGCCAGCTCTTCAAGCATTCCGTACGTTTAATATTAGCACTCCCTAGTAATATACGGTCCCATAAGATTGTTCGCCGTACACCTAAAAATATTCACTCGGCCCCTGCCGACATTGACGGTATAGATAATATATTAATTGCCATTTAAGAGAGAGGATTGCGGGCAATCTGCCACGTAGAGGTAGCTAACTAGCGCCTTCTACGAGGCGACTTTGTGGTGGTTACATTTGGTGTAGAGTCGCTCAACGCGTCGTCGCCGCCAGAGTGGGTAAACCGATCAGAATCAAGCTCAGAAATAGCAGAGGAGGATGTATCATCGTCCTCAATTACGTTGGTAAATAAGGGAGGCATGGCGTTAATCGAACGTAGAGTATACCGGGGGGGAGGGCGTGGACGCGATAACTTGCAAGATCTAATTTAATAAATTTGAAATGCGCACGTATTTTAAGGAGGCCCGAGAGTCATTTACTAATACATCTGCCTTAATTTTACCACCTTAACTCTAAAAATCTTCAATATTCAATATCTTTCAGTATTGAACATATCGTATTGATATTGATACTGAACGTTCAATATTCAATATTGATAAGAGCACTGGCAAGAACGCAGTGTCCTGCTCGGAATCGAGTCATTCATAGCTTTAATACTAAGCGCAGACGCGACCTAGTTCCGAAGAAACAAGTTTGGCGTTTTGAACAATATGCTGAACGACTCTTGACAAGCTTAACTGGATCTAAAAGGATATATTAGTCCTAACGTTCCTAGAAAGCCTTCAAGCATATATCGTACACTTGAATTGGGTTGATATCGAGTATTTGGGGTTCACTTGGTAACCTTTCTTCGCAGCCCATGGAATAAGTTACATACTGTAGGGCGAAAATTGATGTAGTGTCGACAGTAGAGACGTTTCAGCCCTCATTCAAACGACGAATGTGTAACGAGGATAGGTCTAAGGGAGTTGCTAGTGTGGGACAGTAGAGTATTGACGATTTTAACCAATTCTTCCATCAATTACGTTCCTTTTCAGTTTCCCTGCTAGGATAATGCCCGCCTCCAAACTCCAAGGCTGCCTTCGAATCGGTCCTTACATAATAGACGCCAGGCTCCAAATAATCCAGACCGATAAACCCCTACGTCAAGCATAGCCTGGAAACTCTCTCCCAAGTAATTCTCCCTATGGCCGTCCGAAAACGGTGCACTCGGCCCAAAGGGGATCCCCACTGGAGCTGTCGCATGCACCACGATCCCCCGTCCGAAGTTCTGTACGCTGAGCTCGAACGCCTGACTTTCCCAATCGATGTCGGCGGACATGAACGGTGCAATTCCAAAAGCTTGTAGTGCAAATGGAGGCTGGAAGTCGATGACATGATATGCGCTACGGTATCCGAACAGATAGGCTTGCATGCCGAGAATCTGACCTCCGGCACAGCAGAAACCTTGTGCGCCATCCCGTGCTTGGATCCAGATGTGCGGCTTCGGAAAGGTTTGGCCCAGTTCTTCTCCTGATGCACGTCAGCTGTACCTTGTCGGTCTACTGTGGGGAGTTCCTGGGAGGGGATGGAGAGGCTGAAATCGCAGTCAGAGCTGAGAGAGTGGACATGCCAGTGCAGCGGGAGTGGCAAGTATCCCAGCAGGCCTTCTGGAGTGTCTTTGCGTGGTGTCTAGGGCGTGCGATTCTTGGTCTTGGCGTGAAAGGAGAAATCTTCGTGCTCCAGTTCGTATTCGGTGGTGGAATCAAGACCGCACTTAACGTGGCCAATTCCGGGAACTAGTAACTCAAAAGCGTATCCGTTCTATCCGCTTCACCCATAGCTCTTTCTGAAATATCTTTGACACGTCCTGCGGAACGTATGTGAAAGACACCATATGCGGTCCTTCCAGCGCCTGAGGAACACTACAAATTATGAGAGCCAACGATGCGCCAGATGGAAGAGAGAATTGGAGTAACAGCCCTCAAAAACTGAAGACGATTGGGGTCCGAAGTGTTCCATGACGTTTATGTAGAGAAGTAAATCGGGGTTTGGCTCAGAATTTCTTTAAACAACAAGACTCACCACCAAGGAGTCGATCGGGGATTGTAGGGTTTAAATAGTGGATGCCCTTACTTGAAGACAAATTCCGAGATTGTTGATCGATTCGCTAATACATGACGTCTTACAAGAATCATAGCATATTTATCGGATAACGATCATCTTATCTCCTGCGAGGCTGAAATGAAGGCAAGATACTGTCACACTATTCCATTGAGTTGCAGAACTTCTGCAAACCACATCCTCTTTTCGCTCTACAACAACTCAACATCATAGCGAAGAAATTGGTCCTATGACTGATTCGACTACATGTGTAATCCCGATCCTCACAATTCGTCTTTCAAGATCGTTCCGTCGTCAACCTTTCTAATCTTCGCTTGCTCAATAAGGCCACGTCGAACAATGCTCGTCAGGATCTCGAAGCCAATCTGGGCGGCTGCCAAAGCTGTTGCCTCAGTTCCACCATCGTAAGCAGGGCTAACCTCAACAATGTCCGCACCGATTACGTTGAGTCCTTCGATCCCTCGGAGTATTCTGATAAGCTCGCGGGTTGTCCAACCACCAGGTTCCGGAGTTCCTGTTCCTGGAGCAAGGCCGGGGTCAATCACATCGATATCGATACTGAGATAAACTGGCATTTCTGTGCCAACCCGGTCCATAATTGTTGAAATGACACCTTTAACGCCAATTTCATCAATATCATCGGTTGCAATCCGCACCCAGCCTTGTTTGGTATCGTCCTCGTAGTCCTCTATTCCATCATCAGATAGGCGGGTGCGCAATCCGGCATGAATCGATGATGTGTTGGCAATTAATCCTTCGGTTGCAGCAATCCAAAACATGCTGCCATGATTGAAAAAAGACTGCGTAGAGCTGTCGGTGGGATCAATCCATGAAGATGGGTATTTTGCCGGATGCCAGGTATCCAAATGCGCGTCGAAGTGTACAACAGCAATTGGTTGATTGTATATCTTCTTCAACGCTCGAAGGGCAGGTAAAGCAATGCTATGGTCGCCTCCGAGAGTAAGAAGTTTGGGCTTGTGCTGGTAAGAGGAAGCAGACGCCAGAGACTCTGCCGTAGGCGAATGTTCACCAAGCTCGATGAACGCTTCACTCATCTGCCGGAGAGCTAACGCATTGTCGAAAGGAGTAACTGGAATGTCTCCGCAATCCACAATACGGGCCCAAGACGTATATGGGTTAAGTCCAGCACGGTGATTAAAGCCGCGGAATGCAGTCTGGCGTGATGATCCAGCACGTATTGCTCGAGGCCCAAATCTTGCCCCTAGATCCACAGTTAGTATAGTGATAGAATCACCAACTTCTTTTCGCTTCAACAATCATTTCGCGATTTAAAGATAGGGTTAAGAACGTAGCAAAGTTTCAGCAAACACAAAAAGAGAATAGAATATGATATTAGCTCATCCATAAGTGCTCGCATTATATCCTACGCGCCGCTTAGGCGTACACCAATTCGGTCTCCCAGGTGTGCCTTCGCGAATAGTTTCATGTACTCAAAAATTGATTTACGTCCTCCTGGATGTTTAATTCTGAAGTATTTCAGACGCTCGTCAAAAAGCCACACATCATGGCAAGCGCTAAATGAATGATTGCTCACGTGTATTTCTTCATCGACATGCGTGGGATAGTCTTGACTCTGGTCTGGGTGTATGGTGCGAGTGTTATAGACTTCATACAGAAATGCTTACCAGGCCTATAGCTTACGGAAGTATCAAACGGCGCTCCGATAATGCCAATATCGAATATAGTCTCTGGGTGGCTCAGACACCTTGTATATGGTAAATGTGCGAAGGTTGATATTCCTGTAAATCCCCACTTCGGATGGCGTCAGCATTGGAAGAGCAAATTCGAGAACTCAATTTACATCAGTGCCCCATTTTTGCTCAAGCTCTTCCAGATAAGACTGAGAAAATCGTTTATCGTGTTCTGCGTAATGGTGGGAATGAGCGAAGACAGGAAACGGAAGTGATACAGCTAATAGAGACGACAGCCACAGCATGATGCTAGGTGTCAATGTGTGAGTGAAAATTCGAGGATAAAAGGAGAGTTAGTCATGAGATATGAAGAAATGCAGTAAGAAGATCGTAAGAAGGGCGCGGATTATGTAACGGCAGGACAAGCTCTTATCAAAGAACGATGATCCGAAAGAAGCCGCATGTCTGAGTGGCAAGGATGGTGTCACGGGAGACCAATGACGGACGATGTTGATCGGCCACATCTAGAACAAAATGTATTTATCTCACTAGAGGTCTTTTGTAGTTGTAGAGGATTGGAGTGGAAGACTTTCAAGGTTCCCAAAAGGCGTGGGGAGGATGAGATGTTGCCGCCAGTAGGGCGGATTTGAAGTTTGAAAGCCACCTCCCACTCGCCGACGCGACATCTTCGCGTCGCAAGCTCCAAGATTACTGATGTCTTCCATGACTCCTACACTTAATCCATATTTTTTCATGATCGCCTGTTAATACCGCTGCTACTCCCTTTCGCAGCCGCATTATACCTTTGCTTCATACTTGCGATTGTTTGGCCAACCTTAAAAAGCGCGAGCTTTACTGTCAGCAGACAATATGCCTGAGGTAGGCCGGATGTGTCTCCAAAGTTGATTATGGCTTTTCGTCTGACACAAGTTAGATCGGTGAAGTTGCACGCATTGTACATTATCTGAAGAAACATCTCGTTGGCAAAACGATTGCTGCTGTCAAAACACAGGAAGATGATGTAGAGCAGTTGAACTCCACCCGCCATGATAACATTTAACAATATCCTAGATCGTATATGGCAAAGTTGGATGCTCTGCATCAGCCTTTCAAAAGGCTATGACGGGGAAGAAGGTGATCGATGCGCGACAACAGGGTAGGGTCTCTCATAGTGTGGCCTCAAAAGATAGCGATCTCTCAGACCCGAACCAATCCAAATATCATCTAATCATCCATTTATAGGCAAATACTTCTGGCTCGTCATGTCATCCCCACCACATCCATTGATGCATTTGGGTATGACTGGATGGTTGAAGTTCTCTAATGACGAGACTTCATATTACAAACCGACGAAGGTGGAAGATCAAGCATGGCCCCCGAAATTCTGGAAATTTACCTTGAAGACGAAGGAAGACCCAGATTGTGAAGTTGCTTTCGTGGATGCTCGTCGGCTTGGCCGCATTAGGCTGGTCGAAGCTGATAGCGAAAAAATGCGAACCACAACGCCTCTCAAAGAGAATGGTCCCGATCCCGTAATTGATTCCGATATCCTCACTCAGGAATGGCTGGCCAAGAAACTCAGAAGTAAGAAGGTTCCTGTGAAGGCTCTTTTGTTAGACCAAGCAAACATCAGCGGTGTTGGCAATTGGGTAGGGTAATTCTAACTGCACGTTTGCTCTATGACACCTTCATTATCCTAACCACTAGTAGGGATGAAGTACTATATCAAGCAAAGTTGCACCCAGAGCAGTATAGCAACACGTTTAGCGATGCTCAAATCAAACAGTTGCACGATTCACTTATCCAAGTCTGCACAATCGCTGTAGAGACTCTGGCAGACTCTAGCAAATTCCCGGAGGACTGTAAGTATCCTTTCGACTACGATCAAATTGCGCTAACTCCGAAAAAGGGCTGATGCGGCATCGTTGGGGAAAGGGCAAAGAGGGCGGTGGTCGGCTGCCGAATGGTGATAAAATCATTTTCCTGAAAGTCGGCGGAAGAACTTCAGCAGTTGTGCCAAGCGTACAAAAAAAGACAGGACCTGTAGCTGCAGATGTCTCGAAAGACGCAAATGACACTGGGGAAGGGGAAGAAGATGATGAAGGAAAGAAACCCAGGAAAACAACGAAACAACGCGGCAGCATTGTTGCAAATGCTAAGGCCAAGGCTAAGTCGTTAGATGTAACCACGCTTTCGAAAACTCCGAAGAGAGGAAGGAAGAAGTCACAGCAGGAGAAAGTCGAGGAGGATGACGAGGAGGACGAGGAGGATAGTGAAGATGAGGCGGAAGAACCGCCGGCGAAAAAGAAACAAAAAGGTGCGATCAACACTGAGAGTCGAAATGGAACGCAGCACAAAGGAAAGAAAACGGAGAAACCGGAACCCAAGTTTGAGAAAGAGAATACTCAAGGGAGACGGCGGTCAGCTCGGATGAGTAATGCATAAGATACCGATATACCCAACTTGTCGAAGTAGTTACAATAGTTCCGAAGAGGAAAGCGATGGCTGCTAGCATTAGCTGATTCGGCGTTTAGGAGAGTAAGCAGATGTGTTATGGTAATACATGGGCGTAATGTTATAGAATTGAGTAACGCGTTTTGGTGTTTTAAGATTCACATGAAGTATTTCTGGGTCTACCATACCTGTGCAAGACTATTTACGAGCAGTTAATGAGAGTGAGGATTGGAGTAAATGTGATGAAATGCTTTTGCATGATAGGCCTATGATTTTATATACATTACTACACCCATAAATGCCTGAAAAGTTGAGAGCCGGGACAGATAACGTCTATCATGAGTTGACAATACTTTCGAGATGCGCAAAAGGAAACACGTCTGACAGGTCCGGTTAAAGCTCGGCGTAAAGAAACGTCCCTCCGCCCACATTCATCAACTTCAATCTGCGATCAGCCGTTCTATAGAGGACACGGCTCATCTCCGCCTTAATATTCCTTTCCTCGTCCCTAGAAAATGCCACGAGATTTGAAATGACCTCTTTTCACTGCATTTGCATCTCCCCTGCCTTGTCCTAAGTCCCGACATTTTCTCCCCCGAAGCTCACGACACCTCCGACTCGACGTTGAAGAGCTACCCGCCAACATGCCCCAACCATTGGCCTCTAAGGAGAATTCTCTCTTTCGCTCAGTAGTAAAGAACTATGAGTCTAAGCAATACAAAAAAGGTAAAGCTTCTATAATTGTTGGTTGCAAAGCTCTAACCTGACCTCTCCAGGTCTCAAAGCCGCAGAGCAGATCCTACGCAAGCACCCAAATCATGGAGATACCCAAGCCATGAAAGCTCTGATTCTCAATTCCCAAGGGCAATCCGAAGAAGCGTTCGCATTAGCCAAAATTGCACTCAAGAGTGACATGAAGTCGCACGTGTGCTGGCATGTCTACGGCTTGCTCTACCGGTCCGTGAAAAATTACGAGGAGGCAATCAAGGCGTACAAGTTTGCGCTGAAGATTGAGCCGGACTCGCACAATATCCTGCGGGACCTTGCGCTTCTCCAGATCCAGATGCGAGACTATCAAGGCTATATCCAGAGCAGGACTTTGATGCTGAAGGCGCGGTCACAATTGAGGCAGAACTGGACAGCGCTAGCAGTAGCATACCATTTGGCTGGTGATCTGAAAGAGACAGAAAATGTTCTCAACACGTACGAAGGAACGCTGAAGAGTCCTCCGCCGAAATCCGACATCGAGCATTCTGAGGCGTGCCTGTACAAAAACATTGTGATAGCGGAATCGGGTGACACAGAACGGGCCTTGGAGCATTTAGAGAGTATCATGAAGAGTAACTTAGATCGGAGTGCAGTTATGGAGATGCGCGCACAGTACTTGCTGAAGCTGGACCGGAGAGAAGAGGCCGAGAAGGCATACAGGGCATTGCTAGACAGGAATAACGAATATCGGAAGTACTACGAGGGCTTAGAACAGGCACTCGGGCTGGATAGATCGAGCGAAGAATCGCGACAAGCTCTAAAAGAACTTTACGAATCGTACGCAGGCAAGAGTGATCGGGTGGATGCTGCGAGACGAATACCGCTTGACTTCCTTGAAGGTAATTATGGCGTACTCAATGATAGTTTAATGCGTACTAATTGCATGACAGGCGAGGAGTTCAAGACTGCCGCAGATCATTATCTCCGGCGAATGCTCAACAAGGGTGTTCCATCCACTTTCCCAAACATCAAAGCTCTGTATGCGGATCCTTCGAAGAAAGCAATCATCGAAGAACTGGCCAATGATTATACATCGGAGAAAAAAATGAATGGATCAGCAGGTACTCAAGTCAATGGCGAAATATCAAGTCGATTCGAGCAGTCCGTGCTTTATTTCCTCGCGCAGCATTACAACTACCATCTTAGTCGGGATCTCAAAAAGGCTATGGATTATATAGACCAAGCAATCGAACTGAATCCGAAATCCGTGGACTACCACATGACCAGGGCGCGGATATACAAACACTATGGCAACACGAAGAAGGCCGCTGAGATAATGAATCACGCCCGGGGGTTAGACGAGAAGGATCGCTACATCAATACCAAGTGTGCGAAATACCAGCTGCGGAACAATGAAAACGAAAAGGCGTTGAAGACGATGAGTAAATTTACCCGAAATGAAACCGCAGGAGGCCCATTGGGAGACTTACATGATATGCAATGCATGTGGTATATCACCGAGGATGGCGAATCATACCTACGGCAAGGCAATATTGGATTAGCATTGAAACGATTCAGTTCTATCTACGACATTTTTGATATTTGGCAGGATGACCAGTTCGATTTCCACAGTTTCTCTTTACGCAAGGGGCAAGTTAGGGCATACGTTGACATGGTGAGATGGGAAGACCACCTTCGAGATCATCCATTCTATGCAAGGGCTGCCATTTCCGCGGTCAAGATCTACTTAATGCTCTTCGACAAACCGCAACTCGCAAACTCCGAAGAAAAGAATCTCGAGAATCTATATCCCAACGAGAGGAAGAAGGCATTGAAGAAGGCAAAGAAGGAGCAAGAGAAACTTGAAAAAGCTGAGGCGGAGAAAAAGGCTTCAGCTGCGAAGAGACCAGCAACAGGGGCTGACGGCGAACCTAAGAAAGAAGACCAAGATCCAAAGGGCGTGAAACTCATACAGACGAGGGAACCGCTGGATGACTCATTGAAGTTCCTGATGCCTCTTCTTGAGTTCATCCCTAGGAACATTGAAGCACAGACCCTAGGATTTGAGGTTTTCATCCGAAGAAGTAAGTTACTTACGGTAAGAAAATGTCGGTTGTATCTGCTTAAACATCTACAGACAAGCTCTTGCTGGCCTTGAAATGCCTTCTTGCAGCCGCGGCGGTTGACCCCGAACATCCCACGCTCCATGAACAGGCCATCCGTTTCCGCCGCACTCGTAAGTAAATCCTACATTTGATCCCATCATTTCCTAACATTACCCAGTAGATTCTTCTTCTATGCAACTTCCACCTCCAATATCCGAAGTCATCGACTGCCACTTCAAACTCATCCCTGCGTCGACCAATATCTCCGCCAAGAACGATGAATTTTTGCAAAAGCATGCACAAAGCCCATTACATGTACACGCCGCTTTGAAAGTCCGACAGCTCCTCGACCCAAGCAAGCAGGCTCTGAATGAGAAAGATCTCCTTGCCACGTTAGACCTTCCTTCCATTTCACTGGACGAGGCCTGCGCAGGGCTCTCCCTTCTCGACGAATGGAATAGCGATCGGAAAGCCAAGGACGCATATATAGACTCCGCACAAAAGCAGTGGCAGGAGGCGGAAGCTTTCCAGAAGGATTGAGTGAGCGGCCAATTCTGGAGAGGTTTTTATGCCATGTACAGAATATTCAACTTGTTGAGAAAGGGGGGGAGCGCTGTTGGCGAGTTTGGTCGGCAAGGTCAAAAGTTTATAGATCTGTACAGACAGCTTAATAGGCAGAGGCAGAGGAAACTTGCATTTGGAGGGCTTTCTGCTCAAGACGGATTATCACTTATCTACCCGAATGGTTCTTTGTCTGATTTTGGTATACTTAACGAAGCGGAACGCTGAGTTTTGCTTTCACTAAGTTAGATGGGCTTTGGGCGAGCATTTAAAGGATTTCCGAATTACTCCTCGCCCGCTCTTCTCTTCAAGCAAGCCTAACGCATAACCTAGAATTGATGTAATAGCATTGTCAATTAATATCTTTATTACTCAGTCACGACATGCTAATAGTCTGGAGAACACACGCGCAATAGAGATAACCAAAAAGGAACCTTTGCTAGCATTGGGAAAGAGCACAACCAGCCCAACATATGAATTTGGGCCTCAAACTTGGCATGGCTTTATCAACTTCCAAGCATCACAGAAAACGAACATGGTCAGCGGACGTAGCTTAGAAAAGGCGCCTTTATCATAAACTCCCTTCATGCTTCCCTGTAAGTGAAGATGAACGACTACCGTTTCCCCGTTTGTTCGAGCTTCGTCCCCTAGGATGATACTGATTCAGAAGAAAAGGGGGGTAATTACCTACCAGCCGTATCCAATGGGGTCATCACTTGTGGCCTTGTATCCCCGGACTCTAGGGGACATCATCGCTGCTATGTCGAAGGTGTTGAGCGAAAGTGGTGAGTAAAGGAGAATTTCTTGTAGTAGCCCCTCAACCATTTTCGTAGCTGGACCCTCTTGAACAGTTCTGTCCTTGGGCAGTCCTTAGCGCGGAGAACACACAGCTGATCATGGATGGAGCACACACTTGCTCTACATGGTGTTTAGGTGAGAAATCTTGCCTACTCCTTGCTTTCTGATGGTGGTTGGTAGCGACAACTTCAGACATGTAGTTGAAGGTCTGAAACCCCGTTTTATGGGGGAGATAGTGATTCTGCGAACCGGAAATGCTTCGATCGCTGCGAAGAATGCCGGTGAAGATTTCAGCTTCGTTTACTAAAATTTGGTGACCAGAATCAACATATATCAATATCTGGACTTGTCAGACCTAGTCCCGTTCATTCCGTAAGCTAACATAATTCTGCTGCAAAGGGCCGTAATGCAGGCACAAGTACGTGTATCTGCGTTTCATAATAGCACTGCGTTGGGCGAGTCCAGTCTACTTTCTCTCTAATTTATCACATATAGCCTTCTGCGCCACCCTAATATAAGATGCTAGACTTTGTAAAGGATATTTAATTAGCTATATATAAGAGCAGAGTTCCCTCCGCGGGCTAGAATTACGATCTACATACAAGATATGACATGAGGAAGGAAAAGGTAAGGAACGAGGTGCCTAAAGAGCGTGTAAGCCTTGGCAGAGGCTCGCGCGGGGCTCCGAGAGCTCTAAGAGCTATTGTGTTATGTATTTTTTGTAAGATGTTAATATTAATATTGAATATCAAAATTCAAGTTAGTTTTATTAAATAAAAGGCTTTTATTGTAAAGTGCTATTTTGCTAGCCTTTTATATTAGGCTTAGCGTGCCCGTTTAAAGCTTAGCAGCTTTGTACTTTGTCGCTCTATCTACTACTATCACCACTTTCATGCCTTTTATGCATCTTCTTATACCCTCCAACATTAATCCCTGCGATAAGGGAACTAAAATAAGATGCTCTGCCAAAGCTGCCGTAGATTCAGCCAGCAGCTTAACCTCTCCGAGAAAGCCGACGTGGTCCTACACGAAACCGTTTCTAGTCTACTGGATGGCTCAAGATTGGCTTGTCACTTATGTCGAATGATAACGACCCATCTTGGGGAATTCCTGCAAACTACTGAACCTAGAAACATGTCCGTAATGGCCAAGACCGTTGGTGATAATCTTCAATTTTTAGTTTCTTTAGATGCTAAGAGCTCTGATGAGAGCGACACCAAAAAATCTTCCAAAAGTGGAGAAAGGAGTTCTACAAGTTTACGCTTCGGTATTCATAGTCCCAAGCTGCCAGGTTAGTGGGAAATATATGCGGAGCAGTTCAGAAGTCATAGAGTCAAACTTCTTATATACGATTCTAGATAGGGTCCTGGAGGCTGTTAAATCTTGTACAGCCACGGATGATCCTCATACAGGATCTGATACTACCTTTAGGTTGGTGTCAGCTTGGGTAGCTGAATGCTTAGAAAATCATGAGATATGCAGGAAAACCCAGCCAGAGAGTACCCCGTTGCCGACCAGGGTTCTCGATGTGGGCCCTCCAGATGGTTCGCAACAACCTTTCTTATACCAACCGGATAGGCAAGAACGTGGTCATTACATTGCGTTGAGTCATTGTTGGGGCAAGCATGAGCTACTCAGGACCTTAAAGGATACATTGCTCGAGCATAAAAGGGGGATCCCGATGTCTGCCATGAGCAAGACGTTCGTGGACTCAGTAATCGTGACTCGAAAGCTCCACGTACGGTACCTTTGGATCGATTCACTGTGCATTATCCAAGATGATCCAAATGATTGGGAGAAAGAAGCCATTTGTATGTGTGACGTCTATCGAAATGCCCTGCTCACGATTGCCGCCACTCATGCGACCGACGGAACAGTTGGATTATTTGTAAGCAGGGATCCTCTTGCCACGAGGCCTTGCGAGCTTCCAATTCAACATCATGGAATATCTGACGGAGAGCATAGGCCTATCTTTGCCTGTGTTGACAAGATGTCATATACATGGGCAATGCGAGTTAAAACATCGCCGCTCCATCGCCGCGCCTGGGTATTCCAGGAACAACTCCTGTCAAATCGGACCTTGTCCTTTGAGAACGATAGCGTAACTTGGAGATGTCAGTCTATGCGATTTTACGAGAAGAACCCTCTTTCTCAGGAGTTGTGTGTCTTTATCACAGAAAGAAAAGGAAAGCAAAGCTCGTGGAAAGGGGACTCGCGAGATGCAGATGCACATATAGCAGAGCTTCAAAGTCGTTGGATTACATCTCCAATATCAAGTAGCAATCAGAGTTTGCCAATATCCGTTGCATCAAATAGGACGGAAACTGAGTGGGACAGTCTAGTGCTTGCCTGGGCCCGAATCGTCGAAAAGTTCACTGAACGACAGCTTACGTACATTAGCGATAGACTAGCGGCTATTCGAGGAGTTTCCGATGCGCTCTCAAGGTCCATAAAATACAACTGCATTGCTGGAATCTGGCCCGTCTCGTTGTACAAAGGTCTATTGTGGTGCACTTGGCAACCCTGTCGAAGAACCGGCATTGCACCGACTTGGTCTTGGGCATCTGTAGATGGCGAAATATGTTGGCCGGGGCTCTGGCCACATCATACGCAGCGACTAGCTACTATCCTAGATGTCAAAGAGTCGGGTACTGGCTCTCGCAGTTCCGGTTCAATCACTTTGGAAGCGGATGTCAGGCCGGGGGTGGTGGGAGTGAGAGACGCTGACGGAAGTCGGCGCATCTTTCTAGCGTGGCGCCCATCTGCATATGATAAGGCGCAAAACTGGGACCTTGACGAAGAAACAGAGGGTTCTGCAGCTGTTACGCCGGATGTCGACAAGCTCGGTACTCCAGTTTCGACGGACGTTGAACTCCCCCCGCCACATACCCCTGTATGGTTCGCAGTTATCGCACATGGTACACTCCATGGCCAAAATCGGGATAGAAGTTTCATTTATACTCTCCTGCTTCAAGGTACTGGGCTAAATTCGGGAGAGTTCCAACGTATTGGGTTTGCATCGTGGGAGGAAGAAAATTGGAAGGAACCCTTAAGCAGATCGTCAGAGGCCCAAAACGTAGAGAAACATCTACCCATGCCTAAGAAAGTAAAAGTCACTATAGTCTAAGACAGGGCAGTGGTTCAGTACCTATATCTACTTCTCATAACTGACGGTACATGGAGGCATATAGTAAAGTAAATTCACACTTTGCGTATGTAACCGATACATCAGTGTTTATAAGTCGCGGATGTTGATCCAAATCGGGACTAAGCGAAGATACCAATGTAGTGACATGAGGATGATTGATCTCTATTCAAGCTTCCATATTTCAACATTGCGGCTAGTCGCAACTACTGTGCCGAGCGCATGCTAGTTGAACCTGCGGTATAGCTTTCCATGTCCCAGCCGCAAAAAACCGAGTTCCAAGGTTATTGGTTATATCAAAATTTATCAGAGGAGGAATGCTATATTGGCTAGAAATAACATGTGGTGCAATATATAAGAGGGTTTCACTAGTAAAAGAGCCCAATTAGAAAGAAAAAGAATAAAGGCAAAAGCAAACAAATTGAGAAGAGAGCAGGGCAGTGCGTGAGGCTTTGTATACGGTAGAAGACAAGGAAGCAAAGAAACTAGATGTAAATGAACTAAAATTGTCTAGTTAGATAAGCTGGTGGGACGCGAGAGATGCATTATCGAGTTTGGCTCTAGATATTGAGTTTATATCGAAACAACGCAGATTTAATAGTTGGTGTGTGTGTTGTGGGGGGGAGGGGTTGAGTTTACTCTGCAGATGTAGCAATAGATGACGGCGGGACCTTATCTAGACTATGTTATTATTATTAAAGCTATCTCCTATCAAATACTATCACTGATAACCACACCTTCATGGAACTATACATTTATATCAGATTTTTTTTTAAAATGTAATAGTCATCTCTCGGTTCTGCTAGACGGCCCGAAGCAATTCACGAGGCATAGGAAGGCTTGCTGACAACAATTAATCGACCCGTACCTCGGTTGTGCTTGAGTGTTTTCTGTGCTCTTGAATAAAACGAAGTCGGGAAAAGCAGGATATAGCATCATTGTTATCCAAACTACCTCAATTCCACTCTCACATTTGCCTCTACACCATCAACCCACGTCCCAACCGTCCTCGTCCCGGCCACCAACTCGACCTCTCTGGACACCCGTTCTGTTCCCGTCTCTTTGTCGCCTTCGTCACCACTACTCTCCGAATCCCAGGCGGTGTCTGCTGCCAATGCATCCTGCCCCGCTGGAACCCAATCCCCCGTCTCCCAAATCAATCTCAGCTTCATAGGAGGTAACCCAAATTTCTTCCCAACAATCCCCAGTGCACTATACACTGTAAAACTCATTGGAATCTCCGCGGTGAAGCTCGTTGGTGTGTCCTCCTTTACGGCCCCTTTTTCAGACTCGCCCAAATGAAACGAGAACTTGATCAAGCGAGCCGCGAGGGAATTTGGATTGATAGAAGAAGCGGAGCGGTGAACGTTCGGATCACCATATTCTTCGCAAAGCTCCGCGTAGCGCCGGTGCGAGGCGATGATGGTTGCTTCTTTACCTTCGGGATTGGCGGAGAGCTCTTTACCGATCTGGGAGAGATAGTACATTTCTGCATTGAGGCGTTCCTTAGGAGTGATCTGTAGCACCGGTTCTCGTTAGCATTTCATCCGTGTTCCTCGAACCGATATCTCGGCCTAATGCTTCTGTAAATCATAGACATTCGACATACAGGACTGTAGTTGAGGTTCTTCAGTCGACCAATACGCGCAAGTGTGAGCATATATCCATCTTCCGCACTCAGCGCTTTGCCATCCGCTGCATGAAGAGATTGGTAGAGGGGATTGTGAGCTACGCGAATAGCAGAGAGGCCGGGGAAAACATCTTCAAGTCTATCGATGAATGCCCAGTTGGTTATTTCATTGTAAGATAGGTCGATTTCTGATAGCGCCGAAGAGAAGACAGGCATTTCGGATCCTGGAGTTACGATTTCGGTTATTTTATTATTTTTTAGTATGAGTCGCTGCAGATTTGGTAGCCTGGCCAGAGGGAGCAGGTCGGAGAGGGCATGGAAGTTGTTGTCCTCGAGGGTAAGATCCGTGATGGTTGGTGGGAGGAAGCCATTTTCGAGCTTTCCGAACGCGTTACTGGATGCAACGAAAGTGTTGAGATGGGGGAAGAGAGTGACAAGGCTTGTAATCTAACAGCCCAAGTTTCAGTAGTTTGTAAAGTATGAATGAACTCGCATGGGTTTACCTCGTGCCATGGAAGAAGATTATCCTCCATTTTGAGCGTCTTGATGTTTGCGAAGGCGGTTGCACAGTGAGTTCTTTCTGCATCGCTAAGAGATACATCTCTAAAACGATTGCCACTTATATCAAACTTATCATCAGTCCGGCGTGGTTAACATAAGGAAGCCCGTAATAGATAGAATACCTCAGGAATTTTGGATGTTGAAGAAATGGCAGAAATTTTAAGAAATAAATTTGGTAAAAGCAATCCATTATTCGTACTCTGAAATGAAGCTAAAGACTTACTCCACTCTTAAGCTTTTCAACTTATCTAGCTGCTCACAGATGGAAGAAATCTCGCGCCACTCCTCAAATAAATTCCTGCTTAGATCTAACTCAACGACCTTCGGGCATGTATCTTTAATGTCAGTCAGGGCCGCTGACTCGGCAATGTTGCTTGTATTCGAGAGTCGCTCTCTCAAAGTAGTAATTCTTGACATGCACAATCCATCCAGGAGAACAATTCTTAATTCGTGCAGATCTGCTAGTTGCTTTCGGATCTTATCAAACCCGACTTCTTCCACCTCTTTCCCACTAATTTTGATCGGTTTATCATGGCGTTTTGAAGGAACTTGGTCCTTGTCTTTCCTAATGTATACAATTTTCACATCCGGATCTTCAAAATCCTCAGATGCGTACTTGTGTCGCAATGCTTCGACGAACGTCCGTGGAGGATCAGATCGCCGAGTAGGCCTCACGAAGGATGCAGCAGTCGGAAGTTTGCTCACGCCTGAGGAATTAGCACACGTACCAAGGGCTTTTCTAGCGGCGGTCAGTTGTTGAAGATGATTATTATATTACATTCAAAATATCTTATGCCAGCATTCTCGCCAGAATGCTTTCCTCTTGTTGGATCGTCCCACTCAACACCTAACCATTCACCTGTCGTGCCTTTCACTTCTCCAAAGTATCGGACGGTACAAAGTTGTCCGTCGAAGGATAGGCGTTTGCCATTATAAAATTGAGTTGCCATTTGTATATTAGCAACCCGGCCACCCCGCGAACGCGAGATAAGTGAGCAATTACTGGTAGTAAGGGTACGCGTAAGGGGTGCAGGGTAGAGGTAGAGCAAGATTGGAAGAAGATTAGAGTTCCTCACGTGATCCGCAAAACTGAAGGACGAATAGGAGCGGCTCGGTTAACTTCTGTCTGCCTACAAAGCTAAACGGAAATTGAGGACTAGGCTTCAACCTGTAAGCTAGGAAAAACAATTCACCGGCTTTGAGATGCGGCTCTGCGCGGCGAATTGTTTCAAGAGTCTCACATTCAACCGCAAATCTCGTTGAACGTCATCTACGAACGAAGCGCGATCTGTTCCGGCACAAATAAAGGAACTTACTTCTTATATCGCCTAATCTTAAGCCCCTCCTAACACCAACTTTACACGCCGCTCAGGAGGCTGTGGCGCTTGGCTGTTCTTAATCGACCAACATGGACTACCAGGTGTGCTTCCCTTCTCAGACTCTACTGCGCGATTACTTACAAGACCTATAGAACCGAGCTGGCTCCAAATTCGGTGGTGGAGGTGTGGCATCGCAATCTGCCACGAATGCTGACCGCCGAGAACGTCTTCGAAAGCTTGCCCTCGAAACCATCGACTTAGACAAGGACCCGTATTTCTTCAAGAACCACGTCGGTAGTTTCGAATGCCGACTGTGCCTGACAGTTCACCAGAATGATGGATCGTATTTGGCGCATACACAAGGACGGAAACATCAGACGAATCTAGCACGACGTGCGGCGCGTGAGCAAAAGGAGGGCAGGGACAGAGAAGGTTTACTGCCGGGTATGGGGCAAAGCGTGCAAGTAAGGAGGAACGTAGTCAAAATTGGACGACCGGGCTACAAGATCACCAAAATTCGCGACCCGTTCACACGGCAGCACGGTTTACTCTTCCAGCTACAGTATCCCGAGATTACTCCCGGGGTTGTCCCTCGCGTACGGTTCATGAGTGCATACGAACAGAAAGTCGAGGATCCTTCCATGAGTGCATACGAACAGAAAGTCGAGGATCCTCCCGACAAGGCTTTTCAGTATCTTCTCGTGGCTGCAGAGCCGTATGAGACTTGCGGGTTTAAGCTGCAAGCACGTGAAGTGGATAGGAAGGATGGCAGGTTCTGGACGTGGTTCGATGAGGATAGTAAGGAGTTTTGGGTTCAGGTTCTCTTCAAGACTGAACGAGAGGAGAGGTATAGTGGCGTGCCTGGTCTCGCACCTTCAGGACCACGAAGGTGAGGTTGTGGGAGGATACCCCTTTTTCGGTTCTTATGACTACAGTAACTGGGCATTCAGGTAATTCCCTCTGTTACAGAGAGTTTTCCAGTCTGATTGTCATCAGGTAAAGTATCATTCATGTTCCTTGATGCTTCCTGGGTTCAGATTTGCGATCAGTGCTAGAGTTAAAAAGATACAGAAATTCAAACATGTAAAGCTTAACAAATATGCCATAGTAATAGGAGAAAATTGTCGAAATACGGCATACTGGTAGCGTTTTCTCAGGCTTACGAACTTCACGGCGACTTATGATTCTCTCGTTTCGAAAACCACACCTAACCGGCTAGAGGTGAGTCGTATGTTGTTTCGAACCAACTTCCCGGAACGGCATCAATACCACCCTTGCATCTTTGACGACTGTCGTTATCAATCAGGACTAGGGTTGACCGAGACGGACGCGTGATAATGGCGCAGTTTCTCCCTAGTCCAGCTCGATTTCTGCGGCGCGGGCTTATACAATCAATAGTTCTTCGGTCATATGATGGCTGGGGGCAGCGGTCCAATCCCTCGAAGTGGCAGGTTGATAAAGCCCCCCTCCACGGGGCGCCTGATCGCAATTCTCGCTGCAACAGAAGACAGGTTTCTCCGGGTAGAATTAACGCTGCTATACGATTGGGTTATATCACTTCGTTATAATACCCTTGCCTGGGGCTTTGGACGGAACGGGACGAAGGGAAAGTGCATAGTGATGAGACTAACTTTTCTGGCTGGGTCACAAAAGCGGGCCGCTGGCAAATCGCGGAGATTCAGAGAGGGCGCACGAGTCAAAAGCAAATATTGGAGCCATTGTTTAGGTTCCGTTGATGACATGGAGATCGAGCTCGTTGATCCGCCTATTCTTGAATTGTTGGCGCTGGAGGCGTTGGAGGCTTTGCGACTCTACGCCCCCCGAGTTGCTCCGTCCGGGGATCGTCGCACGTCTCTCAAAATCGACCTACAGCTCTTACCGAATACGGCTGTTTAGCCTTGACCGATTTGCAAGTGGCTCCAATGTACGCGAGCCCCGAGCATCGCAGGATGAGGACCCAGGTATGTAGACAGCAGTCAGAAGGTGCTACGTTAGGTGGCATCAAAAGATGCCGTGCATTTCTTCCGTCTTGGACGAGGGCTTATTCGAACCAGCTTCGCAGCAGCACTGAGACAAGGGAGAAGGAGCATCTCACCAAGATTCTCGACTCCCTCTTGGCTGAGGCTTTGTAGCATGCCGCGGAGAATGCTCCTAGCCCGTACATGTTGACGTAGAATTCACCCATCTCTCCACTTGCTTTGTTGCTTGTTGCTAACTTGGATACTCCATGGAAGCAGTCAAAGTTTACTCACCGCTAAAGCTGTGCAGCCTGGCTTGCCACACTATGAGATAGCAAGAGCACAGTGATGACTGGACCTTGGTAGGCACGGTGGGGCTTGGGTTGTTGGGCTAGCCGACCGACTGTCATCCGGCGACTGTCATCCAGACACTGCCAAGCATACCACCCATGTTTCCGGGCCTCTGAAGCCAAAAGCCATCTCTCCTGTAACTGTAACTATCGCGGCCTTCCAGCATTCCTCTTAAGCAATCCAGAATATACAGCTTCAACTCTAATGTCGTCACCTCCGAGATTGCTTTCCAAACCTAAGGTTCGGTGAGCTAAGTGTTTACTTTGGTGCTCTAGTCAGATGACCATTATGTTGATACCCTTGAACGACACGCTAGCGGGACGAATGAGAAACTAGCTAACCGCTGAGGATCGTGCTCGGCATTTTTATCACTGACAATGGCTATCCCCTTATAGCAATCCAAATCCCCGTGTTAGATGACTCACCCGCTCCTTCAAGCATTTATTTGTACTTATCTGTGTGTGAGTCTTGGACGGATCTAGCTAGCACAGGGCGAACTCGTATTCGACTCCCATATGAGAATCCGAGGGAGCCGGTAAGAATATAGGACACTTCTTGACCATGCCCATGGGTTTTATCTTAGCCACTGTGGCTATCCTTGCTTGTCTCAGTGGAGATATTCGCAATGCTACCCTATCATCACGAGGATCTCAAACCAGGGCGAGCATTTTTGTTTCATCCTAGAATAATGGTAGCTTCCAGAAGCCTCTTCTACGCGTCGTAGACAATCTTAGCAGCGTGGCGCGTAAGGAGGCTACCATCAGAGTCAGAGATGTCCCTGTAGACGAGGCAGATGACAAACCTCTGTTCTGAGACATAGTCCACCGTTGCACCGTCCGCAGGGCTTTTGACTTCTAGCGCAGCATGGAGTCGTCAAAGAACACGGCCGCACGAGCCGCAGAGCAGACTGCAACGGGAGCGCAGCGAGGGCTCGCGCAGCGAAAGGTAATATTCTTCTCTGACCGCAAAACGCCATTGGGTTTTCCGAAGTCCGTGGTTCTCGTATCGGGACGCGGGCCGTGTGTTCTCTGCCACCGGATTGTGTTATACGGTCTCCACTGTCAAGTCCTTACGCAACGAGAAGTGTATTGAAGTCATGGCAAGTCGTGGTGTTTAGAATGCGGGAGATGGCGCTTCAAGCCGTCCAAGGCTTAGACGGTGGCGTGCGACGGAAGCGATGCGAGATACAGGCATGTAGGTAATGGATGGCCGCGTAGATCTATTGCAGCACAGGCAGGCCCAAGGGCTCGACTTTCGCTCTGCCCCGGTCGGCGGCAGCGGAAGGACATGAGCAGATTGCCGGATTCTGCGATGATCTCCGCACAGGCTGATGACAGGATACGAGCAGGCTGCTGTATCTGGCTGGGCGGCGGATATGGGGCGACATGGCCATCGATTGCTTTGCCATAACTAATAAATCGAGCATCTTAATTCGGATGCTGCAGCAAGCATCAGGCTCGCATCCGCAGCGGCGGCGTAGGCCAGGACCGGAAAAAGTCAGACGATATGGGGTGCCTCTGTTGATAAACGGGTAAGGGTCTAAGGGTAGGGTGGAGTAGGATTGGGGCGCTCAGGATATCGGGAGAGGATTTGCTGGGTGAATTTGCTGGATGAATTTGCTGGAGGCCAAGGTCTTGATCGGGGCATGACCACAAACCGTAAACCACGGCCGCCCGCTTATGCGTCGCCCACAGCCTGGGCAGACGAAGCTTAGAGCAGTCGAGGGCTATCAAAGGCTATCAAGGGCTGTCAAGGGCTGTCAAGGGCTGTCAGCTAGTCGGCAGTTTCAAGGGCAGGCGATGATTCGACGAGCCGGCTGGCTGACCCCTCTTTTCCCCAGCTTTGCTCAATCAGCGTGTCGACGTGCCCGTGAATGGTGGAAGCAACCATGTGGCGCCCTGCACCTCTGCCCACCACATCGCACCCTACGCCTACCTTGCGCCTCCGCTGCGCCGACCCTATGCCCAGCCTGGCCCATTATGGCCGCTCTTGTAAGTGCTGCAAACCAGATAGGCATCGCCCGATGATGCGCTGAGCACGCCCCCCAGTAGTCCCCAGCCCACGCTGGGCATTTGGTCGCCGAAGGAGCCGCTCGGCCGTGGGCGTATTTGGCTCGTCAATCGAGCAATGACAATCCAGTCTCTTTGATTCCCGATACGATGGCCTGCGCGCGCGCTGCCCGCTGCATCCACCATCATATGCAGGTCATATGCGCGTCGACTTGCTCGATGCTCACTCAAAGAAAGCCGTGAGCCTATGCCTGCTTCTTGCTGCCTTGCGCTGTGTGAAAGGGCCACTTAAGCCACTGCCTGGCCGCACACCCTTCCTGTCCCCAAGCCCTCTCGTCTGCACTCTGGACCAACCCCGTCCTCAGAAACCTCCCCACCACCCCCCACTCCCCGGGCCGCAGCAGCTGGAAGTGCTCAGAGGTCCCCCCAGCTCTGTTTGGCGCAGACAGGCCTCGCTGAGACTCGCCCTCTCCGTCCATTTGCTCGCTACTGCCCGCTGCGGATCGCCGTTTGGGCATCCGCCTTTCCTGTCTGCACTTCTGCATCACTTGCTGCCATCCTTCCCTTGCTCCTTGCTCCTTGCTCCCTGCCTGCCAGCCTGCGCGCGCAGCCTCTTAGCCCAGCCAAGCCAAGCGCCCGCCGCTACCCTCGATCCCAAAAGGCCTTGATAACGTCAGGACCGCGGGCAGCGATACAGCACGGACAGCTGCCTCCAGCCTCACGAGAGAGACACAGCCAACCCCATTCGGCGACGCTGATTAGCCGCAGACGGCGCGCCGGTACAAGTACATATTGACTGGCACGACTGGCTCGTCGAGGATCCCGACGGGAAGCGTTGTGCGCAGCACCCTCTCCACCAGTTCGCGCGGCACGGAAGACTTTTCTTTGGCTCACATCCTTCCCGGGCTCCCAGGTTGTCACGGGAATCTCGCAGCTGTCGGGACTGTCGCAACCCCAGTGCCAGCCAGCGCTGCCACTACAAGCCCCCCAGAGCGCGCATTAAGCGGGAAGACCCTTACGGTGGATGAACTGAGCGTCGTCCAAGAAAGCCGTCGCCTGCCCGTGCTCAGGGCTGTCGTCTGTATGTATTTGGCCGTCTGGCTGTCTGTCGCCATCCGCAGTCTATTTCTGTCTATTTCTGTATAGAGCCTCCCAGCTGCACACTTCCGCCAGTCCTCACGTGGGAGGCGAGCCACTACCACACACTTACCCCCCAACCACTAAGCAGCCGCGCGGACTCAACTCCTGACGATAATGCTAACATCTGGGATTACCAGCTAGCACGTCCGCTCCCCGTGGTGGTGATTCGGGGCGCGCCTTTCGTTTCGTCATCGCGGCACGGGCCTGCCTGAGAGCTGCCTTTCTCGCTTGTTGCACCGCGCTTCACCAGACTTCCGCGACCTTGCATCAACCACACACGGCCACTGCCACGGCCAGCATCCCGCCCCATCTGCGAGCACACCCGCACATCCTATTAGCAGCACATTGCATGCCTCTCTCCGCAGAGACCCATCGCTAGGGTCCCGAAGTCCCAACGCCAGATCTCGATAGCAGATGCTGATTAGACCCGATCATACCCGCCGGGGATCGTGCTCCCATCGACGCCAGCATCTGCATCGCGTCCGAAACTGTCCATCCAAATCACTCAACCGCCTTGCGAAATCGCTTCACGCGCGCATGCCATCCAGCGCGACGACTACTTCACCACCACAATTGCTCTTCCTGCGTCCTCGGTGACCATCCACTCCACTCAAAGCACACCGCCCCCGACTTGGCTGGAGCTCTGACCAGAGCAGCCCGCAAGTTCGGCCGCGAACCGCGACTGACATGTACTCAATGTCGCATCCGGTTTCGGCCTTGTCAAATGGTGGCCTTGGAAACGGCATGATGGATGGCTCAGGCACCATCAATCCGGCCGCGCTGAACTCGTCAGGTATGCTGCGCATTTCCCCTCCACCCATCAGCGAAAAACTTTTGCGTGCATTTAGTGATGGAGGCCTCCCTCCTCTGCATCACCGTAAATACCTGCTCCCCGTTACACCCGCTGCATCTTCCCGTTGATTATGAAACTCGCTGACATGACGGTGACTCTCTAGGTGTGCTCACAGGTCCACATCAAACAGTCGCGCCCCAAGCCAGCCCCCGCGGACTAAAACGCAGTCGCTCACCAGATACTTACGGAGACGTGCCATCAAGTGATCGGGGCGATGAAGGTGTGTACTCATCATCTGCCAGTCTGCGGCTCCCTGCAGAGCTGATCAGAAGCTAAAAGTGAGCTAAATAACTGACATGCCACGAAACAGACGAGTCCAAGCCGCGAAAGCGCGGTAGGCCACCAAAAACAAAGGTGTCGGAGAGTCCGCGCTCATCCACGCAGCCACCTCCAACGCCATCTCAACCGGCGCCCGCTCCAGTGCAAACGCCACAGCTTAAGAATACATCTTTACCTCAAACATCACCAACGCAAGCGTCTCCGCCTAAGTCAACACCAACTAAAGGAACTGTCATCAAGGCCCTCCCGACAGTCAGAGACCACACCACTGATCAGCTGAACCCAGAAGGCGACGAGTACATTCCTCGTGAATACGACGACGCCGGTGAGAAGAAAGTCACGGCTACTGGCCATCCACTCGACGGACGAGAATATCGGTGCCGGACATTCTTCGTCCCGAATAGAGGAGATAAGCTGTTCATGCTCGCTACAGAATGCGCCCGCGTTTTGGGCTATAGAGATTCTTACCTTCTATTCAACAAGAATCGATCCTTATACAAGATTATTGCCACTCAGGCAGAAAAAGACGACTTGATTCACCAAGAGATTCTGCCATATTCTTATCGTTCCCGCCAGATCGCTATCGTGACGGCTAGATCAATGTTCCGGCAGTTTGGGAGCAGACTTATTGTTAATGGTAGGCGAGTTCGTGACGACTACTGGGAAAGCAAAGCCAGAAAGCAAGGCTTTACTGAGGAAGATGCTGCTGGAGAGAAGAGACCGGGAGCGGCAAAAGCTAGGGAGGCAGCAGCGGCCGAAGCCAGCCACGCACATTCTCTAACCTCGCTACCCCACGGAGAGATCATTTACAGTAACGGGCCGACAAATCCGGATCATGGAATTGGTGGCATCAACCCAGCTACATTGGCTCCTTTGCCGATGATTAACCTTGCTCCTACGGATGATTTGCGACCAAGAGACTACAGCAATGTTCAGCGTCCAAGACATGAGATATCTGGGGCGGCCTATCAGGATCGTACGCAACCTAGCACTGCGTCGGAAATTCTCAACCAAGCAGCACAGACTGCTGAATTCAACAAGGCCCTCGGGGCACAGAGATCAAGCCGAGAGCGATATCTGAACGACTACTGGAAGCGACCGCACGAGGCTCCCGTTGCCTCGCCGCAACGTCAAGGTACTGTGGATGGCGAGAGCATCCCGCAAGTTTCACAAACCATTCAGTCCCCGCACTTATCGTCCAGTGCTACGGCGGTCGGGACCGGACAGCATAACATGGTCTCTCATCCTCCTCAAAACCAGTCACAGATGATGACACCGCAGTCGTATCCTCAGCAGCCGCATCCGCAGAATCCTATGGTCCAGTCACCTATTCGCGCAATGCACCAGCCGCTTCGGCCAGAGCAAATGCACCATCGTTCGCCTAGTCTCGGGATGGGTCCTGGTGCAACTCACGGTCAGCCTGGAGGATACGGATATCCACCGGGGCAGATGTGGCCTCCAGGTCAACCGCAACCATCGCCTCTTTCACAGCATCACAACATGCAGCAATATGCACAACATCCCCCACAGCAATCTCCACATCCGCAGCAGTCACCTCTTCACGCTCCTCCTCAACTCCATCAATCTCAAAGCAGTGGATCTATGCACGGAACGCCGATGCAACAATATGCTACAATGGGCGCTATGGGAAATGCCGGCTATCCCAATATGGGTCGTAACCCTTATCAGCCTAGTCCGAGCCCACAACAATTCTTACACCAAAGTACAGCTACGCAACAGCCAGGTATGCAGGGATGGGCACCTGGTCCTCCAGGCCCACAGCAAGGCTGGCAAACATTTTGAGAAGATTGACTTCTCGCGGAATATTTACATCAAGATCTCGACTGCCTAGTCGATTTCCATGGCATGACGAGGAAAAACTTGGACGGTCGAGCCACTATTACAGCATATGAGCCTAAAAGATTCCCTTAACGGATTCGGAGGGGGGCGGGGAAAGGCGTTGGGCCCATATTTTCGAAGATTCACTCCTGGAGGACTCGGTCGTTCGTTCTGGTCGCATCATCTACATTTCCTCATTTCTTTTTCTTCTTCATACCCTGTACATTACGCACAGCACTTACACCTCTGCTTTACTTCCATTTCCGTTTCTCAGTACATTCTTAATCACCCCTATTTCTTTGGCATGGTTGCATTGGTCAGTGGCTGTTGGACTTTCCTCACCGCTTGTAAGGCTGCATTCTGGTTTCGGGCCCGTTGGAACTGTCATTATCTGCGGGTTCTTCTTTCCGTAATTCCTTCCCCATCTCTTCTCCCTTCTCTCCGGCTTTGCAAGGTCGGTCAAGCAACAACGACGGACATGGAATGTACGAGGCAAAAGATTGATCTAAAACCACTTGAAACGAAATGGAGAGGACGGAGACACGAAATATGTCTGTTCTGCATGGCATGTTGCACACGATGGGGCCATTTTAGGAATTTCTTTGACATCTACAAGCCTTTGATGTTTTGACTTACGCAATTCAGTTTTGTCACTCTATCGCACGTACCTGCATTTGCCGTTTTCCCTGCATAGTCCCCATACCATTCGCTTTTGTGCTTTGTCCGCTGCGTGGTTTCAGGCTCGTTCCGTCTGCATTGCATGGGTATCTTGGAACATTCTCTCGGGGGCTTCTCCTACATTGTGCTTACGCTCTCGCAACTTGTTTTGGTTGGGTGGTCCCCGCTGCGCACGCAGCTGGGTGACCGGGTTTCTACCCAAAAACGGGTCTGGTACGCGAGGCTGGGGATGGGGTGGGCGGGAGGCTTTTCGAACCAGGCTCTTCCTTTTATCAAAAGACGTGGTCCTTGTCGGGTATATGTGTGCTTCCGGGAGGCCGGGTTGCTCGACAGTCTGCGTGCATGCATGCATGCGGGCGGCTTTGAGCGTTGGAACTTTTTCTCCTCTTGTTGCGTTGACTTTGCTACTGTTGCTGTTACCGTTGTTGAGGGTGCATTGAGCTCGGACGGGGATCTGAGCGGGGCGGGGTTGGGCGGGTGATATTATTGCTTATAATTATAATGTTATTTTTTATCCCCCTGACTGGTTTGGCTGGCTGGTGGTGGTGCACGGTCCTGGAAATGAGAGAGCCTGGATTGCTTCAGCGCCTTTTATTTCGACCCGGGAACGTGCGCAAACCCCAGACCCGGTGTACGGTGTGGAATAAGGTGGCTTTTTACGCGTTATTAATGTGGGCTTTTGGATTGGTTCAGGCATCGATGGCAGGCTGAAACGCAATATCAGTCTGAGACGCTGTGGCTTCACGACACCAGGGAAATCCGATCCGACTTGCCCAAAGTGACTTCGTGATATCATTGGCGGTCTGGACGACAAGCGTATCCAGTCACAACTACTCCAACGATATTTAGACAGCTAGCGAAATCTGAGAGGGTTCAAGAATCGCTGAGCGTGACTTCATCTCCTATGTAGCAACAGATACACGAATTCCTTCCGCGTTCACTTACTCAACCTTTCATTTATCTTACCAGCCACGCACCGCTCCGCACCGCGCCAATACTAAAACTAGCACTGAATCTCCAAACCCCACCCTCGCCGTGGACTTCAGCACACTCTTCCTAACGCTTCACCTGCTCACTCAAAACTATACCGCAACCACTCCCCCACAGCCCTCAAGCTCTCCCACCTAACCGTCTCATCCGGCTCCTGCATAAGCTCCATAACGCGGCCCTTCAGCCCAATCTTCTCCAGCATGGCGCGCTTCTCGGGGACCTCTTTGACGAGACATGCGACGTCATTGCAGCCGATAGCCAAGACCTGCTTGTCGGAGTCCCAGGGCTTGGCCAGGATGGCAGCGAGGGCGCGGGGCAGCTCGGCGTGGTTGTGGTCGAGGATGCGGCGGGCGTTCTCGCGCCAGAAGGCCGGGTTGCGGTGCGGCGGGCTCCAGCGCAGGTGCCCGCTGTGCAGCTCCGCCGCGTACTCGTCGAACGTCGTCTGCGTCTTCGTGTACTCGTCCAGCAGCGTCGTCAGCGCCTGCAGGTCTGCGAGCGCGTCCGGGTCCGTCAGGTGCCGCGATCGGATGTTCGAGAGCTGCGCGGGTACTCGTGCCAGCACGGCGACGGGGAGGAGCGTCTTTTGGTTCGAGGTGAGCAGGTTGAGGAGCGTGGAGAGGAGGACGCGCGTGGTTTTTTCTTTGGGCGACAGCCGGAGGAGCTGCACGTAGAGGATTGTGATGTCGTGTTCGCTGGGGAGTGGGTTGGTTTAGAAGAGTGAGGGGTTGAGAAGTTGATCTACTTACTCGTGGAGCCCGTCTCCTACTAATTGGCCTTCAAAGCTGAGTTGCCAGATAACGAGAAGAACATGGTATAGCAGCTGCAGGCCGACACCGCCGGCGATGCCTCCTTCAGGAATGCTGCGGGCGCTGGTGCCGCTACTCCACAGCGTCGAGTCTGTGTCTTTCCCTGCGCCAGCTGCAGCGCGCAGGATGTCAATCAAAGGGTTGAGGGTTTCGTTCCTCTGCTTCCAAAATAACTCTCGGGACTTCTTAGTGCGTAACACGGCCGAGTATTCCTGCACAGCAATATCTTGGAGTCCAGCATCAGAGCTCTTGGAGAGAGAGGAGAGGTAGCTGTAAAGCTTGGAGAGTGCCTCGTCTATCTGGTCGGTGTTCTTCGAGGCTACTGTGAGGGCGCGTGATAGCAAGCTGGAGAGGACAGCGGAGGTCAATAGCGGGATTGGGTCTTCCGCGTTCAACAGAGGCAGGAAGGGTTGAAACGGCGCCGGGTGCTTTATTAGAGCTGTCGCGAAGCTTGGAATATCTAAATTGCCCCGTAAGCTTCATGTACTTCGGAATATACCGGGTACGATAGCTATATGGGAGCGCGAGCCTACCATCAATCAAATCTCCAGTCAGGACAAGCATATACTGTGCTATATCCGGCCTTTTGGGTGCAGCATCGAAGATGCTGGGCGAATCTTTACCCCCGAGTAAGAGCGTAGTGAAGCTGTCGACACCCCCATCTATCGTCTGCTTCCGTTGCTCTTTCCGTACCTTGTCAATTGACTTGATCTTCTTGAGGTCTGCATCTGTGATAGTCTTTGCCCGCACTGCTCCTTCCCATGATATGGGCCTTACGCGGATGTTATTCTGGATCGAGAGGATGTAGGTAGGAGGATCCAGCGACATGGTGGAAGGGTTTGCTGGAGTATTATATCTGCGCCAGGGCGGAGTGGAGAGCTGTTGAGGTAGGCAACTCTTTGCTTCTTCTAGAGCGTCGCTATCAATGCTTGCTCGAGCGCCGTCATGAAGCCCAGGCTTAGTTTGCAGTGTTTGATCGGTCTTGGCATCCGCTTGGAAGAATTGCATCAAACAAACACCAACCGCTACATCGACCTTAGCATATCTAGGACTAATCTTCCAACTCAGATGGATATTTAGCTACGCGGTCCTAGATATCCTCTTTCTGTAGTTTCGCCATGACGAGTCTGAAGAGATCATTTGCGTCTGATTCCTCTGCGCCAAACCTTTCGAGCAAGGTCTATGTCAGATCCACGAGAAGTGGCAAAGTTCAAAAGATCGTGAGGGAGCTCTATCTGCGTCAGGATATTCCCTGCTCGTCGAGGCTATGCTCTATATGTTTAGAAGCTGCTCCTAGAGATTACAATAATAAAGGCAGGGGGCTCTCAAGATCTTGCACGATATCTACTAACGTCATTTAGTTTCTCCGTTTGTTCTCTCAGATACTCCGGCTGGTACAAAATCCTTTCCGAATGGCCACTATCTCATCCCTGACACGAACGCTTTCCTTACTGGCATGGACTTATTCGAGGTCGAAACCGCGTTTCAGGACGTGATCATCCTCCAGACTGTGCTCGAAGAAGTCAAAAACCGTTCTCTACCTCTCTACCATCGTCTGATTAGCTTGACTAAGAACGAAGATAAACGATTCTTTGTATTCTTCAACGAGTTTCGCTTGGAGACCTACGTTGCCCGTGATCAGGGGGAAAGCATCAATGATCGCAATGACAGAGCAGTCAGAAAAGCAGTTCAGTGGTACGGTGAACATCTTCAAGAAGCTGTGAAAGCATGTGGCAAATCTGTCAGATGTCCATCGGTAGTCATGATCAGCGATGACAAGGACAATCTGCGCAAGGCAAAAGCAGAGAATCTGCACGCCCTTTCATGTAAGTTGAACTACATTAAATTCACAAATCTTGCTAAACTAGTCATGATAGTATCGGATTATGTCTCTGGCCTGAAGAATGCAGACCAGTTATTGGACATGGTTAGTGCAGGGAGAGAGCAACGAGAAAATAAGTCGGCCAAAAATGAGCGGTTCTACCCTGAAGTAGGTGAAAATATTGCAGCAATTTTTTTTAATTCCAGCTGACCTGGCGAAAGTACTATTCGCTCTCTAAGATGATCACGGGCGTCAAAGCAGGTACTATGCATCAAGGAATCTTCAACGTTTCTCCGTACAATTACCTTGAAGGATCCGTTTACGTACCAGCTTTCGACAAAGCGCTCCTTGTCCTTGGGAGAGAAAACAGCAACCGTGCTGTTTCAGGCGATGTTGTGGTTGTTGAAGTGCTCCCAAAAGACCAATGGAAAGCGCCGTCATCTAAAATCATTGAAGAGGAGACTCTGAACAAAAATGATAATGCCGACGTAGAAGATGGTGAGGCGGTGATCACAGAGCGAGAAAGACGAGCACTTCAAGAGGAAGTCAAGAGAGTACAAGGCCAGAGCATAGAAGGACGGCCCCAGCCTACCGCTCGAGTTGTTGGTATAATTAAGAGGAACTGGCGGCAGTATGTTGGACATGTCGACAAAGACTCTGTCAAATCTACTTCCAAGCAGAGTCGCAGTCAACAAACAGTCTTCCTCGTTCCCATGAACAAGCGAATACCGAAGATCAGGGTTCGCACACGACAGGCTGGCGAGCTCTTGGGGAAACGGGTGTTGGTTACGATCGACTCTTGGGACAGAGACTCTCGCTATCCAGTGGGTCACTTTGTTCGGTCTCTTGGTGAGCTTGAGTCAAAGGGAGCAGAGACAGAAGCACTGCTCTTAGAGTTTGACGTGCAATACCGACCATTCCCAAAAACCGTACTCGACTGCCTTCCGGCTGAAGGGCATGACTGGAAAGTTCCTGAGAGCCTTGCTGACCATGGTTGGAACGGCAGAAAGGATTTGCGGGACCTTCTTATTTGCAGCATTGACCCTCCAGGCTGTGTTGATATTGACGATGCACTNCATGCCCGACCGCTTCCGAATGGTAATTTCGAAGTTGGCGTACATATCGCTGATGTCTCACACTTTGTCAAACCGAACAATGCGATGGATAAAGAAGCTAGTATGAGAGGAACTACAGTCTACCTTGTAGACAAGCGGATAGATATGTTACCGATGCTCCTTGGGACAGATCTCTGCTCGCTAAAGCCTTACGTTGAGCGTTACGCATTCTCTGTCCTATGGGAGATAACTCCAGATGCTGACATTGTTTCGTCAAATTTCACGAAATCGGTCATCCGTTCTCGGGAAGCCTTCAGTTATGAGCAAGCGCAGATTCGTATTGACGACAAGTCACAGCAAGACGATCTTATTAAGGGGATGAGAACACTGCTTGTGCTGTCTAAGAAATTGAGGCAAAAGCGTATGGATGCTGGTGCCCTGAACTTGGCGAGTCCGGAAGTAAAGGTGCAAACGGAGTCAGAAACTTCAGATCCTGTCGACGTCCAAACGAAACAATTGCTAGATACGAACTCTCTTGTAGAGGAATTCATGCTACTCGCAAACATTAGTGTTGCAGGCAAGATCTATGAAGCCTTCCCTCAGACCGCCCTCCTCCGAAGACACGCTGCACCTCCAAAAACAAACTTCGAGGAGTTAGGAAATCAGCTGAAGGTAAAACGTGGAATGGAACTGCGAACGGAAAGCTCGAAAGCACTCGCCGACTCCCTGGACACTTGCGCAGACCCCGCAGAGCCCTTCTTCAACACCCTCGTCCGCATCATGGCTACGCGCTGCATGATGTCGGCTGAGTACTTCTGCTCAGGTACGCAAGCCTATCCGGAGTTCCGCCACTACGGTCTCGCTAGTGAGATATATACTCATTTCACGAGCCCGATTCGCCGATATGCAGATTTGGAGACGCATCGCCAGCTTGCCGCCGCCATCGATTACGAACAGCTAGATCCAAGTCTCCACAGCAAGGCGAAGCTCGAAACAGTCTGCAGGGATATTAATGTACGCCACCGTAACGCACAGATGGCCGGACGAGCAAGCATAGAGTACTACGTCGGCCAAGCGCTAAAGGGCAGAGTTATCGATGAGGAAGGCTTCGTCATGAAGATCTTCTCGAACGGTTTCGTGGTCTTCGTACCGCGCTTTGGCATCGAAAGTCTTATCAGATTACGGGATCTAGGCACACCCGAACCGGAGGCTGTGTTCGATGGTGAGAATTACGCCCTTACGGTGACTGGATCGCGCAACGTTAAGATGGAATTGTTCCAAAAAGTGAAGGTTAGAATAAGCGATGAGCAGGAGGAGAGCACCGGCAAAAGGAAGATTAGATTAGCGTTGCTTTAGGGAGGTAAAAAGAACCGAAAGGTTGCAGATGCACGATCGAATCCTACGTGACGCCGTAATGCGCGTTCTTTTTGCTGATGATACGCGCTGGACATTCCTTAACGCAGATTCTCGTTGAGCAAAAGCATCGTAGCGCTTTGAGACATCGAATAGCCGCTCGGTATGCAAGGCAAGAAGCCAACAACTGTCACTGCCCGTCAATTGCGCCGGAGACTAGATTACTTTGACGGAAAGCCTTAAAATTATGGCTTGCATTGTGACGTTTGAAGGAGAGAGGCTTCTCGCCACGAGTCTAGACTACGATGCCATATTGGGCAAGTAAAGATTCGGCAGTGTGCGCCAAAAGCACGCAAGTAAGCAGCCATGCTTCGCAGGAAAAAGCAAATACCCTCCGATCTCCTGCCTAAATCATGAGATATCAGGAGATTCTCAAAAGCAAGTTACGTTTGTCCTGACTCTCTCCAGGTCTCACGGAGTTGTTCGGTAGATCCACGAAGTCGTTTATCGTTTCTTTTCCCATAAGGCTATAATTTGGAATTCAATGCATCCCGTCTGAGACTAATGAGCGATCTCTGGGCGTTGATCTTCACTTTATGATCTAGCCATCTATCCGCAAGACTATCCGCAAGAACTACTCCGAATGGCGGAGATAATAGAGCTTAGCACACCATAGCAAACCTTAGTATACCGCGGTGCAGAGGAAGGCTGGGTGTGCGTTCAATGTCTTGGCATCTCTCGCATTCTGTGCAAGGGCCGTGCGGCCCCATTCATTACTGGATCGATGCGGACATGAATTGTAGATCTTAACTGCAGTGATATTACCCAACATTTGACAACGCAAGAAGGGCTCTTGAGAAGTGGTGGGTTGCATCGACATCCAACATCATGGCAGGATAATCCCAAATGCTTTGCTGCTAAGGGGTCAGCCACCTTGGCAGTCAGCTACCATCGTGATGACGAATCCTTGGAGGATCCTTCACTATCCAAATTTCTTCAGGCTAATGCAGTTACGTGACATTACATAGACATCTTGAAATAGCGTGAAATGGTAAAGATAAACGGGCACATGCGAAAGCGCATGCAGCTGTTTGGCTCGATAGTCGAATCCCCAGGCGTAGATACGACTTCACCCTACAAATTTAGGAGATCTAATCTCTTAGATACGTCGGAGGCAGCTGATGCCCCGGTTCACGATTTGATGTTGGGCCGTACGCAGCACATGCCCTCATCTTTAGCCACAATGGCTGTGTAGCAATCGAATTACCCCGGGTTCCAACATCTTGGTTAAGTGAGTCTGCACGCTGATTGGACAGCCATTCATGCACGATGCAGGTCTTAATTGCAAGCATAGTCTCATGGCCAGGTCTGCGTTTGACGCTTGGTGGACCTTTAACGACTCATTTGCGGCGCCCATGATGGAATGGCCTTGGCCCCCAAATGCAGAGCTTTTAAGAACAAGTGATCTGCGTCTTTTAAGTCAGGGGGACAGCATGGAGGAAGGCCTCGAAGTTGCGCTGCAACATGTTTCGTTTTTGCGGGAGTGGGCGCTGATCGCAGTCCCTCAGTCCTGACTAGTTGGGGTCAACGGAGATGATCTATTTCGAGTTATATGTTTGCTATTCTGGACCGGGGCAGAGAACGGATTGGGAAGATCAAATGCCGATTTGAGGGAAGTTTGAAGCCATCGCCACAAGAGCAGGCCTGACTCGAGACTCAAAATGGATGATGTGCATACGGCGCCGCAAGCGCCATTGGACTTCCCCAGCATATGCGAATATTTCTGGCCGGGTCCCGAAAGCCACCTGCAACGCTTCTGAAACCGCTCGGGCACAATACGGGAAGGTCCAGGGCCCGGCGGGTTGTGGTGAGTTGTGGTGGTTTTGTGGTGGTTTGCCGTGTTTGAGCCTGGGATGAGGCTTCCGGGCGAACACAAGCGGAATCGTCAACGGCTTCATCACGGCAGGGATAGCAGGCGATGGCAATTACCGGTTGTCCATATGGGTTGAGTGTGGATTGGCTCTGGACTGGCGACAACGGTCTCAACCTTAACGCAAATTTGTCGGCACCAAGTTACGAGTGCTGCATGTTGCAGCTGCTGGCCCGGGGTACGAGATGCGGGCGAGAGCCGCCGTCGTTTTCTTTCTATCGATACACCACAGCACCAACACCGCACCGGCGACCACCACGACCTCGACGCAAGGGTTGCTCCGAGCTTGTGTCAGGGGCATCACCTGTCAACCGCGCACGCTGCGCACGCGGCACCCGCCGTTGTGATGCGTGATGCGTTCTGCTTTTTTTGCCTGCCAGACACAGGAACACACGGCAAGAAGCAAAAAAGGCGCTGACACCTTGACACCAGCATTTAGCCCTTTAGCGGTGGCTCGCCGGCCAGCTTCAAATCGCTCGGCGAACAGCGGAGAGGGTGCCTTGAAACGGTTTCCGATTCGATACCGCCACAGAGCTGAGCAGGAGGTTGTGGCGGACGGCAGCTAGTTACAGCCAGCTACAGCTCTTGTGCCTTCAGTCCGGCCTCCCTCTTAAAGTTGAGCAGTTGGGGCGTGTTGTGAGCCGGCAGCAGTGGACGCCACTAGACTGGCAAACGCAGGATCGTGGAGTTGCCACGGCCCTGCCCGGCGTCTCCTTGTCAAGCTGGCGTAGGCCAGAAGCGGAAACTACGGCCGCACTGCCTATCATAGCCAAATGCCCTTTAACGCTCTGCGGGGAGTGGGGTGGCCTCAATTACTTGCCTGCTCGATGAGTTCCCTGCACATCGAGCTGCGGTAGTCAGGGCAGCGCGCACAGCCAGGACAGCCAGGACAGCCTGGGGCAAGGGTGGGTATAGTTGAAGATGGTCAGGGCAGTAAAATTGCTCGCACATCTACCTCTTACTAGGGCCTACTTCACCGATACTTCAGCCTCCATACTGCACCAGACTGCACCAGACTGCGATACTATACTGCTTCTTGCCTTCGCTTATCAGGCCAAGTGCTCCGTCTTTTAAGCTTCTGTCCCATCCCCCCGTCGTGCGCCTCTTTCGTCTCCTGCTGTTTCTTTATTTTCGTCTGTCATATCAACCACCTCCACATTTACCATATGCAGCCTTCGTGGAACGAAGCGGGATGCGCATGATCAGCCATCGTCCTTAACCGGTCGAGACTCTGGCAATCAACAAGTCCTTTTCATTCTAGGTCCCATCTTTTTGTCTTGGACGCCGAGCGCTGTCCATGACCTCCTCAGCCTCTTTTTGAATATCATGCCGCTGCCGCCCTGAACAAAACTCCGCTCTGCCGCCTTCAAATCCTCGCTTCCACGGGGAACTACTTCAAGGCTCTCCAGTCATCACTCGCCTTGCCTCATAAAACCTTCACTGTCTTTTTCTTCTACATTGTGGCCCAAGCCCACTGCTTCCCTCCACAACCACATTCCCAATCAGGATTTATCTCCTTCGTGTCTCCGCGCAGCAACACGCCACCGTTTCGGAGCTGTCGACTGAGATCACCCTTCTTTTTCTTAATTCGTGGTACTAAGGGGATTATCTTTCATGCGCCTTGCGCGCGAATCCCATCAACGATCATTCATGGTTTACTTGTCATCGTCGACATCATTGCGCCTGAGCTTCAATATTACGACTTCCCTAGCCTTTTCCAATCTTAGGGATTACTGGACTTCACAGAATCTTCTCAAACCAATCTTTAAATATGGATAATACAATCTGGATCGTTTTGGGTTCTGTTTTTGGTGTCCTTATGTTGGCCTTGATTGCAACGCTACTTTTGTTCTGTCGAAAGCGGTCCAAGAAGAAAGTTCGAATTTTCTCATTGCGCGCCGTAACTCCTCTGGACGATGCAGAATTCGAATCCTGGAGAAGGCCAAGCACCTCGAAACCCAAGAAATATGGCATCATGCCGTCACGACCAGCTGTTGTTCGCGCGAAGAATTCAGCAAATCTCTTTGAGAAAGAAGTCGCATTATACAGCAGGGTCCACACGCCTCCTCAAACACCTCCAAAATCCGACACTCCTACAAGCTCGATCAAGCTACCAGACCACGCGCGACGAAAATCAAGTGTATCGATCCAAGATCGACCACCCACCCCATTCTCTCCGGACGTGTCAGAAGACGGCGATCCAGCTCTTTGGTTACCAAAGATAGAATCTCCGAGAAGTCGTGGACACGTTCATTACCCATCTGTGTCTGAGGCTTCAGAATTTGATTTCGGCTTCAGTTCACCTCCGCGGCATAGCGACCGCTTTTCCGGCCAGTCCGAGAGACGGCTATACACAGGAGCTCGGCAGCATTCGATGACATGAGATCCGCTTATGTTTACCAGCCGTTCGATAATTCCCTTTCTCTACACGTTTGCTCCATCAACTAAGGTGGTGAAGTCAAAGCAGTGAATTACTACCTTATGTAACAAGGCCACAGCACCTCATTTTATTGTTTTTTTTATAAATATTTATGTGGATGATTTTATGGCATTCGGGCGTTATATGAGACGCACTGATATTCGTGATACCTGGGGGACATTGCATATGATGGAAGACAACGGACTATATAGGGCTTCTCCTATGTTACTCTTCCTTTCTTTGGGCATTAGACTGTGGCTTTGTACCAAATTCTGCTGTGCGGATGGAGCAAGTCCCAGCGAAATACAGATTAGTTACATGCCTCATTCTGGAGGACGAGTATCACAAGAAAGTATAAATACTCACGAGACTTTTCTGTTGTGTTGCTCTGGTGTTTCACGACCTGCCGAATGATGCCAAGACATGTCTTTATGAGCGAGGCGGATATTCCCATCGCCGTAGACCACCCATCATCTCCAACTTCATCCTCCTTTAATTACAACCACCAACAGAACCTCGATCGGTTAAACAATAATCAAATTCATATACATATTAAAATCGAGCGATATTATTAATAAAAAGACTCCGCAAATATGGATTTCATCCAAGGTAAGCATTCGTCTAGCTTATCCCACACCACTTCACCACCAACTCAAAATCCGGCAGCTCTGCCAAACCGCACACCCTGCTAACTCAGCAACTCCCAGACTGGACATCCCTCCTCACGCAATACTCACCCTCATACCTCCGCTCCTTCTACAGCCTCACCGCCACGCTGCGCGCCTACCTCCTCCCGCTCTTCAATCGCGTGACGACATCCCCGGACCTCGCCTCAATCGCGCTGCTCCTCATCATCCTGTTCTTTTCGCTCAAAATCCTCGATATGGCGTGGCGGGCGGTCCTGTTCTGGGTGCAGCTGGCCGCGCGGATGGTCTTCTGGGGCGCGCTCGTCCTCGGCTCGCTGTACGTCTGGAACCGCGGCATCGACGGCACGGTCGACGATGCGCAGGAGCTGGCGTTGTACTGGGCGGACCAGTACGCGTATTATCAGCAGCAGGCGGAGATGGCGAGGAAACTGGGGGGGCAGGGCGGCGGCGGCGGCGGCGGCGGGTATGCGAGGAAGAGGAGGGAGGGCTGGAGATAGCGGGTTGGTTGCCGGTTGGGGGAGATTGAGGGTGTTTGGGAATGAGGGTGTTTTGATGGCGTTTCAGGGGCCTTGCATACAGTGTCGGAGTTTTGGGATTGCACGGTTGGGGATGTGGGTTTGACTTGCGGAGCCTTTTACCAGATGTTCAATTCAAGATGTTGTTGGATCATTGGTCTCTTTATTCCGTGCGTTTGTGTCGAGACGTACGCTTTTATTCACTATGACCACCTAGGAGTCTCCGCGTTAGCAATGTTTTTTGGCCCTTAAAAAATCTTCGTGTATCCAGTATGTTCTTTTCACTGCATCTGGTCGACTTCAAGAGCAGCAGCTACAGTCAGGCTAAACGGCCATTGACGAAGTAAATAGAGTGAAGAATGCAGCATCTCATGAACTGCTTATGTAGGTTTGTGCTACATGAGACATATAAAGACTATACATGTACGACGCACTATATCGCTTGCCTAATCTTTGTACGACAACAGACGACAATTGCGCGGTTTAATGAGCTAAGGTACCACAATGACATCTGCCACGAACAGCCAAGCGGAGGAATTGTTTAAAAAAGCAGGCGGTTCCCCAAGGTTGACATCATCGCATTGGGTTTTGGGGTGCGCCAGACTTCAGTTCCACGAGCCGGGCCTGAGACCAATGACGACTGTATTGCAGTATCTAAACGAGTGTCTTATTGGAGGCAATTTGAGGGAGTTTTATTCATCCTAGAATTTCTAATAATACACGAGGTCTGGCGTTCCGGAACCGTCCAAATTTCTGGAGAAGTTACAAAGTGCTCCTATTTGTGGAAAAATGGGGTATCCCCCCTCTCATTCTGTGATCTAAGCTACAATGGTAATGCAGAAGAGCTCTTTCAAAAAAATTTAGAATTTGGAGAACATTGTGCCGATGCTAACCTGTCGAAAATCTACCTTTGGGTTTATTCCGTCTGGGCAGCGAGATCCTTTGGGCTTAATTATTGACTTGTTCTGGCCAGTGACTCTAAACGGCTTGGTGGTCAGCCAATACGAAAGCTCAGATGTGATTCAGTGGCAAATGCACCACGTGTTCACGAACGGTAGTGTCATGCTGCTCTTTTCCGATTTGCTTTCATTAGCGGCGAGATTCAGACGCGTGGCATCCACTTCACCGCTTCTATCCTAGTACCATTGGTTACGTCCCGGGAACCCCAGACAGAACGGGGATGCAGTCTCTTCACAGCGTGGGGGGTGAGGTCTCCGTTTCCGATCTACGGTAAGGAGCCGAAACCACGAAGCTCGCGTAGAAATTCCGTTCGCCGAAGACGTTTCAGGTGGATCATACCATGTTTCTGAATGGAGCGATCCGTACCACGTGAGGTTGTTCCAGCGCGGGTTTTTCCGACCGTTTGGACTAATCTCGTGTCCTGAGCTTGAACGACATCTGTTCCTTGCTTGCGGCCTGTATGGTTCTGAGACGTCACATTTGCAATTCCCATCGCTCCGGGTGAAATTGCTATATTACTTTTTGCAAGTATCGCTATGGTATGAAACCCGTGCTCATGCGGATGGTAAAAGGGGTCACGGGTTGCAGCAACTATCGGAGAAAAAGTTGGCTCTGAATTCTGGGAATATTCCATGGTTCTACTCGTATAGAGTTTCGGGCAGGGAATTGGGCAGGGAATTGAACCGAGTGCCGATCGTTCTTGCTAACGGAGCATATTCCAGAAGAGGATCGGAGCCGTTGAAGCTGCATCTTTTTTAGCGGTTTCGATTTTACGAAACACACCCCTTCGTATTGCTCTACCGTCTAGATTCGAGCATAGCTCCGACATCTATGATGTCCTCATTAATCATCTAGCCCTTGATTATAAAATGATTCCTATAAGCGCCTACTATTTTAATACTCTCTCCCCTAGGCTTCTTGACTATCTCTAATTCACGAACGCCGCCTGAGATTGTTGAAGACATACTGATTCATGATCGACTTATGCACGAGCGGGCCACGCTCAGGAGCGATGAACTCCAAAACCGAAGTGCCTTGAATCGGTTGAGGTAGCGAACGGTTGCTTGGTTTAAATTGTTGTCCAAATCCGGTCCGGCGCACATTCCCAGCCACCCAAGCCACTGCCTAGCCACCTGTTCCTCTCTAGAGCTCGGGCGTCATCTCAAGCGGCAACTATCATTGCAAGCTGCTTTGCTCAAGAAAGGCCAATTACTTGAAGATGGCTGGTTGGATGAGTTTCATAGCGTCTGCCTTGGGACCTGCCACCGCGATTATAATGTATACCGCCGTGTTCCCTTCTCCCCAGCTTCAATACTCCTTCGCTCTCGGAGAATTACCATAAGTCTTGAATCCAACCAAACACCTTGTGCACTGCTCATCAGTTGCTATTAAAATGCGGCTACAAGCGTTCACTGTTGCTCTACTGAGCTCGTCTGCTCTTGCAGCAGGCCCAAATCAGAGGCGACAAGCGTAGGCCTCCACTTGCCTTCGACAAACTCTAGCAGCTAACAAATCCTAGCACTAACGCGCAAGAGTTCTCCTCAGCGGCTAGCCAGCTCATCTCCCTCTACGTCCCCGCCTCAGTTCAATCTGCCATCGCTAGCGCCGCTTCGCAAGCCAGCGTAACGGGCGACCCACAAGCCATCGTCAACTCGGCCCTCATAGCCACGGTAACCCCTAGCTGGTTCACTGCGATACCGACAGAGTACCAGCCAAACATCAACTCGCTGGAGTCGGCGATCAGCGATCTAAGAGGCGCGGCGGCCACGGGCATTGCGGGCGCGCCGCGGGTCGCGACGGCGACAGACTCGGCCGGGAGCACATACGTGACGACGATCCCGGGATCAATGAGCATTACGGGTTCCGTGACAGCGCCGCTTAGCAGCGTGATATCGAGCGTCGAGAGCGTGAGTTTCATATTCTCCTCCGGCCGGCCCTAAAGGAGTCTATACTGACGAACAGCAGTCCGCATCCGCCACAGCATCATCCGCCCTCGCCAGCGCATCGAGCGCATCGTCTTCTGCAGAATCCTCCGCCTCCGCCGCTGTAAGTAGTGCTGCGAGTAGCGTGTCCGCAGCGGCGTCGCGAACAGTCTCTAGCTCTAAGTCTTCTGGCTATGCGGCGCCGACCCAGGTGCNCATGGCGGCGGCTGGATTTCTTGGGTTCTTGGGTATGGTTTTGGTGATATGATTAAATGGCTTTACTGGGAATAATGAGCAATGTATATGAGGATATCTTTAGGTTGTCGATATGATATTTTTCCCAGTTGTACAAATCTGGCTTCAAGAGTACTAGAAGATTTCAAATGGTACGAATATATCTATGCGATTTTCATGCTCGAATTGCGAGAGTAGCTTGGGCTGCATCTGAAATTCTATAGATAATATTTAAATGCAGCAAATGTGCTTCAATGGTATCGCCACCATAAGCACTCTGGATTCCTTTCTCAAGTTACCTCAACAATTGAAATCATGCCTCGAAGGGTTCTAGAATCATCGAACCATACTTGTTCTCTCGACACCACAAACATATCGCCTTCTAGGATCCTGCGTAGTACAGGCCTAGCGAGGAACAATGTGTATCCGACGTCCCGGCTTCAATGATGTCAATAGGACTCCTCTAGTTGTAAAGCGCGAGAACTGGTAATTATTTCATAATGTTTGGCGAGCACCATACTTCCGCGCTATGTGTTTTATAGGCGATTATTCTTAGTCCAGGAGTAGTTGCAAGCTAGTTGAGATGCGAAGCTGGGTAACCAATGACGTAGCCTAAACCGTGCCAACAACATACCGTCGTGCTCGTCCTTCACGATTCTTCATGTATTTCCCAAAGTAATTGCAATGCCTTCTAGTATACTAGCAGCCTTAAGCGCTTTACAGGCTTCGGTATTTGCCCTTGAAATTTCTTATGGCCCGAGCTGCTGAACGTACACGAAGACGCACCGGACGCCCCAGACGAAGCAAAGCAGAACGGAAACGGCACCGCTTCTAGAAACGAGGAAGGTTACGACGTGGAGTAAGGCAGCGACAGCAGCAGCGATGACAGCCCCCTCACCGACGAATCCACCTCACTCCTCCCCGACTCCGTCGTGCGCAATGGGCACCGCGCCGAGCGCAGGACGTACGAGTACGGCGAACACTAGTTCTCGCGGCTGCCGGCCTGGCACCGGAAGACGTTGAGCTTCCTGTACCAATTCCGCAACGCGCCAGTCATCGAGGCCGTCTTGGGCGCCATAATTGGGCTCGTGCCGCCGCTGCACCGCGTCTTCTTCGCCGACACGGAGCAGGGCGGCTACTCCAAGGCGCGGCTGGCGTCGAGCGTCAAGAATATTGGCGGCCTGTTCGCGGCGCTGCAGGTCATCGTCGTTGGCGTGAAGCCGTCGCAGTCGCAGCGCAAGATGAAGCGCGGTGAGGACAGCGGCGCCGTGCCCGGCGTCCGACTGTCTTCGCCATGTCCATCCGCTTCAATTTGTGGCCGCTGCTCGGCATTCCGCTGATCTGGGCGCTGGCTGCGAAGACGCGCTGGTTGAGTGATGATCCGATACTGTCGTTCGCTATGATGCTGATGCCTATGGGCCCACCGGCTATGTTGGTTTCTCTTTTCATTTTTAACGGCTTCTTAATAGAACGTCTAGTTTTGCTAATAACGTAACACTCTATAGGAAACTCATAGCATTGGCTGACGTGAACGGAAGCGGGGAAGAGAAGTTGAGCATCGCGAAATTCTCAACGGTACGAAACCCATATCACTCTCCCTAAGAGCCAACTCGCAATTACCTTCAAGAAAATGTGCTGATTGGTATATCTCGTCGCAGCTCTCGTACGCGATTTCGCCGCTCACTCGTTTCGCCGTAGTCTGAGAGCACCCGAAGCGGCAGTTGGGAAGTAAATGTGGATCCTCTTGGTAAAAAAACGTCTCATTCGAAAAATCATAATCATTTTTTTCTCTCTTCGTGATCTCGGCTCGCAGATCTTGTATGACGCGTGCCTCCGTGCCTAGTTCGTGACTCATTGATCCTTAGTCACAAATATAAAAAGGACTTTGAACAAACATATCATAGCGAGGCGCCAGAAATGCAAAAAAAGAAACCGCAGTAGCTGAAGAAGGTTTCGATCCTTCGTCCTCCGGGTATCGTATGGGTTCCTATGAGCCCGGCTGTGGAGCTTGTTAGTATAGTCGGTGAAGGCAAGAGGTTGGATGTCACTTACTGCGCTTCCACTGCGCCATTCAGCTGAGAGGACGGTGGTTCGCTTCAATATATATACCCATGGCCTTTGTTGCCTAGCGAAATATTCCCGCGTTCGGTGTACACACACATGTAGAGAATACGCGGTTGGTGTAGAAGAGAATGGCTTAACGTGTCTTTGAAGGGTATTTTGATCTACAAAAGCGAAGATGTCCTCCTTTGGAAAAAATAGAACGGAAGCAATAAGCCTGGGCTCCCTCACTCCCAAATGCACGAATAATCCGATTCTGGATGCCAATGGAAGAAAAGTATCCAGAAAACCCGCGGTCTTACCCTGCGAGGCCAACGTGCCTTGTCAGGGACCCCTCCAAAAAGACCTTTATCCTCAAGCCGCTAGAATAAAACAAATCAACAGACGCCCTTCGCCTCATACAAGTGCCCACTACGACTCAGCACCGTCCCCAGTCCTCTATGTACCTCGGCCTGGAACGGCGCGAACGGCACTCTCTCGCCGTCAATGCTGATATAGCCGTGCGCCTGGTTGCGGGGGATAATCCGGTACGCCGAGACTTTCGCATAATCGACATGCGGCATGTCGAAAAAAGTGCCCTTCTCAATCGCAAGCAGCGACCTGACGGCCGTGAGGCGGGGGATGTCGCCTGCGATGCGGATGAGGTCGAGGCAGCCATCCGAAGGCAAGGACGCAGGGAAGAAGTTCGCGTCAGGTGACATGTAAGCCATATTTCCCGCGTAGAAGTTGCCGAGCTTGTCGTGCGGGACCAGCGTCCAGGACTCTGGCAGCGCATCGTTGATAGTGCCGTACTTCAGCGAGGGGAGTCCAGCTGTGGGTGGAGGGATGGCCCGCGAGTCATGTGTGGGTGGCGCCTGCGATGTCTCATGGCTGTAGGCTTCACGAATCCCGGGCTTGTTGTCGATTTCGAGATGCAGTGCTATGTCGGCGGGATATAGCATTTTTCCTATCAGACGGACTAGGAAGCCGTACGTAAAGCGCGCGCTGCCTAGCCAGCGGAGGTGCTCCGTCCCGAGGTCGCTTTCGGCGACGATGCCCACGCTTTGGGAGAGGAAGGAGATGGTGCGCTTGTCCCCCTGAGTGATGGATATAAGATCGAGGGGTGTCCGTAGGCCTTTGACGACAGCGAGAGCAGCAAGGCTTGGGCTGTCGGTGCCATTGAGGTTCAAACTCATTGCATTCCCTGAGCCACAGGGGAGTTGGACAACAGCAGTTTGAGTGAGGGCTCGCGCGGCGTCTTTCTTCTTAGCCAGCCCATTGAACACTTCATGGGCCACGCCATCGCCAGAGCAGCACGCGATCACGTCGAAGGAGTCGGTTTCAAGGTTCTCTACTAATTCAACAGCATGCCCCCTATATTTTGTTCGCTCGACGTCGACTTCGCATCGCGCAGCCGCGAAGATAGGTTCAATGTCCCGGACGTACAGTTTTTGCGCTGTGCCTTTACCACCGAAAGGATTTACGAGCACCTTGATGCGTTTCTGCCGCTGTGATGCTCCATACGCGCGATCAAGTAGCTTCTCAACCCATGCTTCAATGAATGCGCGGTCCGTCTTTTCCATTGTATAATTGATGTAGGCGACCCGAACGGTATCCTTTGATACTGTCTGCGCATAGCGAATTGTAATGTCCCATTCTACCAGCTCTGCCCAAAGAATGTTAAAGAAGGGTATCGCGCGCGTGGTTTTGTTCTCTACGGAGCGGTCAATATTCGCCAGGGCGCATGGTTACTGAAGTATACAGCGAGGTAGCTCACTGGTAGGAATTAGACCACAGCAATTGGAAGCATCTCTGCTAACGGCAAAGCCTTCATCTATACTTCCCTGTCAGGCCCTGATATGGCTTCACACGCTTTGACTTACCGAGAACAATTAAGGAATCGGTGCCCAATGTTAGCGATGCATTTCTCCCGATGGCAAGAGTCGACCCAGGAGGAATGTCGGGCTGGGCCTGCTGCTGCGCTTGCGAGTTTGGAAGAGATGGGTCTTTGAAGGGATCATCATCATTGACGGGTACCGTCGTCATGGTGGCAGCATCGAAGTAATATGCATTGTTGGGTGGAGGAGCACGAGCAGTAGTACTTCGAAGCGTCGTTATGGTCAGCACGAAGCTGCCACTAGGCGGATGTTTCGGAGCTCGCGTCACAAAGAGAGCAACACGTCCACTCCGTATATACCAGCTGAGATGTAGTCCGCGAGGGAACCTAACATGCAGCATGTAACCCCCTAATTGCTTTGGGTACGCGGGGTGCTTATTGACTTCAATTACCCGCATTCGAATCTCATCTAAAGGCCCATTGTAGCCACCACGTTTGCCTGCTCCAGAACTACAAATCGGGCATCTTTACTTTCGAAGTTTGTGAAATTCTTGGTTTTAGCGTTGGCTCAATTCCTAAAGTTCAAATCTCCCCTCCATGGTACTTGTTGTGTCCATCCTCCGCTATGCTTGCACAAAAGAACAGCCATTCAGACCTGTGCAAGGCCTTGCACTACTACACATCTCAAACGTAACTCATCATCTGGCTCTATAAACATTAAGACCTTTTTTCATGAAGGGCTTGACGAACGACCTTGCGGCAAGCTCCTGGCCGTAGCGAAATGCTAAAGTAAGCCTCCTCATACTGATCCGCCGACCTTGTTGAGTCCTTTCAACGACCCTAGACTGAGAGCTAGGCCCTGAGATCGACTTCGAATTCGCACAAAACCGGTGATCGGTCCATCATCTCCCTCCTTTTCAATACTCAGGTTGGCCAGAGCATCCTCACCTAAGTGCAAGTTAGCAACCGCAAAAGTACAATTCCAGCTGATTACACTTACCGAAAACACTACGAGCGTATAGGTTCGCGCTCAAGAACTGGCAATCACCCTTCATGGACGCCTCTGGTGTAAGACAGCTCATATTCGTACACGCCATAAGCTGCTTCAGGAACTCCCTTAACGACTTGGCTTTCGAATTGATATTAACCTTGTTTTCCCATTCGAACTCGGTCCACATGGTTCGGAACTGCGTCTCTGAGCAGTGAGCAGGTTGAATGTAATCCATGATATCCACGTGGACATCATTCAGAATCACTACGTTGCTCTCTACTCCCTTTTCTTGGTCGTAAATCACGTTGCCGAATATGACACCGGTATCAGTCGAGGAAACTTTGATGGTAGCTTGCACATTTAAAAAGTCATGTGGGCCTAAATTCTGCGTTATTGGACGCTCAACCACTTTAAGATCTCCAAGTGTGGCAAATTCCACAGAAAGGTTTTGGAGTGTTTCTGTCGTTTGATTGACGAGGAGAACATCTAGGACAATGTCAAACTGATGGACTTTGACGTAAGCTTCCGCATAAACTGAATCGGAGAATCCGGTAAGTTGGACGACTCTGCTCAGTTTCGAAGTGAGGTCTTCGGTGGCTGTGTCTCCGCCCGTTGCTTTCTCCAGATCGAGCTCGATCTCATCAGCTCCATCAACCTCCTTTTTCTTCAATTGTCTAATTGCAACGACATCATCGATCTGAACAGCGGACTTTGCCTTCTCAACAGCTTCCTTCGCCGCGCGTTTCTTCTCTTCGGTTTGGACCATTGTGCGGAAAGACTTTTTCGTATCTTCTAAGAATACGGCCTCTAGTTCATGTCTTTGACCAAACTCGGAAAGAGACCGTACACACGACATGATCCGATCTACTGAATCCTCATCGATGGGTTGCTTGACAAAATTCGACTGGCCAACTCGGATTATCGAGATCATTATGAGCTGGGAGAGTTAGTAAAGCTCAGTGTCATCAACAATACTAACATACCATGGCCTCGGCACGCAACGCGTTGGTGCGGGCGGTGTCTTTGGATATTTCCGAATGCCTCATGACAAGTTTCGTGAGTGTACTAGCGAGGACAGTGGCGAGGAAAAAGTCTCCATCTAGGATCAACTGCCGCAATGGAGGCTTCTGCGCTGCTTTGACTGCTTCCAGTTTGGCTTTTGCAGCAGCAGATGAGGTTAACGCGCTTTCCGTGGCATATGTGCTTTAGGACAGGTTAGCCATGTGAAACTAGGTTTTGAACAATGTTCATACCCATCTGCAAGCACTTTTCGAGATCCTGTCGGGGCGGAAGGCTTGGCATGGCCATTGACTTGTCCTGCGGGATCTTTTTCTCCATCGTTGACGTCTTCTAACAGCCGCTGCTCCGAAGCAAGGATTGGGATTTCTCCGAGACTTGAGCGGATTTGCTTCCACGTTTCTCTGATATCGCTCGCCTCGAGACTGATTTGTTAGCAATTACTCGCCAATCTAAGAAGGCATACTACTCACGAGTATTCTCCTAGAATCCATAAGACGCCTCTATACACTTTGCCAGCCCTTACTTCGCTAAGGGTAGATACGAGCCGTTCAACGATAGATCGCCTAAGATTGGGGAACCTCTCAACAACCTCTTTCACAAAGCTAATAACGTCCACAGCAGAAGCATTGTTGAAATCTGAGATGAAGTCCATGAGTGATCCTACTACGCTTGCCGCGACTTCGGGGAATTTAATTGCGGATTGGTGGATGGATGAGATCAAAAGAGACCGATACTCGGTATTCTAAAACTCGATTAGATCGATTAAAATTTCCGTAAATTGGCCATTCCCTACCTTTTCATATTGCTCATCCACTGTTTTAGATAGCTCTTTTTTCAAGAGCAGGACGACCTCCTCAACATTCCTGCTCGTCACCATCTCAAGGGCGAGATTGAGCGCTTTTCTCCGGACGTCCAAATCTGGACTTGATAGGACGCGAAGGATTTCCATGGTCAAGTCATCCAAGACAGCATCATTCTTCTGTCTTAACTGGTCAACTTTTTCCAGAACTATCAGCTTGACATTGTTATCCGGCTCCTTGATGGCTAGCTCAATGAATTTTGAAGCAGCAGCTTTGACTGCAACCGGGTTATTGGTCCTATTAAATTCAGTCAATATTTGTGGTATAATGATATGGCTGGAGAAGGTACAAGGGGCTTACAGGGTAGTGAGAGATGAAGCTGCCTCGTAGATCACGGTAGATTGTGAAGATTCTACACAATTTTAGCATCCTGAAAGCCTTAAAATCGACTAAATGGAGCCTTACCCAAAAGGTCGAAGATCAGACGGAGATACCGTGCCTGTATATAGCTATCAGTATATTTGTCGGACATTAGGGGTTTGTAAGTATTTCAACCTTATTTTGTGTATTCGCTATGGCGTCTTTGCGGATAAATTCTAGTTCTGCAAGTTGTAATAATTCGTCCGCATTCGGAATTCCATCAAAAGCCGAAGAGAGATACTCGAGCGCCTTCTCATGACTGATGGAAGCCTATAACGAATAACGTGAGCACTGAGGCGATGATGTGCGAAATCGAAAGACTGACCAGAGCCGCAAATGCATTTCTCTTACAAGTGTGATCTAAAATCATGCTCATTAGCAACACATATCAGAGTTGCTATGCTATATACTAATAGAAGCGTACCGTTCTCTTCTTCTAAGAAGTTCATGAGAAGTTCTGGCGCATCTGGTATCAATTGTTCGAGATGCTGGTATATGGATGCGATAGCGAACACCGCATTTTTCCTAACATACGCATGCCTGTCCATGATGAGCCTTGCCTTGCACCTCAAATCCGGGGATGTTTACCTATGCTCAAGACATTGTCGAGCGGGTTGTAAAAGCGGCTCGACGAGTTCTGCTTCCCTCAATTTGCACAGAAAGCGGAGTGTGTTTCCTCTGATATATTCGTTCGGGTGCTGCAAGTCAAAACGGATTCCATTGCTTCCTAGCATTAGCCCTTGCTCTTCAGCACCTCCCTAGAGTTTAACTTACCAAACCAATATCCACTCCTGCCTGAGCTTTCCCTGAGCATCTAGCTTCGGGCAAACTTCGTAATAAATGTATAGCAACTTTTTGAGCTGTTTCGACTTTGAAGGCATGACGAACCGTATGATATGCATTAAGAGGCCTGGCATTGAGTCTCCGTTAAGCATGATTGTAAGGATTCGTTTCATGGTTTCGATTTTTGACTCATCCGTTCCTTTCTCTAGAGCTTGCTTGAGCTCGTTCTGGGAGGGTACGTCCGCCGCATTGTCCTGATGCACCTATTCCACTATGAGCATTCGGTCTTCCACAGCCACAGACCATATTTCCCTACCAGGCTGTACGCATTTTCTAGAAATGTCGCCATGGTGAGCGAATGAGAGTGGCGTCCCAAAAACTTTTGAAGGTTTCAATCCGGCCAGTGGCTTTGGCCTCCCGCGTCGGCCGTCAGCCGTCAATTCCCTTGGTAGTCCAGTGCGAGTGGGATGTTGCGCGTTTATATGCCCGTGAAATCCAGAGTAGGCCGTTAAATGGTCGAACTGATGGCAGAAATGCTGGGGCTTCAAGGAGGTTATAGGGAGATATTCGGCCGATTGAGGGAGAGTAGTAGCTGTGCAGAATCGCTGGAAGCACCCCTTGGGTGAACCAACACCAACACCAGGTGTTCTGTGAGAAAATGGTCTTGGCATTTCGGCTACTGACCGCCCGCAGACAACCATTGAATCGTAAATCCAACCACCAACACCGTAGGCTGCAAACCTAGATCCTCCCCGAATACCTCAACAATATCATCTACGCTTGAATCTTCCATCGACACTCAACTGTTATGGCAGCTTCAAGTGAGCCTTTCTATGTACGATATTAGTCAGTATAAATTTACGATGCGCCACATGCCCTCTACTAAAACCTTGGGATACAGCTCTGGTCACTCCGGACGATTTGGGCATGAGTTTCTAGGTATGTCACTTGCGCCGCTTTACAGATTAGTGCCTAACAAAACTACCAGAATTCGACTTTCGAGCTCTCGGCGACGGGCGTAGTGCTTCAGCCAGATATGCCAACAACTCCAACTACCGCAACGACTCGCTAATCCGTAAAGAGAGTAGGTCCCTTGCTCTCTAAGATTCAAGCCATTTTACTGATTTATGTAATCTTTAGTGTGCGTGAGCTCTCTCATGATTGCGGAGATCAAGCGAATCATCAAAGAGAGCGAAATCATGAAGTACAATCTAGTCATCTCCCTATTTTTGTAAATTTACTAAGCAGTGCTCTAGGGAGGACGATACGAAGTGGCCACAGAAGAATAAAGATGGCCGGCAAGAGCTCGAGATCCGACTTGGCAATGAGCATATATCTTTTGAGGTATTTTGCAGCCAAAGATTTGCCTCCCACGAGTATATTCGACAGGGCTAACGCGGTTCTCCAATAGACAGCCAAAATCGGTTCTCTCGTCGATGTGACAGAATCTCAGGATCCCGAAGGCCTTCGTGTCTTCTATTACCTTGTGCAGGATCTCAAGGCGCTAGTCTTCTCGTTGATATCTCTACACTTCAAGGTGAGAAGATTGCCTACTGCATTCGCGTAATTCCAACCTGTAAAGGCGTTGCTGATACACAGTCACGTGCAGATCAAGCCTATTTAGACTTGCTCTTGCATCTCCGGCTGGCGTTTTGGCGCATTCCTTTTTTTCGCTGCCAGCAAATTATTTCACGGTTGAAGTGCGGAGCAGAGCTTTCGTTGGTCAGCGCGTTTGTGGGGAAAAGCAGGTTGAAGTCTAGCCGCGTTCGTTCGGGTCGGTCAATGTCACTTTATGTCGACACCTAGCAACTCCTAACGAGCAGAGTAGGATATACCAAAATGTAAGATGGCCGCGTGGTCGGTTGAGTTGCCAAGGCGCATGCTTCAAAGTAGGTTTACGCAAGTCACATGATTGGCAGGTTCGGATTGGCCTTCCCCCATTGCCAGCATTGTATTGATGCAGGGTGGTCGACGATGATGGCACGGCTGGCAGTGGCGCTCGCCGTCGTCAAACAAAGCGCAATATTGACCGGTGGACGTCAGAAATGCCATTGCTTGTTCTCTGCACGTGAGAGGAGATGGCGTTTCGTGCGTCGAATCTAGTGCTTCCCCGCGTGAGCTGCAAGCCCTAAATCCTACCCTTCCAGACCCAAAACCCTCCAGGTCTGCAAAAGTCGCATCATGGACAGCTTTGCCCTTTGCGCGCACTTCTAAGTGTCTGCATCTGTCTTGCCTGCGTCAATCGCCCGTTTATTTGAGTGACTTCCGCTCGTCCCATGTCAGGCTTGTCCCCCTGGTCCTGATCCATCCGACTCTAACGTGCCATGCCCACCCCGAGCAGTGACGATGCTCTCATGCTCTCGCCGCCCGCAGAGCATGAGAGCCATCCCTCCGGCCGCACAACCTGTCCGCCCGAAGAGACGCGCATCTATTTACCTCGGAGCGATGCTTCAAATGAACTTGTTCACTCGGATCCCATCGCTAATCTCTCCTACCCTGCGCCGTCGCAACAACCTACTCCGCCAGCGGATGGGGACAACTCCTCGGATGCGTCGTCCACCCCAGAATCGCGCAACAAGCGTTCCGAAGCAGAAGAGGACGGCCCGATAAGAGATACACCAAGTCCCATGAGTGCCGTCGAGGAGCCGGCGGAATGCGATCAACGGGCATCGCAGATTTCGCCAGTGTCTGCAACATCCCCAACGAATGCGTTTTGGTATCACCCAGGATTGTTAGCTTCACCATTCCCGAGTAGCAGAGTCAGTATCATCGTTGCAGTTAGGCTGTTGTTCAGGCTCCCGTGTTGCTAACCGGCGCACTCAGTTTCTACCAAACTCAACATCGTCGTTTCTAAGACCCAGTAGCAAGTTTCACGGCACTCAGCAGTCAGACCGCCAAGTCTATGATGTCCAAGTCGAAATTAAACATGTAGATATGAAAGAATCGTTCCTATGCGGATATCTGCGCATTCAAGGTATGCGCGACACGTCCACGAAATTGACTGGTCCGGCGCATGCTTAACGCTTCTTACAGGTCTAACGGAGGACCACCCCAGTCTTACCACGTATTTTGAAGGCGAGATAATTGGAACAAAGTACACTTTTGTCACAAAACATCCTGAATGGGGGTCCAACGAGAAGGTGGATATGCAACACTGGGCACGGTTCCAGCCATGGCGACCTCTGGCAAAGCAAGCAAAACGACAAGATTTCAGCTATAAGAACTTTGCGCAGAGAGAGAATATCTTTATGCGATGGAAAGAGTACTTCCTTGTTCCGGATCACCGAGTCCGGACAATCAATGGGGCTAGTTTCGAAGGGTTTTATTACATTTGCTTCAATCAGGTTTCTGGAAAGATTAGCGGGATCTACTTCCACGCTAAGAGTGAGAAGTAAGTTTCTTCGTGATATTCTCTCGTGTCCTCAAGACTAACAATTCCCCAGGTTTCAGCAACTTGAGTTGCAGCACGTTCCGGATTTTGGGTGTCAAGGCGCAATTGAATTTCGATGATTATGAGAAACGACGGGCGGTTGCATGTGTCACGAAGATATGCGTGAAATGCTGCATTTTGGTTAAGTGGCTCAGTGCTTCGTAGCTATGGAGGAACAATATTCATTTTGGTACCTTTTGGAGGTGTCTTGCAGCGTGCAGGCGCCGCTGGTGCATTTGTTTTATAGTTTGTAAAGAGAACCTCTGATTCCGAATGCATACGGAGCTATAATCTCTCCAATAAACCCCGAGAACGCTTTGTTGAGATTTAGTAATGAGTTGTGAATGAATCTTCGAAGCTTGAGTTCATGCCGTTTCCAAGACTCCACCAACATCGCAATCCACCTCCACCTTCTCACGACAACACCAAGCCAAGTAATAGCAGTACTTCAAAATGCCCGGTGAAGCCAACAAAAAACAGAAGCGTGAAGAGTACCGAAAATCTTTGAGCAAAGAACAGCAAAAATCAGCTCTGCCAAAGAAAAAATTCTACCGGCAACGTGCTCATGCAAACCCATTCTCAGATCACTCCTTGACATAGTATGATAATATACCTTATACTGAGATCTCTCTATCTAATATATTCTAGCCCTACAATCCCTGCACACATGGACTGGGCATCGCACTATCCGGCTTTTGTCGCTAAAGATGAAAAGAGCGAGGAAGCAACTAGTCTGCTGCAAGAGGACACTCCGGCTGTCCAAAAACTCCTGAAAGCTGTCGAAATAGCTGATATTGGATGCGGGTTTGGAGGTCTTCTATTTGCTCTTGCTCCACGGTTTCCTAAAACGCTCTTGGTTGGTAGGTGATGGTCTATTCGCATGATATATTCGGTTCTTACGATCTGGACTCTCTCGAAACGTGCAAAGTTCAATTTCTAATTCATTCAATTTTTCACGACTAGGTATGGAGATTAGAACATCAGTCACAGAGTTCGTGCAAGAGAAGATTCGGGCAATGCGAAACCAGAATATGAGCAGAGGCGAGTATCAGAATGTGGCATGTCTGCGGGCCAACACTATGAAGTTCCTCCCAAACTTCTTCACAAAGGGTCAGCTCTCCAAAATTTTCCTTTGCTTTCCAGATCCGCATTTCAAGACCCGGAAACACAAAGCCCGGATTGTCTCTACAACGCTTAACTCTGAGTATGCCTATGTCTTGAGGCCTGGAGGGGTCGTGTATACGATTACGGACGTCGAAGATCTCCACAACTGGATAGTCGAGCATTTTGTGGCTCATCCGAGCTTTGAAAGGGTTCGGGAAGAGGAGCAGGAGAATGATGTATGTGTGCAGGTGATGAGGACTGAGACGGAGGAGGGGAAGAAGGTGGAGAGAAATGGGGGGCATAAGTTTGTGGCTTGCTTTCGCAGGCTGGAAGATCCTCCATGGCCTTGAAAAAACGTTGCTACGACTTATCGGAAGTGATATAGCAGGGTGTTCTGCAAGGTATCGGCGAATTTCTCACAGATGAAGGTACAGCCCTTTGATTATATGAAAGTCACAGCAAGACTTCTAGTAATACTAGCAGAAGCGCAATAGAATCTAGAGATGTCGGAAGCTTTTTGCGTGTCCTACGAGAAAGACTCCAGAACGCCTCGCTGAATGATCTCAACCAATACCACCCATCATTCCTCAATTCCGCCCCACTCATCATCATCCTCACCCTCATCCCTTTCATAACTAACACCTCTATCATTTTCTAACGGCCCTTCTTTTAAATTCTTGTTCCAATTCATTAATCGCTCATCCTCTAGAGCTTCTTTTGCCCTTGTCCTTACAACCTTCATTGGGCTCCCTTTCTCTAGCGCTTGTACTGGCCCCAGCAGCTGTTCCAATGGCATTTTGCCCTCCCGCTTCTCATCAACCTTATCCAACTCGTCGACATAGATATCCAAAACATGATAGCGCATTCCATTCGGGATCTTCATATCTGTTTGATTCAAAGGAGTTTCCGCTAGAATATCCATGTACTGCTCTATCGAATTTGTATCCCTCCATCCTTGCTTTGAGAACTGTCGAAAAGAAGCGGCCAGGTATTGCCGAACGAGGAAGAGAAATTTATCCATTCTTAGATTGCGCGTCATAATCAGTATAGTGTATATTAGTAGACACTAGGAGGGTAAAGTACCGTAGCACATCAATCCCATTCCATTCCCGAGCCATAGTCTTCCAAAATGCATCTAAGAACGGTAAGACGATCTCAGGGTGCAGTGTATCAACTAAGGCGGCGAGGTCTACAGCGAGCCGTTGTTGGATCAAAGGTTTGTCGCTCATCCACATGCCTGTGTACAAAATAAGCTTATACGTCTATATCTGTCCACAAATACCTGCGCTCACAAAAAAAGAGGCCCTTCCATAGCTTCAACAATTCTATCTCTTCTATGCGTGAGCGGCCGCTCAGAAAAGTTCGAAGGCTGTCAAGCGCCTTGTCGCGGGTTTGCTTGTCTGCAAACACGTAAAGGTTAGCATTTCAATTCTTCTAATAAAGAGACAGGCGAATTCAGTTACCGCTAGAAGCAAGCTGTTTAATAAAAGGACTGTTCTGTGCTGTGGATGCCATTATTGCTTCTAACTGCACAGGTCTGAAACTTTTCGACTACGAGAGGGACTTGAAACGAAGTATTTAGGTTATCGATAAGGTAAAGCGAATAGGGCCACGAGCCTGACGCAAGGATCGCGCTTTTGAGGGGTTTTTGGGAAGGTCAGGACCAGACTGGTAAGTAATTTATTAGCATAAGGATAAAAATTGATTACCACCTAAAATATATAACCCTTTAATTAAGCTATCCCTTAACCCGCTGACGTCCACAAATCAGGTGGTCCGTGCGGAACACCAGAATCAAAACTACGCGTATAGCCTATATAGATTTGATCAATTAATTACCATCAACTATGCCTTCCAATCATACTTCCAATGATATAGATCTTGTCCAACCGACTCAATACAACGTTCTACCAAACCAGGTTGCTAAAAACCATCTCCTAAGCCAGGGGAGCTGCCCGATTTTGAGCCTTTGCATATTAACAATTTCGACGACCATGGCACCCTAAATCTACCTCCTACGCTTGATTAAAACAATCCGTTCGCTATATTTAGTTAATTCTTTACTGGTGAGATCATAGATAGGCTGGTAGAGTGGATGAATAAGTATAGAGCTATACTTATTGCAAAGCGGCAAGCTCTACGCCACCCGGCCAACCGAACATACAAGGGGGTAACACGTACGGGACGACGCCCTGCTAGTACCCTTGCAGAATAACACAGCCCGTGTATTTTGCAAGAGGCTCGCGTATTTTAAAAACACACTAGCAGGGTGGGCGTCCGTACTGTACCAAAAAGGTAAGCGAGTATCTAGCACACTTGCTAGATACGCTGCGTTAACACTTATTAAATAATACAGATAAAAGACTATGGACCTGCCTATAGCAGCTAATATATAAAGAAGAACTCTAAACGTATTCTAGCATATTATTTATATATTAATCTTTAGTTAACGTCTAATACAGATTATATCTAGACCTACGCAGACTACTCCGTACCTAGGGGAAATTATATATTATATAGGAAAAAACCTCTAGCATATTAAAAGGAAAACCCTATAAGCTATCTTAGTAGGATTAAAAAAACTCCGGTTTTACTATCTCCGTACGTAGCTAACGGCCCCCTAAGACTACTTAGTAGCTACATCTAGACTTCTATTAGATCTTAGATCTCCGTCGTCACTACTATATCTGTCGGAATGTATGTGTCAGAATATATGGACAGAGGGTACGCGGTCGCGTACCCTCTGTCCATATATTCTGACACATACATTCCGACAATATCCTTTTTTTCTTTACTCACCTAGACTTAGAGCTAAGGTTAACTATATCCTAGTTGGGCCCTATTATTAATTATCGTTATACTAGTAGTTTTCTGTTAGCGACTTAGTCAATCAAGGCATGTATATAGCAAGGAGGACGCATGCAAGCCCGTACGGTTAGATTGTCTATCAACGAAGATCCAAAGCTAGAGGAAGGAAAGGAGAAGAATAGTAGCGCCGCTTAAAGTTTTATACAATCCTGTAGTCACGTGACTACAACTGCCTACCATTTTCTACCGTTCTCTGCCGCAAATCTGCCGTTTTCTACTAGTACCGTAATATTTTCTATATTTTAACCGTCTCCTATTATAGCTATCCCTTATAGACTATTGCTATTATATATACCCTAACCTCCCCTAGGGCTTATTAAAGGCGTAAGGGAATTTATCTATAACCGGTACCGTAATACTAAAAGACGAGCGGAATATATATACTCTATATACCTTTTCCGCTTAGGCCCTAGTTATTAGGCTCTCTTTATAGGGGACTAGTCCGTAGAGATGAGATAATAAAAACCGTATAGTTGTTATCTAGGCTACTAGGAAGTATAGTATAATTAACGGCGAGTGACCTATTATACTCCGTGGGCGTGTACCGCCCTAAGGGTTAGGAAGGGGTATATTTACTCATTCGTTTGTTGATCGTAAGGGGTCATCGATATCTTCGTTTAGGGGCTTGGGGGACGTTAAATCCAACTCGTATCTATAGGGATTACGCATAGGTAGGCTCGAGATAAGAGTGTAGTAGTTATCTACTATAAGGGGGTGCCGTTAGCGGTAGCTTTCGAGATCTCACTATCCTATGTAAAACTTTTTACTGCCCGCGACGCCTCAACAACCGCCAGCTCCCACCCGCACGCTGTGCGATAGCTCTACTAAATCCGAAGACCAGCAGGTCCGTAGATGTAACGTGCCCGCTCCACGTCGCCATATAGCCAAAAAAACAGACAGTGCTCGCGAATCTACGCGACTGTTGCGGGATCTGATATATATACTCTTACAGTAAACCAAGTCACCTCGTACAAGTGCAGAGTCCGATTTCGACGGCCTATATAAATTATTTATTAAGAATTGCTAGGATTCTTTAGGTATTACTAGCTTAGTGTATATTATTAAAAATATATAAACAAAGTATAATTTAAATAGCTTAGTTATTACTTTTAGTATATAGAACTATAGTTAAATAATAATCCTATACTACAATTTATATTTATATAACGTGACAAGCTCCGCACTACTTAGCCATCGTATAAACCTATAAAGGTAAGCAAATAACTAGCAAGATACCAGGCACGGCTATGCGAAATAATATATATACGCTAGGCAACTTTATTACCTAACAATTAAATACTTTATAGACTATATATTTAAAATTATTAATATTCCTTCTAAACTAATACCTAAAGACTTTAAAATATAAGTCTTAGTAAATAAAAGTTATATATTTAATTAATTATAGTATATAAGAGGTAATAAAGTAGGCCTAGTTAATCTAGATATGATATCTACTAAAGAGGAAGACTTCTTAATAACGTAGATAGTAGTACTTAATCTTAGAGACTAATTGCTAGTTCTTCTCTAAAGGAGAACTAGCTTCTTTTATAATTCTTTTAATCCTTTTAAGATATAAATAAAACCTTTTACGTCTTATCTATCCAATTATATCTTATCTAGGCCTTTAGTAAAACCTTTATCTATCTAACTGTATCTTAGCTAATATCTTTTTTAGGATATTTAGTTATAGATATAGAGTTAAATAAGCCTCTTTATCCTTTAGAGAAGTATATTATTTAGCTTAATAATCTATTTATAAGTGTTAAGCTTCTTATATAACTTTAAGGGCTTAGTACTAAAAGTATCTAAAGTATCTAAAGTACTAAAATAGTGTAGTGGTGTTGAATGTCTTTTAATTATTTTTAGTTCATTTTCTTATAACGTATATAAGGCTTAGGGTCGTATATATTACAGAAGGAGTTTAGGTTTAACCTTACCTAACCTTAAGTCAATACAATTCTCTTCTACCCTCTACTTATCCTATTACTTCTCTAGTGTAACTTATATCGTTTCATTCTTATTTATAATGCTCAATTAACTATTATCTCCTAGTGTTAGGCTTTACCCTTCTATAATAGAGTGGGAGATAGAGGGAGGAGAATAGGGTAATATTATAATATGTTAAGAAAGAACCAGCTTATATGTAACAGCTTACCAAAAGCAGAAAGAGGCTAGGACCTTGAAACGGATGCAGGGGTTGAAGTAGGAAGAAACTAGGCTAGTAAAGGCACTGCAAGAACTTGAGGAAAAGGATATAAAGATATGGAAAGATAGTAGTGTTGAGGACTTAATGGAACAAGCCCTTGCTTACTAGGAAGACGAACTAATAGAGTTAGATCAGCTAGATTAGATAGATTAGTGACCAATCCTACCAAGTTTAAAAGACTACGGAGGTTTCCATTTATATGGCATTGGGATTTATTTAAGGATATATATTCTCTCACCTAGATAGAACACTTATGGTTAACTTAAAGTAATATTAAGGCCCTATTAATATTGCTTGAATAATATTATAAACAAGTTATTGTTTATCTTTCCCTTATTTCATTTATATTAAACCTAGTCTTATAAAGTGTACTATTATATATAAGGCTAAGGTTTACGTAAAGTATCCCTAGTATAGTATTTGTTAAGTAATACATTAGTATATATAGCTAGTAGAAAAAATGTTAAAGTTATTATAAAGTAAATTAATAAAAGGTTTATTAATCTTAAATAGGATAGGATATGCTATATATAGCGATATTAAAGAATAACTAGTTATAGAGTTTGTTTAAAAAATATTAATATAGTACTTTTTATAAGTATAATTAACTATGCCCCCTACGCACCAATTGAGAAACAATGCTCTTAGCAGCTGGCATAGAGAACTATAATACACTGCTCTTAACACAAAAAGGCCTCAAGGCGGTCACCTAGTGGCTTATTAGTTAAAATGTGCTAAATTAGTTCCGGGTTGCAAGGGAAATGGTAATAAAAGGTAAGGGGGCGAGCAGCAGGTGCCCCCTAGTAACTCTATAGTAGTAGAGTAATAGTTTATAATACTAGCGCGTCCGTAGGCTTGTTACGGCAGCAGTGGTTCCTAAGGAGGTTAAACAGTAAGGTAGTAGAGCACTATAGGCGACTTATAGGCGCTAAGTAGGCGAGTCCCAAAAGGCGGGGAGATGGATCACGGGGTTTTCTTATTTTTCTTAAATAGAGTTTTCTCCCTATATGTAAATAAGGAGTAGTCCGTGTGGGCCTAATAGGGATCCGAATCGGACGTTAAGCAATGAATTATTATTATTATTATTATAAGTATAATTAATAATAGTAGATAATATACTAAATAGCTTTTAAAATAAGACTTTAAATAAGCTTATTTAAGGCCTTTATCCTAATTTTATTACATATTACAAAGTTAACTAATATAGGAAATTAGCTATGGATATATTTCTCTTATTTAAACTAGTGCTTAAATAATTTATAAAGCCTTTAATAATAAGACAGATAAGACTCTATATATTTCTACCTTTATATTCTACTATAATTTATATATAGGCGATATAGATATTACTAATTAACTGCAGTTATATTTTAATACTTATGGGATATATAAAAAATAGAAGCTTCTATTTTACTTCTTATTAAATATAGTCCTTAGCAACTTCTACGTACTATACTCTTACTATTTTACTAACTGCTAAGCCGGCCAAAACAATAGCTATAAGACGTTTAGGAAATGCTTTTATAATTATCAGATAAGGATTCTAATAGGGACTACATATATATATATATTGGTTACCGAGCCCGTCAAATCATTCGGTTCGACACTGCCTTTTTAGTCGCGTCGCGTTCGTTTAGCTTGGTGGGCGATCGTCACAATAATGCCTCATTTAAGCGCTTAATTTATAAGTAAAAGGCTTATACCTAAGACATACCTCTATAATACTCTATTAATACTCTATTATAGTAATATATATACTACTATATATTAAATAGGCTTTAGGTTAAGCCTACTAATGTAAGGCAGTATTGCCAGGGTGTACGGTAGGGAGCAGGCAAGCCGAGCATGAGTCACATAGGGAGTCGATGGAAGAGGACGATATGGTAAAGAGTAGGCAATAGCCTCGTACGGAGAGAGACGAACCGATGAGGAGGGAAGGGCTGCAAGCCTGAGGTGCTTATAAGAAGGTGCCAAGGGCTAGCCGAAGGCTAGCCTTGGCGACCCCTAAGAGCCCCTAGGCGATGCAGCCGAGTAAGGGACCAAAAGTACCCTTACAACTAACTATTTTATATATATAAAGACTAGTAAAAGGGGTTAAAAAGGGATTAAAAGACATTATTATGATAAGCCTCTTTTAAAGACCTTGTTAGGTAATCGGTTTACGACCTACTACTAACCTATATCGGCCTTATATATTGTTTTACGCAGCGTGTTTAGTAAGTATACTAGATAGTTACTTATCTTTTTAATGTATTTAGTTAGTTAACTAATATAGAGCTTATACTTTATATCTCTCTATAAATATAAATATATTATATAATAATAGTAAAGATTGTAAAAGGCCTTAGTGGGTACTAATACCTAGATATATTTATAATATATACTAAATACCGTTTTATATAGAGAACGAGTATTAACTACTTTATATTAAGTAACTTAACTCTAAAGATAAGTACGGCCTATAATAGATAAAGTAGATATAGATAATACTACTTTACTTCTTGTTTAAAAGGTATTTTAAATATACGTTTTTAGTATACCTAGTTTAGGAATGCCTTACTTCTTTAGATAGGGTAAATAAAATAGGCCTACTTTTATCTATTACCCAACCCATTTACCTATACGTTAAGATAATTTAAGTAATTATCTAACTTATTATAGGCCCTAAGAATTAATTAATATCACTAGCTTTATATATCTAATCACAACGATTTTAATATATTAATCTAATTGGCTAGATCCTTATCGACAACCTATAGATATATTTTGGCCGGTTAAGGGATAAAGATTGTATATTAATATATTACTATATAATCGCGATAAACCTAAATAGGAACTGTTAGCATATCTACTTGAACTGTTTAAAGATATTTTATAGAGTAGACGTCATAGCTCTCGGTTTTGGCACATATTTAATAGAGTACCGCCCTATCCAAAACTCAGCCAAGTCTTAAGCTTAATGTCCCAATTGCTAAACTTATATACAATCCTTCTTGGACAAGAAATGCGATAAGCATACTTTGGCCTATTTTTGGAAATTAAGGTGCATAAGCTTTAAATATTGTATGGGTTGTTAGATAATATTAGAGAACTTTTTATAGAAGTATTAATTTTAACCAATATAAGATCCTCGTAACTAATGGCTAAGAGATCGGTTGGTTCCTGCTTCAGATTCAATCTAAAAGTTTTAGAACCAGTTGATCTAGAGTTTAAATCTAAGACTATTGTTCGGTTAAAATGCTTAGAGTTAAAACTTAGCTATAATATTTATAATATTTCTCTTACTATTAAATAAACATGCTAAAAAGTTAGTAACTTTATTATATAAAGCTTTTAAATTAAGGTTTTCGCATTAGTTTAAAAAGGAGTCTTAAGTTTCTTATTTAAATTAACGGTTAATCTAAAGCCTTTGGATTATATATACCTGTGCCATTGACGCATAATAAAGTGGGAAAGAACGTATCCTTTCTATCGGACTATCAGCTTAGATTCAATCTGACGCTTTTGCAACCGAACGACCCCTAAATTTTATGCCTAGCTTTGCTCTGACAACGTAACACAACTGCAGCTTCACTAAAACTACGAAAGCTTTCTATAAAACTTTATAAAATTAAAACAAGTCCTTTAAGACCTTTATAAATTATTCTCTTTTAAATATACTAATTTTAAATATAGAATAATTAATTTACCGAATAAGAAGCAACGTTGTGATTAGTAAGCAAGTTCTTGTAAGCGAAAATAAAATAGAATCTAATCTAATTCCTAAAACTTTCAACCTACTACTTACTACCTACTATCTACCACTAACGCAACAATATTGCATTTTTCCAATACAAAAGTAAGCATGTTTTTAATGTATTTAGAAAACCGTTTTTAGTGGTGTTAACGCTCAAGCAGTTTAAGTCGTTCAAAACGCCTCCTGTACGCAAAGTTTCTAGGTATGCACAGTGCAATGCTCCAGTAACATCTTGCACGATATGTCAGTCTAAATCGGACACAACGTTACTAGCCTTTACTCTAATATCCTATAAATAATAGAAAGTATGAGCAATATGCTGACTACAAACGCGTCTTTAGATGCCGCCAATAGTCATAATCCCAAGCAGCGCAAGAAGCGAGCGTGGACTACGCGTCGAGAATGTACGCACCAATCGGGTCGACACTCTGGGACCTCATTTCATCTAGAACTAACAATATTAATTTAGGTCGAAAAGGTTTTGTCAAACCGTATTAATAATGCTGGAGTAAGCAAATTTCACGCGTTTTTAACATTATGGGATAATCAATACCTTTTCCTCTAAATAGGAAGAGCAATATCTCGTGAGATGGAGAACGCAGACAAAAACCCAACGCCCGCCATTATCATGGCACAATCTTAACGAGCTGTCGCGGTGTCTTGAGTTAGTCCAAGACTACTTGGAGGTGAAGTTGAAGTGAGCCATATCTCGTCTAAAGGATAAATTAAGAGCACGTACTAAACTAGCAAGTTCTTCATATCGAAAGAGGAAATCTCCAGATGACGGTCATGATATCGAACGTATCTCACTTGCTGAGCGTCGGTTGAAACGAGAAAGTCGAGCATCATCTATAGTGAGCTCATCATCGAACTCTTCGCTGTCGTCGAGTCTGCCGCATGTCCGTCGTAATGAATCTCCGGAAATCAAGATCTATAACGGGGTTTTCGACGAGAGAAATGGTTATATCATTGCCAGATGTGTAGGTAACAGGGAACTGAACCAGTATTTCCAGATAGCTAAATCGATTATAGGCCTCAACACCAGACATGGATCACGTGAACATTCAAGACGTTCCCACAGCACAGATGCTTAACATAGCCCACAGATCGTCTACTCGATACGCTGAAGAACTTATCAGGGCTGAAATTCTACGTCGTCTGAGGCTGCTCCCAGGCCCAAAGATCTATCTAACGAATACGTACGACGCCTCTTCTCCGTCACTAAGGTTTCAATTCATCACAGAATACGTCCTCCGGGAAGGAGTAATTAAACTAGACCCAGCGACCACTGTGGGATGCCAGAAATGCAGCCCTCACATGGGCCGAGACATAGGCTGCGAATATACAAAGAAATGTGACTGTCTCGAGTACGCAGCCGTTGATGAGAACCGCCTTACTACCGAGGAGAATACCATTTACAAGTACATCAAGAAACATGGCGGAGACACTATTGGCTTACCTAAGAAATTTCCTTACTACGCAGAAGGCACGAAGAGAGCCAAGACTGGCTGTCTTGTGCCATTCTACCTAAAGTCCAGAAATCCAATTTACGAGTGCAATGATAATTGCAAATGTGGAAGGGATTGCCGGAACAAGAACGTACAGTTCGGGCGTCGAATAGAACTTGAGATATTCAAGACGAGTAGTCGTGGATGGGGTGAGTATTTCATAGTTCTTTCATTAATTTAGATGCTAATTCTCTACAGGATTGCGGTGTCGAAAAGACCTTCGAGAAGGAGAATTCGTTGATACATATCGGGGGGAAGTGATAACAGATGAGGAAGCTACAAGACGCGAAGAGAATGCTGGCAAGAGCAAGGCTAGCTACCTTTACTCTCTCGACAAGTTCGCGGAAACCGAAGGAATATCACAGGAAGAGATCTACGTGGTTGATGGCGAGTTTATGGGTGGACCCACGAAGTTCATGAACCATTCATGTGAACCGAATTGCCGCCAGTACACAGTCTCATACAACAAACATGATGCTAAGATATACGACATAGCTTTCTTTGCTTGCAGGGACATACCCGCGATGGAGGAGTTAACGTTCGATTACCTGGATAAGGATGAGGAGGACGAAAAAGACGGAGACCAAGAACCAGAACAACAGCCTGGTGAAGATGCTGTGCCGTGCTTATGTGGAGCGAAGAAATGTCGGAAATGGCTTTGGACCTGAAGAAGGTGCAATCATCCGAGTTTGCGCAAAGTGTGTCTTTGCTACACTCATGATGATGGCTATGGACCACGGCTCTCGCATCCCCTAATGGTTTCGTGTGGATTTCTTGTTAATCATGAGGATGAGTTATATGCCTGCGGCATTACAGCGACTCTGTGAATGCCTTCATCATTCCTGGACATGTTGGTCTTTTACTCATCTCTTTCGAAATGCGGCGTTTGGTGTTTTTGTCGTGGGTGTCCCTTTTTTGCAAGCAATTAATGGAGCACCTTGAAGCCTGCAGAAGCGTCAGCATTTTTATAAGCATTTTTGTAAGAATACAAGTTCTCTGCTAGCTACGAAGTATTCAAAGTTCTCTCTTGTGATGGCAGTCGAAATAAACCTCGGGTGCCAATTCCCGCAAAGTCCACAAAACCGGGTTACTACCCCACATGCCCCACACCATTCTCGTTTTTATATAACAGCTATTTCCATATAAAAGATCGGGACCTGCATATTGCTTTAATATGCTGCGAGCAGAACGAACCCGTTTTGCCTAGTCGGCCAATCAAACTCGCTTCTCGGTCTCTTGCTCTGAACAATAGTATTTCGAAAAATTTCGCCGGACATGGCCGAGTTTAAACATGGCACACTAAACGCGACGCTACGCGGCATAGATTTAGGGTGTGTGCGACAGTTCCGTGGAATTCAATATGGCCGTATACCCGGGCGGTTCAAGCGGTCTGAGATGGTGGATGGGTGGGAAGGGAAGGTGTTGGATTGTACGAAATATGGGTGAGTGAGCGACTGAACGAGCGCATATGGGTGGAGGAGAAATCTTAGATTTCAAATTAGGTCACACGTTTCGTAAATCCGTATATTTGTTAGGATCTAATTAGTCTATACATGTGCGGTCTAATATAGATGATATCTGCAATCTTGGCCAATGGGTGTTGCTAATGGAACGCATAATGCAGGCCGCGCTGTCCGCAGAATCACTATGATGTCGGACATCTGTTGCGCATCCCGGAAGACCACGTGTTTGAGAAGGAGGAGGAGAGTGAATTTGGTTGCTTGAATCTCGATGTGACGGTTCCGTCAGACTTGGGAGAGCGGGGGGACCCGTTGCCTGTTTTGGTGTGGATACACGGTGATTATCCTCCACCCTAATTTATTGTTGGAGGTAGAAGCGCTGAAAGGAATGGCTGGCAGGTGGTTCTCAGATTATGACGTTTGGGAGTGGTGCTTCAAGGATATGCGGTAGGATGAAGCCCGTAATGCTTGTGTGTAAGAGAGCGGTTCATTGCTGAATGACTGATAGATACCACAAAGATCGTGAGTGACTCGATTCTCCAGGGACACCCTATCATTGTAGTCTCGATAGCTTACAGATTGAATATTTTTGCCTTCGGAGACTGCAAGGGCGAAGTCAATCTTGCCTTGAAAGACCAGAGGCTAGCGATTGAGTGGATCCAGAAATATATTGGGAAATTTGGTGGTGATGCGGTAACGATTTCAATGCCCTCCAGAAGTCGAAAGCTGATGTAATCCCAGAGGAATGTTACACTGGCAGGTGAGAGCGCAGGGGGCGTGTATGTTCATGCACATGTTGTGACAGGCGCGCCCCTAACTAAGGCAATTCTGTCCTCCGGTTCGCTATATTTGTCGCCACCGCTGCCGCTGTACAGAGGCCAGGCTACTGTAGAGGCTCTTGAGAATAAACTGAAAGAAGCCGGACATGGCTCCCTTCAAGATGCCCCAGTGAATGAAATCTTGAAAGCTCAGGCGGCCTTGGCATTGAACTCGCTGTGGCTCCAGGATGACCCTGAATTGAGTGGCTGGCAGAATAAGACAGGAAATGCCCAGGAACTACTTGTTGGCGATGTTGAATATGAGGTACGTACTGTAGACCCAGGCTGTGACGCGTATAACTGAACTAGCAATTAGTCAATAATATGGAGAAATGGAGTCGAAACTATGACGCCACAAATGATAGTTGAAAGCTTCGCAAAAGGAGGAGAATATGCATCACAACTTAGTCGCCTATACTGCGTCTCCTTAAATAGGCCAACTCCAAGCAAAACCGGAGCCCTGGATTTCATCACAGATGCACGGTTCGCTTTGGCAGTGAGGAAGACTGCGCGGCTGTGGAGGACTGTCGGAAAGCGGGTTTACTGCTACGTCATTGACCAGGAAAACCCATGGCAAGCATCTAGCCGAGCTCATCATGCCGTTGATTTGGTGTTACTCTTTGGTGGACTAGACCTTTCCTTCAACCCCGCGGCAGAGAAGGTAGGGAGGGAGATGCGGAAGAGATGGATATCTTTTGTAAATGGCGAGGCTCCTTGGTCAAACGAGAAATCCTTCGCATTTGGTCCATTCGGAGAATACAAAGAAATAGACGCAAACGAGTTTGCTACTCGAAGAAGAGTGAAGCATTTGGATTTGCTGGAGAAAATGGACATAGCAAACATCAATGCCGTTTTTGGCGCTTTAGCTGCAGGACGTATTAGTCTCCTCAATTGAGCTATATTTTGGAGTTTTTCTGAGATTGAAAGCTTCCCTTGGTAATCTGTTAAATTTGTGGGATGTACGGTTGTGTGCAGGGAAAAGAAATGTACGAGGTTCCGAAAAGCTGTGTGGTTTCAGGGGATAGCGGGCTCGGAGTCATTGATGTTTAGTAAGGCCGCCACGAAGCATAATTTGTAATAAAGATTCCATGGTTAAACCTAGAGGTGAAGCAGGACGTTTAAGTTTATGTTTGAAGCTCTTGAGAAACTCCTGGCCTTGTGTGCCGGAAATAGAGGCCTGTATCGACAGACCGTGTTAGCGTAACAGAGCGAATACCAACATAATCAGCATATGTTAATGGAGGCTTTATAGTCGGTGCTGCAGAGGAAAAGGGCAGGAATGGTCGCAGAGGCATTGATATATAATGGGAGCATTTTGACAGCTGGCGCAAGGGAAGTTAAATGTTTGGTTCAAAATCCTCGGGTTTGGTTTTGGTGTTGGGGTCGTCGCTGGTGAGAGCCGAGATGCGGGCTGATGCGGGAGAGTGATGTGCCTGCAAAATTTCGCGCGACCTCTGCCTGACTTTCTACTCTTCCTCTTCGACCTCCACCGTCGTCCATCTCTTGCGTTATTCCCGCCGCCCACTGGCATTTAGGAGCCCAAAACCTACAGTCAAGGACCCTCCTGGACGCTGCCTCGTCATCTACCTTCTCCGTGGACGAAGCCAACGCCTGATCCGTGACTTCGATTGTCGTGCCTGGAGTACTGCAGTACCTTTTCTCCCTCATCACTATCCACCACCTCAACTGTCCGCTGCACCAACCGGAGCCGGCGAGCCTTTCCCCCTCCGCTTCTATCCACTGCACGCATTCCTTACGGATAATTTCTCCCAAAGGTCAGTCTTGCCTTGTCACGTTGCGCCCGCGACGTCAAGCTTTCTTGTTCGCCCATTCTCCACTCCAAAAAATTATGTCCGTCCCAGGACGTTAACTAGCCCGCGATTCATTGCCTGGATTCATCAGATAGTTCGTTTTCAGGCTGTCTCTAGTCCTGGGTCGTATCCCACCCCCACATATTAGCTTGCCCCATGCCACGCTCCAGCCCTACTTTACACTCTTCGCGGCTGTCCTCTGCATGAGTTTCTCGTCATCCGTCCTCCTCTTACCAGCAAATCTCGAGCGACCCAACTCCCTCAAAAATTTTGTCCCCACTACCCCCCACATGGTCTCACAACCCTGCCACTGACATTTTACGCTTTCAGATATTCTAGGAAAATACCCTAGTCAAACACGCCATCAGCAGGCCCCAGCAACTCCCTACACCTTTTTTGGCCACTTCTTGATCCTGTATCGCGTATTACCGCACACTCTCGATCTTCCATACATTACATCACGGGACAAACCCACGCCTTCCGTGGATCCAGCTCAACAAGCCAGCGCACATCCAACTCAGGACTGTCACTACAGGATATATACGAGTAGCAAAGCTAAGTGAACTTGGTGGTTACAGAACGTAGGGTGCGGAGAGGTCAGAGTGTGCACCTCTCCGGACATAAAGGAGCTGAGTATCTGTACTGGCTCGCTCGCTGAGGTGCTCCCGCTAGGGATCACTTAAGCTATTTCTAATCGTCTCTGGAACGATTACGGGACCTTATTGTGTGATTGGGTAGACAATTCCCGTACAGAGGAATCATGGCTACCACACCGCGCCGATCGGGCAGCGACGTTGCCACCATCGCCGTCCCGTTCTCATATGCACAAGCAGCTAAGGGTATGTCCTCAGGAGCTTCGACTGGAGCCTCTAGTAAAGCTGCATCTGGGACTATAACGCCATCCAAAGACCCCACTCCAGTACCTGCAACGATTCCGATGGGTCCTTCGGGAATGAGCTGGGCAGATGATACTGAGGCCAACGCATCTTCAGCTGAGCAGGTACCAGAAAAATTTTCGGGTGGTCATGAAGCCCAGGTGAACGGCACATCACCCCAACCCAAACAAGGCACTTCCCAACAACAGAATTCGACATCAAACATTTCTTCTCCTGACTTTGGGACTTCATCTTCAACACTTATCAAAGATGACGATGTGTCCTCACTACCTAACACTTCTTCCGAATCGACTTGGGAGAACAAGTCACAAACTTCAAATTCTGTCGAAAAAGCAGCAGATCAAGGTGATAACAGTTCTGATAAGGGGAAGAGTAAGGACTCTGAAAAAGTACCTTTCAAACCTCTCCAAGAGGCACCAATACCAGCGGTCAATTATTGGAAGCAAAGGGCCAATGAAGCAGCTAAGGCCAAAGCAACTTACTCTAGCCCAATAAAGTCAGCCACATCATTTCCTAGTCAAACTTCGGTCAATGGAGCACCTCAAGGACCAAACGACAAGATCAGTGGGGTTCCCAGACCCGAGCCGAGAAAGAAGAGCAAAGCCAATGCTGGTGGCGAGGAATCAGATATGGCTGTGGCTACAGCTAAAGAGAAGAAGCAGAATATGGATATCAATAGCAAAGGTCGAGACGATGACCGGTCAGCGCAGAGCCGACGAGATACTAGACCAGATATCGAGGTCGAAAAGATTAAAAAGGGTGTTAAGTCAAAGGCTTTCGAAAAGGATGGGAAGGGGAATGCGGCCGTACTTCCTCCTCCAGTTCGAGATCAAGAGTCCTGGCCTACTCCTGACAGTGCTCAAGGTGAAGATAGAAGAAAGGTGCAAGAGAAAGGCGAAAAAGGAGAAAAGGAGCGAAACCCGAGCACGTCCTCAAGACCACACGGCAAGAATGAGTGGGTTCCAGTGCCGTATACACCCAACGTGATATTCAACACGCCTCTACCAAGCACTGGTCCTAGCAGGAGAGGGGGACGGGGAGGTGCTCGAGGAGGTGCCCAAGCTGGCGGTCGCGGAGGGCCATATGCTACAAATGGTACTAGCGCTGGTGAAAAAGATGGACCTGCTTCCGCAGTATTACCCAATGGCGATCTGACAAAGCGAGGGAGGTCTGATGGATCCGCGCCGCGAGATACATCCCCAACTAAGGGCAAAAGGACTATTAGTGTAGGTTCAACTTCTTGGAAGGATACGAAATCAGCGACGACTATAAGCGAAAGGGCCGTAAAACCGACAGCATCAGGAGATTCTGATGCAGTATCGAGGAGGGGATCAGTGCTGGAAGAGTCGGGTTCGGGACAGTACTCAAATGCACAATCCAGTATCTACCCACGGCAATATCCTTCAAGTCGACCAAAGCAAAATAGGAAATACGATGCTTCCGGTCCTGCAGACAAACGAAAGGACAGTGATCTGGTATCACCAACTAAAGAAAATATTCCTGCCACATATGGCCGGCGTTCTTCAATTGCCACACAGACAGAAGGTAAGCAAAAACACCATGGGCAATTAAATATGTTCCGCCAACGTAGTCGCAAAGAAACCCTTCCGCTAACTCCTACCCAACCATCAGAGGACGGAGGAAAGCGATCTTCAGGCGTGACGGAAGGGCAAGCCTCGCAAACCAAGCCGATTACCGGTGACCGCCGAGGTGGCCAATTCGGTTCGTTCTCCGGTCGTGATCGTCCTGAAAACAGAGGCCGCGGAGGTATGCGTGGAGGAAGAGGTGGTAACCATGGGTATCAAAACGCACATCACCCCAATGGTCATCAATTCCCTAATGGCCATGCTCCGTCGCTACAAACTTCATCCACATTCCCTCTACCTCGATCTCCCACTTCATTTCACCCAGAGCAACAGAACACCTACTTCCCCGCTCAATCGCCACACTCTCGGAACTATAGGGGCAATGGTCCCCGTTCGCAGTCCATGACTACAGATAATATATACGGTCGTGTTCCGGCCACATATTCTGGAGGACCTCAATCTATCGCGCCTATTCAAACATACGTGGGAGGAATGTACGACTACCCGGTTATGCAACCGATGAGCGCAGTCCCTTACAACCCGTATATGGAACAGTACTCCGTTTTCTCGATGGTTTCTATGCAACTGTGAGTTCTTGGCCTACTGGAAGGTTATTTATGTGACTAATAATTCTTAGGGAATATTACTTCTCTGTTGATAACCTCTGCAAAGACATGTTTTTGCGAAAACACATGGACTCTAAGGGATTCGTTTTCCTCGCTGTCATCGCAGACTTCAACCGTATCAAGCAACTCACGACGGATATGGAGCTCATCAGACTCGTCTGCTACCAATCGCGTAATATCGAGTTCCGGGTCGGTGTTGACGGCAAAGATAGACTACGGCGAAGAGAAGGGTGGGAGCAGTGGGTACTGAGCGTGGGTGAGCGTGATGTTTCTGCCCAGAATGATGGACCCGAAGAACTACATCACCCACCGGTTCCACATCCACAAGGGTTTGAGTCACAGCTCCTCCCTCGCTATTCTGGGGTCTCCGCTGCGTCGCCAACCAGTCCTGGGACCGCGTCCAATGATATTGCCTATCAGCCAGTGAACGGCACTCATTCAGTTGCGCCTGTGACTGAAAGTGCAACGAATGAACCTGTGTCAGATGGCACAGCATCCTCTGTGGTAGCCCAGTCTCATCTGGAAGACACCATATCCCCATATCATGGACCAATGCCTGCGACAGGGCCCGTAAATGGCGAAGAGGACTCTTTCTCGGATGAACAAGTGGAATCCTTGAGCGTGATCGTCCGAAAGCAAGAACCGGCTCAACAGCCAGTCTCCTTTCACCCCGCTGTTTCGCGAACCTTCTCAAACGGTTCCATCGATAGTAGAAACATCGACGATGAGCTTCATAAATTCGACAGCCTACAAGCCAACGTGCAAGTCAACGGCAATGGTCCTTCACAGGGGTAAGCCACAGGCGGAGAAGAGCATGTGGTGGCAGGATTCTCACTGATACCAATGGTTTTCTAGTGATGACGGCAAGAAACAAGATGAACCCGAGAGGTCTTTGAGTCTATCTTTACCTGGCAAAATTCCCACCATGAATCCTGTTCGTCTTTTTTGGGTTAAAGACAAGGATGCTCCTGTTGAGTCGCTGCCACCTGATGCGACATACGAATTCTATACCCATTTACGCTCAAAAGCCCTTGAACAACGTCATATCGCTTCCGCTGGTAATTGTCCCTACGACATGGATGTTTTGTATCAGTTCTGGTCTCACTTTCTTATCCGCAACTTCAACACCCGTATGTACGACGAGTTCCGCCACCTTGCCTTCGAGGATGCCATGCAAAAGATGTCCGACGTTGGAATGAGAAATCTTATTAAATATTATGGGGAGTCATTGTCGAGCCAAAGCACGATACGCGAGCGCATTGCTCGCCATTATGTGGACTTGGTCAAATCAGAAAATCCCGATTACGAACGGCCAGCATTCAAACAGCTTAGATCTGCATGGAGGAATGACGCACTAAATTCAAAAAATCGCAAAAGAATTAGCAGTTTCATTGACGTTGATCTCAAGACCTCACTCGAACTTTAAGGTGGTATCCTGCTTATACCTAGGACGATCTTGGCTTGTTGTCCATACCTATTTACGACTCCTCAATGCATGCGGACCTTGCCTCCAGTGGAAGTGTTCGGTCGAGTATTCATTTTCTCCTAGGATAGGGGTTATTCTTGTGGTTCCAGCCTCTTCTCTCCGACAATGCTAGGGATATATCTTGTGTTGTTTTTCAAAAGTTTCCACTTGGGCGTTCTCACACGGCATGTCAGGAGGGTTGCATTTTTCACTATTGCTCGACGAAAATAGATTTTCGACTTGACGGACTCGGGTGCTCATGTCTGGAGCTTTTCTACGAAATATTTGAACTTGGAAAGCCGGGGTGGGTTGTTTTGCAAGCCGGCATGGGTTTGAGGATGGTATAGTGGTGCCTTCCTTTTTTCCTCTTTATGACCCACTTCTCCTTATCTACTTTGTCTTGCATAGCGGCATTGTATTCGCTTCAGGATCTTGTCCTTCTATCCGCTGTTGCGTGGGCTTAAACTTTGCTCTGTTCACGTAGTTCAGCTGGCCACAGTGGTCCGTAAATAAAAAAGATGTTTGCTCCATGTTTCTTTTCCTAGGTTATGTATTACTGCTATTTGATGTAACTGGAATTCTTAATACCGCGACCTAGAGCAGAGCTTTCGGTGTGGGCGGGGATCGATGCTGCCAAGAAGTCGGAATTCTCCGGAGTGACGCATTCGACAAGCACCGCCACCCAACCTAAAAGACCCTTCCCCCACAACTTGATCTTCTTTGTTCTTCCTCCCTCTATCCCAGAGTCTGGTCGTAGACACTCCACCATGGCGCCCACGGTGGCCCACCTCCATAAACTGGTGGCCAAGAATGCGAAAGTGTTCAAGTATGTCGTCGCTGCTGTAAACTAGATCTCAAACTCCACTAAAGGTCTCATAGGGCTGCCTGGAACAACACAGCACGTCTCATACAGAATCAACTTCCGCCTTCTCTCAGGCCTACTCAAGCCCAACTCCAACCTGTTCTCGCGCGCAATCCACCGCGCCAACCTATACACCCTACCGCTTTTCTAAAACAGAGTAAGGGTAAATGGTACACGACTCATAGCACCATCAATGCCACTGTTCGGCGATTCACAACTTCATCGATACGCTCCTCTGGCGTCAAATATGATCGATCATCTTTTCCGAAGTCTCGAATTGGAGCCGCTGTCAATGGGCTTGCTGGTCGAGCGCCGTTTGCCTCCACTCTCCGTCCTAATCTGACGGGAGGTACACTGAACCGAACTGCAGGAGGGTACGCTTTGGGGTCTGGCAGGGCAGGGTCAGCAAGATATTTTTCGCATACTCCCGCTGCGCCTGCACAAGTCATTCAGAATGTCTCCCAGGCCGTACGTGCTTTCCTGATCTCGGGCCAGAAAGCACAGTTCGATGGTGTCGATCCGGCAACTGGCGAGAAGCGATATAAGTCCGTGACTGCTTTACAAGAACAGGTTAATCGGAAGATGAGTAGGTTCCCAAAGGCCACTCCCGGGTCATTTATTGACTTCAGTATTAACCCTACTGTTACTGCACTCACTCCACTCAGCGCTATTTCCGGCTACTCCCATTTCGCACAAGAGAAAGAGACCCTTAACAGTGAAGGCCTCCTTGACATGCTTTCCGTCGACTTCTCGAGAGCTCTCAAGGAGCTTTCCACTGTTTTGAATGATTTGAAGCGTCTGTCCGCTTTAGGGGACCTTCCAATCACATACCACTCATCGACTTTGCGGGTACATTTCCCGGGCTGTGACGCGGAAACTGTAGAGAAAATATGCAATGAGCTTGGTGTTCAGCGTGGTGTCGTTGGTCAAGATGAAGACTTTGACGCCTTTGTCGGCACCGAAATTGCATTGCTCTTCCCTTTCGCTCCTAGCGCTACGCCTTCGGAGAACTCTTTCTTTGCAAAGTCTGTATCGGAGCGGCAAGAGCAGATCGACTGGCGTCATATGCTATCTCCAGAACACCTATCGACTCCCGAGGAATACTCGACGCATTCGGAGGACGGTTTGGACTTTGAGGATGTGGGTGACAATAATCCGTGGCTTTCCTCTCCTTCGGGATACGAGAGCTTGCATACTAGCGATATCGACGACTTTGCGACTTTTCGTGAAACGCCTAACCACCATACCCCTCTCGAGTATCAGGGTATCGAAGGGATCTATCGGTTCATGGAACAATGCGAATCTACTCGGAGGTAAATAACGGTCATTACGGGAGGCGGCTTCTTCAGGCTATAAGTTGGAAGCTATTTGATCATTCGGATCCAAACCGGCATCATTAGGCAGCGTTTTCCTTTGTCGAGATAAATAAAGAACATATCCACATTCTCATGTTTGAAAATAGGACAATCAATGGAAAAAATAGGCTACACGGACGGACTCGCTTAGGCTTTAACATCTACTTCCTTCAACTGACACTGTGATGGCCACCGAGATATATGCATTGAAGTTTGCAGGCGCGAAAGCGATGAAAAGCAGCCCCGAGGTCAGTACTTAAGCATTAGCTTGGCAGCATGAGCAGCATTGGTACCTGGTTATTACGTATGACGAATTCAGAAACGCAAAGGTTGGCTTAGCAGTTCCCCGCATGGGCTATCGGGAAGCGGCACTTGGTCAGCTTCTTCCCCCACTACGCCTCTAATGACTCCAGTTGCGGTCGTAAAAAGTTATTATTTCCGCGCGGAAATCGCTATGCCCGCCTTTATTCCGTCCAGACATCCTGCCCAAGGAGATACCGTCCTTCACCTTATCTCATTTGACATAGGTAGAATACCTCTTCAACTACCCACTCAAATTCCCCCTAGTTCTTCCTTTGAGCTTCAATTGAAGCCCTCCCAATGACGGCTACTCTGCAAGCGACACCACCGGATATCATACGTGGAAACTCCGAGACACGCCTTTCTACCGCAAGAGAATCGATTGCTCGATCTGACAAAAGTAGTGATGTAGAACAGGTCGCTATAGGCGCAAAATTTGGAGATATTCCACCCAATGGTGGATATGGCTGGGTTTGCGTGGTATGCGTTTTTTTGATCAATGCGTGTCTAGGATTTTGGGCTGACAGCGCTAGTAGTCACACTTGGGGATTGAACTCTTCCTATGGCGTCTTCCTGGCGCACTACTTGAGCACAAATACTTTCCCGGGTGCAACAAGGCTCGACTTCGCATTCATTGGCGGCTTGTCCATATCTCAAGCACTTCTGATATCCCCGTTGGCTACTGCCATAACACGTTTATACGGCACCCGCGCGACTCTCCTTTTTGAGACTGTTTCCCTTATCGGCGCGTCTTTCGCGAACAGGATATGGCATCTTTTTCTGAGCCAAGGGATTTGCTTTGGTTGGGGTATGGGATTCCTCTTCGTAGGCTCGGTGGTTATTGTTCCTCAATGGTTCACCACTCGCCGAAGCCTCGCGAACGGAATATCAACCGCCGGATCTGGATTAGGCGGTTTGATATACTCCCTTGGAGCCCAGACCATGATTGATCGCATTAGCCTTGGATGGGCATTCAGGATCTTAGGCATACTGGCTTGCACCGTCAATCTGATCTGTGCGGTTTTGATCAAGGATCGCAACAAACAGATTGGATCTTCGCAATTGGCATTCGATTATCGGCTGCTTCGTCGACCTGAGTTTATCCTCCTGCAGATATTTGGATTTCTGAGTATGCTAGGCTATATTGTCTTGCTCTTCTCTCTGCCGAACTACGCCGAATCCGTAGGGATGACTGCGAAGCAGGGCTCAATAATAGGGGCTACGTTGAATCTTGGGCAGGCTCTCGGACGTGGCCCCGTTGGTTACTTTAGTGATGCAATGGGCCGGATCGATATGGCGGGCACGACGACGTTTCTAGCGGGGCTGTTCTCACTGGTAATCTGGATATTTGCAAAAAGCTACGGTGTCCTGATATTCTTTGCGTTAATTGGGGGGACCGTTGCGGGCACATTCTGGGCGGTAAGACAAGTTTTTCTACCTTTCCTATCAAGCCAAACTATTGGCCATTGAAGAGCAGTCATCACTGACATTTCCATGTCTAGGTGGTTGGACCTGTTACGTTAGAAGTAATCGGAGTTGTCGACTTACCATCTGCGCTCTCTATTACATGGATAGTGCTCGTGCTACCAACGACATGTAAGTCACCAAGTTCGTGTATTGGTCGATCTAGGCTGACATTGCAGTCTCTGAACCTATCGCTCTCGAGATTGTCGCTAGGAATGGTGGAAACTACCTTAGTGCACAACTTTTCACTGGCTTTATGTACATTGGCGCAGCTGTTTTTATGTGGTTTGTAAGAGCATGGAAGCTTGGGGAGCTTGAGTCTAAGGCTGTGGCAATATATACATCTCCCGACAAGCTTGACCTAGTGACAGAAACGCTTTCGCGAGGCACAGGTGACAGGCACGGTGGAGATGTCCCAAGGAAGACAAGTTTCTTCAGACGCTTGTTCAAATCAGGAAGAGTATAGACTTGGGCTGCACTCGTATGCACGTACTGCGTCCTATGATCCATTCCTTATCTGTTTCTCTATCTTCATACATCAGTAACAAATATTTGGCGAACTCAGATAAAGACAAAAAGAATGCACTTGGTCCAGGGAGCATCCTTTCTGACAGTCCCCTGGAGCCTGCCGAAAGTACGCGTTTTGTAACAACAGGAGTCACCTTTCGCCCTATCTTTGCCCCTACTAAATCATAAGCATATATCTTTCTGCTTCGTGGCGAGTCTTCTTCTACCTTGTGTGTGCCCAATATTTAGGGCTTTTAATTTTCGTAAAACTCCTCTTATAGGATTATTTCAACCCTGAATTACAGCATCAAAAACTCCCACTTAATTTCAGGTCCTGCGTTATGTCTGGCAAAAGTGTTTGAATATCGTCAAAGAACTATAGGTGTGTATGTGCGGCTATCGCTGAATAAATTATGCCTCACGTTTTCTTATTTATATAGCAAACCTGATGCATAACCTGTAATCGATTGTGCGGCGTACAATTTGAAAACCATCATCAAGTGGTAGAAGCAAGGTATCTGTCTAGAGGAAGAATACTTAAGGGCTTGGGAGATAATCAAAGGCTTTCAAGACGTTAGTATAAGAGGGTAAGAATTGGACTCTAGACACAAATTACTTGGGGCATTTTATCGGAGCTCGACGGGCAACACTGTTCCGTATTATTTCTAAGGCTTTTTAGAAGCCTCCGAAAGTTCTTGTAATGCATGCCTATTGCAGAAGGAGGCTCCACACTTACAGTTATGCGTAACTGGACAGAAATTTAAGTGATTTCCGATGATTTTTTACGATTTTGTGACAAGAATTGGCCTTCGAAACTCTGGAATACTTATCGCCCGCATGCCCGCGATGGGGTAGATTACCCTCTGAGTGGCGTACATACTAGAGCAGATGCATAAGGAGGTGAGCTGTGTCATCTCAAGTATCACGACATTCACCCTCTGTGCCTCATTTATCGACTCCTGCTCAGGGTGCTACCTCCTGCAGCTAAGCCCAGCCAGCAAAACGTGCGGGATGGCCAGGTGTCGCAGCCAATCGGTCGCGCGGTTGCTGACTACACGCTCTCCTTTCCAATTGCCAACATTTCTCTGGCGAAGCTGCCGCACACTCTCTGAACGCCCCCTCTCCGCCACGACTCGCTATGGTGCTTCGCAGTGTCAACACGTCCTCGGCGCCTTGTACATTGTCTCCCAACCTTATGTCGCTCCTTTAGGCCTGTACATCCTTTCTTTTGTAAACATTTCTAGCGCGTCACAACCCGGCTTTCCGCCTCAACACTCTCCTCACAGCCTCCGGACGCGTTGCTTGCATCCAGAGGACTTAAAGCCTCGTGTTCTCTAGAACGAGCGACCATAGCCTCGCTCGACGAGTTAGAATCGTGGAAGGTGCGCGTTTTTCCGTCAAGAAATACATGACGCGGCGTTAAATGTTGAATGCAAGCTCGACGGATCACCACATCTTCACCTACCCTGCCCTCATCGCCTCCGCCTGCTTTGTTGCAGGAAGGTGAAGCAGATAGCCCCGCAGAGGCGCGTAGTGTACCCTCTCCGGCACAGACTCTGTGGACAGCACTCCCTTCTCCAACCCAAACCCTGGGCCATTCAAGCCCGGAACTGCCTCCGCTCCCTTCTTTAGCAGCCCTTGGTGGTATTCCGCGGACTCCGTCAACAGTTGCGAGACACCAAGCAACTGATAGCACATACTATACTGCGAGTTGGGGGTCTCCGTATCAACGCCCTCCGCCGGGGTTCAACGTAGGTTCTACACTGCGAGGGCATTCGGCTTTTGGGAGTGACGACCTTGAAGAGGACTCTTCGAATTTCCAGTTTGGGCTTGACCATCTACTCCCGTCTCGGCTACTAGAAGACGACTCTCCAAATAGATTCGGCCTTGATCACCTTCTTCCATCTCGACTGCCTGTCAATCAAGCTGTAACGCCTACGAAGTCGACATTCACGTCTAGAACAGGTGCACCAGAAGCGACTCCTCGGCCACCTGCTATCAACGCATCGGGTTCGCCACCGGAAGAGCTTCTGAACGGGCCAACTGGTGATTGGGTCCGGCAATTTTTGGCTGGAGAGTGGAGTGACGAATCCACCAAAAGTGAGTCAGCGGCACAAAAATCTGAGCAGGGACAAGAGGATAGACCTGGCCATCAGACTGAAAACAAAAGGAAAGGGCATAAGTCAAGGAAGAACAACTTGACCCTGAAGCAGCAAGATTTCTGGGCCTACTTTAGCAAAGACCAAAAAGAAACGCTTGGCAAGATGATGGCCTCGAGGCACGCGGCTGCTCCGCAGATGCGGAAGACGTCAACAAGTCAAGGACCACAGTCCTTGCCAAGTCCAATATCTGCAGACAAGCCTTTGCCTCCTCCGCCCATGGAAGATGGACCCCCCGTCTCCCCAAACCCTGCCAGGGAACCTTCTCCCAAGCCACTAACACCGGGGCCTGTGCAATCCCCTCAGGCACCTCGTCCACCGAAGCGAGTTACGTGGAAAAGGAAGACTTGTTGCATCTCCTTCCCAGCCGAAATTCCAAGGGGTACACCTGGCTATCCGCCGCCGCCACTCAGCTCAGAAGAAGTTGCTGCTCGAATGCATCGATTTGAGCAGGCCGGCTATGATACTCGAGGGTTTGGTCATTGGAGGGATGGGAATGATGCTGCTGCCTCCGAGTATCTTGGACAAAATCGGAGTATCTTTCCAGATTATAGTGACTATCAGGAGGAGCGGAACAGTGGACCATTCCGAGTGCGAATCCCAAATAAGTCTGAATGGGAGGCCTACGTCAATTACCTCATGGAGCAGAAGCTGCGTGCCCTTGGCGTGAGCATAGGTGGCGAAGAAGAAGAGATTCCAATGTCTCGTGAAGCATCCTCTCAGTATCCGGCTCTGCCTTTCTCGCCACCTCTGCCAACTTCGTCGGCTGGTAGTCAACGTCTGGGCCAGCATGGCGGTGTTCTATCCGGGACGTTTCCGCATGGACCGTCTCCAGGCCACACTTCGACGCGATCGATTGCTTCTCCGATTTCGCCGTTCGGTAATCCTCGCGCTAACATGCATATGCATAGGCATTCTACGTTCACATCACCGGCCAACTTCCCGCAGCAGCAGCCTACACCACCCAGTCTTGCCGGTTGGTCACCACAGCAGTACCTTGGTCCGCAAGGTGCGCGCGGTGGATCGCCAGCATTGCCGCTCAATAGGACAGATCTTGGAGATGGCATATCACCTATACCGCCGTTTGGCTTCAGGCAGAATCAGTTACCCCTCCCACAAAAGGAAGATTATTTGCTTCAGATGCAACAACAGCAACTCCAGTCTCAAATACTACACCAGCAGCAGCAATTGCTCAATCTCCGGCCTGCATCTACCCTTGCAGAGGTCCCTGAAGATGAGGCTGAGGAAGACGAAGTGGCTGAGATAAAACAAGCTAATCAAGCTGGGCCACAAATCGCTGTTCCAACTCCTCGTGGCCATCGCCATAATATCAGTGAAAACCTCGAACGGGAAATCCGTGATGCGGAATATCACCTCGAACATGCCATTGACAAGCAGCTTGAGGAAGGGGGCGAATTCAGCACCGAGTCTCGATTTGGTGGTCAGGATTCGATGGCAGAGAATATCAAATCACCGAATCCCCATGCTAACAGCTCTGCCTGGGAGGAACCACGGCCAATTGAGCAAGTGATACAACAACCACAACGCCATACTAGAACCCATTCTTTAACAAAGCCTCAACGGCCCGTTTCCTTGGGATATAACTCTCAGGCTACGGAAAGCCAACGTGGCGACTTGAGCGATGATGCGAAGACAAACATATCGGAAGTTACAAATCCAAGTCTGGAAGAAGGCAAAACACGTGACGCAACGAAACGGCATTCTAAGAGCACTTCTCAAGCGAGTAATAGTCGAGTGGATTCAAACTTGTCTTTCAGTCAGCCGGGACCTATTCACAACAAGCATACCTCGAAATCCTCAACGTTAAAGCTTAATGTTGAAGCCAAGGAATTCAGATTTAATCCAGCTGCCTCCTTCAGCCCTGGTAACTTCGCACCCTCTGGGTTTGGCTTCCAGCCTACTGTCAGCAAACCTATTAGCCAAGGAAACGCATTAGTACCTCGAAGCAACAAGCCTAGCCTGGATGGCTTGGGCACTGGCTTTAACGTTGCCGCCCCGGCTTTTAAACCTGTTGGGATGAGTGGATCCTCCCTTCCAAGGAGCGATTTCGACTTCTTATCGAAAGGACCGACCTTCAAGCCAGATGCTCCAGCATTTAGTCCATCGATTGCGAGCCCTGGATTTACCCCAAGCGCGTCCGCCCCCGTTCGTGGCAATAGCTCTTCTCGAATTTTCGGAAATTTCAACTTGAATGCTAATGATATCGTTAAGCCTGCAAGAAGATCTAAGGCTGTACCAATTATCAGACCAGACAACACACAGCAGCCTGTCAAGGAAGCTGAAGACAAGGAAGATGAATCTGGGCGTATTACACAGGCTGATGGACGGGAGAAACGAGCTCGGCATGGTCATGATGGTGGCGACCAGGTGCCTCAATTCGCTATGCCTACGCATCCTCTTAGCGAGACTACCCAGTTCCAAACGGCTAAACAAGACCCGCAAACAGAGAGAGCATCGGCGCCTGAGGATAAGGAGAATCAATCTCCAAATGCAGAGCAAGGCCAATCCAAACCAGAGGATTCAATGCCACTGCCTACAACCAGTATGACTCGAGAAGACTCGTCGTTTGGCGCCAATGTCCATACACCCAAGACAGACGAGATGTCAGCTGGTACCTTGACCGATTCTAAGACTCCCACCGAAGAACATCCTTTTCGCGATACGGCAAATTCTACTCCATTTGTTGAGGAGCCCACGAAGCCGTTCACAAAGAAACATACAAGCAAAGGCTCCTTATCCGCTACTGCCAAACCCTTTGAGTATAGGCCGCAATACGGGTCTGGCTTCGATTTTGGTCTTCATGTTACTAAGCCTTCCGTGACTCCAAGTGACGATTTTGGAAATACTCACATCAGTCCTCCTCGTCATGTCAGCCGAAGCCCCACAACTACCTTCCGTCCAAGTGATGATGGATCTTACCAAACTGCGCCTGAACCTCGCAAGCATGTGCCGTATCCAGAAAGTGAAAGCATCGACTATGATTCCTACGTGCATCCTACATTTAATGAGATTGATGCTGTGATGAAGCACCTGAATGAAGAAGGTTCTGATTTTGGAGTTGAAAGAGTCGAACCTTCTTGGGATCAGTCCACTGCTGGGAGGTCACTTCATGATTTCGAGCACAGGGACCTACGGCCAACCTCCCATTTCCGAAGCGATGCTCCAAGCCCCAGCCCACGTCGACTTTATGCTCCAGCTTCCGGAACTCTAGGTGCCTCCTCGACTTCAATTACACATGATCCGTTTAGCGATGAACGTGCTGGTTTGGCTTATGAATCTCCCGTTCACCGTCTTAACAATGCGGATGATATCCCTATAAGTGATTGGGACGAGGGCATCTCTTCCGAGGGAGAAGACAAGATCCAAATGCGCAGTCGTTTCTTCGATAGCCATGTCGATGGCCTCATTAGTCGACTGCTGCAGAGCCGTCTCGACCCACTTGAAAAGAACCTGCAGGTAATTCAAGACTCCATTGCAACGATATCCCAAAGGCCCGGACGAGGTCGTCGAAGCATGTCCAACGATCGCTTGGACAGCGACGCAGATGACGAGGATGATGAAGCTGGTCCGGACTTTCATTACCGGAATCGATCACCGAGGAAAGACCGCAAGCTTGAAAAAATTCGAGCCATCGTTATGGATGCGCTTGCAGCCCACCAGCCCAAAGATATATCGGCTCTGGCTCTAGCTCCTGCGCCTCCGCCAGTGCAGCCACACGTAGACATGTCTGAATTCTATCAGGCTCTCGGTGACTTGAAAGCCTCAATCGCCCGCACTGCATCTTCCAGTGTTCAACCAGAAGATTTCAGAGAAATGATCGAAGAAGCTCTCAATCGTCAGAATACAGCTATAGTTCAACGTATGGAAAGCCAGGTCGCAGAAGAGAGAGAACTTCGTATCGCCGATCTGGAATTGATGTTCAAGGAGGCGACTTTGCGCATCGATGCAGAGGTTGAAGCACGGAAAGTGATGGAAGCTCGTGAAGCTGATACACAACGTTTGCTGAAGGTCACAGAGGAAGAACTCTCTCTACTTCGCGAGGCTGCTCGTGATGATGCCCACAAGTTGCGTGCATTGGATGAGGCCTGCAAAGATGCGCGGTCAAAGGTTGCCTCTTGTGGGGGTGCCGAGAAGGATCTCCGTGCTAAACTTGCCGCTTCGAAAGCAGAGACTGAAGAACTGAAGGCCCAGGCTGTTGCTTACGAAAATGCCCAGGAGGATCTGAGGAAGAAATTGTCTGCCATTACTGCAGAGAACGAAGCTCTCCAATTTACTTTGGAAGAGTATCGCCTTTCCAGCGCTAAATGGCGAGATGAAATTCAGCAAGCCAATGAAGAGAAAGAGAGCCTGAAGAAAGCTATTGACACTGCGAAATTCCAAGCTGAAGAGGCTACCCGGATCCGAGAAGCTATGCGCGGAAAACTGGAGAAGCTACAACAAGATATGGTCGTTGCATCTGAACAAGTTGCTGCTGAAAGAGCTCAGTGGCAGAAGAGCGATGAAGAGCACATGAAGAAGTACGAAGTTTTGAGCGCTAGGATCGAGGCTGAAGGTCGCACAAGAGAAAGGCTTGAAAGAGAACTTGAAAGACTTGGGAGTCAAGAAATAGAAGGCATGAGGTTGAAGGTTACTCTGGAACAAACCCAGAAAGCCAACTCTAGACTCGAAGAAACCATTAATAATCTAAAGCGGGAGTGTGCGGATCACCAAAAGGCGGCTGAGAAGTACCAGCGGGAGTTTCAGGAGGCTAGGGAAGCAGGACGAGTGGAAGTGCAGCGTACACGCGCGCTCATGGAAGCAGACGTCGAACTTGCTAACGACCATGTCAACATTGTACGTGCTGAACTCGAGAGCGAGATCGCGAGAATTCGGGCTGAGATGGACAACGTCCGCATGGACGCTGACACTGCCAAGGCTCGACATGAACTTCTTTTAGATGAGGCAGCGGATGCAAGGAGACAAGCGTTAGAAGATGCTCTTCAGTCAAGGAAAGCAGCGTTGCAAGAACAACGAGACACGTACGAACGCCGCATAGAAATGCTCCTGAAAGAGCACAGTAGGGCCCTAGAAATTGCCCTTGAAGACAAGCAGCGTTCTGAATCCCACCTCAACGAGCGTCTTGGTCTTGCAGGTGCCAAGCTAGATCATCTACAAGACAAAGTCGAGCATCTTGAAGAGAAATTGTCTGTTGCTAAGTCTGCTGCCCATGCCGCTGCCCAAGCTGCTCAATCTGCCAAGGCTCCCACATCACACTACTCAAACTCACCACGAATTCCAGAGAAGGTCTCACCGCAAGCTCTCCGCGAATCAATCGTCGCTCTGCAAGAGCAACTTCAGGAACGCGAATCTCGCATTGAATCGCTCGAGCACAGCCTCTCTGAAGTCGACACCGACGCTCCAGCGAAGCTCAGAGAGCGAGACACTGAGATTGGGTGGCTGCGCGAGCTTCTAGGCGTCCGCATCGACGACCTTAACGACCTCATCAACGCCCTGTCTCAACCATCTTTCAATCGCGAAACCGTCCGCGACGCTGCTATCCGCATCCGAACAAACTTGCAAATGGAGCAGCAAGAGAAGGAACGGCTTATGACTGGTGGACAGACCTTTCCCACACTAGCCAGCTTGTCGAATTTTGCATCCCCGAAAGCTGCGCAGCTGGCAGCAGCGTTTGGTAGCTGGCGCAAGGGCCGAGACACAGCGACAAGCTCACTTTCTGGAGCGTCCACTAGCACATCCCGCACACAGACGCCCTCCCGCAGTGTGCCTGCGCCTGCGAGCCAAGGCTTCCTATCCGGTCTCATGACACCACCTACATCGAACCTACGCCGCACCCCACTAGCGTCATCTGCTATCCGGCCACATAACTCGCGGTCAACTTCAAGCTCAAGTGCCTTCACGCAAAATTCTGTTGTTGGTTTCCCTAGTCTTGGGAAACAGGCTTTAGCGGGAGCAGAGCAACGGGAGCCCAGCACACCGCCGCTATTACGAAAGGCGAGCTATGATCAGGACGCGGAGGATGGACGGTATAGCGAGAATGGGTTCTACGATGATGAAGACAGCACCGTTGATGGGAACCCAGGGGAGGTGAGAGGATTTGATGGATTTGGCCCAGGACTGCATAGATAATTATAAGCGAATCTCTTGGGCAGAAGATTCGTAGGAATTAGAACAATTGGGATGGAAGTGGAGGGCACGTCAGGACTATTACAACAGACTCTTATTTCCTTTGTACAAAATTTCCTTTTCTCATGTTCTTTGCTGAGCGCTTTCCTATGTTACCGCTTAGCGTCCTCTCTCTTTGTTACGTGTGTCATTTTGGATCATTTCAGAGCAGGTGTACTTCGAGCGGCTGGAAATACCCCCCTTTTCCCGAGATTGTCAGAATTGTTAATTTGTTTATTAGAAATACCCCCATCTTCTGCCCTAGGTTATAAGTGGCTCAGACTGAAAATTTACCTCCTACTATACATTTTATAATTGTCTCATGTTTTCCCCTTAACCACAACTACCTTCCGTCCAAGTGATGATGGATCTTACCAAACTGCGCCTGAACCTCGCAAGCATGTTTTCCCCTTAACCTGGGTCTTGGCTTGTGCATAGCGCGTGGTGCAAGTTTTGGAAATTTGACATAATGGTGGTGCGTGTGATGATGGGTTTGCCCTGCTGTTGCTACAATAGAGCACCTTTTTTCCACTCATTTTTTAATAAATGAAGTTGTAAGAATTATTGATATAGGAGTTCACAGACTGTCTCCACTCGCAGATAGGTATGATTTGGTCTGTTTGCGGAATCCAGTTGTATGTGGTAAGATGACAAGTGAAATCGTAGAAAATAAATTAGTTTAGAAGACACAGCTGAGCTTCTGTTGTGGGATTTATGTGAGACAGAGGGGTGGACTATATTCCTGTTTTAATTCTATATCCAGCTCTCCCAACAAAACACAACAACAGCAGACTGGATATTACCGTGCGCATAGACAAGAGAGCAGCAACCCGCACTAGAGTTTTATCCACAACCCTAGGCTAGACCGCTGAGTCACTAATACCCCGACACTGCTCAATAAGGGCCCTAGCGAAAAGCGCATACGCTGAAGGGCAAATACCGTCTCAGTCGCGAATTTCCCACAGCAATACAGGATTTGGAGGTTGATACATGATATATGTCCCAAAACCGGAGACCGACTAAAACCTTCCTTGGAATACATGGAAAACCGCCAGGCCAGACTGAGCAAGCACAAATGGACACAACACAGTGGCAAAGCCTGGGCCTGGAAGAACAAGTAACTAGGGGCTAGCTGCGGCTTCAGCTTTGGCTTTGTACCCGTAGGAGCTTTCAAAATCGCGGTAATATCGCGTCTTGTCCGCAGCAGCCATGTCTTCGTATTTCTAGATTCGGGGAGCATAAGCCGTCGGTGTTGGAGCTTTGAAGGGAGTAAGTGCGGCTTACCTTCTTCTCGCCTGCGCTAAGTGTTTTGTACTCCGAGGCCATGAGCTTTGTAGCTTCAATCAAGGGGATGTCCTTGAAGTCGCCGGATTCACGACGCTCCATCATGAAAAATAATATTCCATTTTTGGGAGACTTAGCCTGTCGATCATCTTCAATCCGTACAACTTTGCTACCAGTCATTTTGTGCTTGCGTTTAAGGGCTAGGCGCGCGAAATTGGCATCACGAATCTGTTGAGGCGTATGCTTTAAGACCCATGCCTTGTACTCAGTCTCGTTGGCAGCTTGATTCTGATTTGCAAGGTGATTGTAGTGCTGCGACTCGGTCAGCAAGACTCGTGCGATGCCAGGACTAGTGTTTCACTGCCTCGTATACTAACCTCCCTCTCAGCCGGGGTGAAGTCCTTGTAAAACTGGGCCAACTGTTTCACACCTTCAAGATGCTTCTGGCCGTTGCTCACCGCCTTCTTAACATTCTCCGCTATGTAAACAGTCCATGCAGTGTATGGGCGCTTCTTAGGTTCTGCGAGGGCCTTCCTTTTGAGCTCGTTGAGCTCATCCCTAGCCTTTTTGGCAGCAGCTTTCTCCAGAGCTTTCTCTGAGAGGGGCTTCTTGACCACCTTTGCCTTTGCCTTTACCTTTGCCTTTGCCTTCTTTTTTGGTGCAGCCCTTCTTTTCGCAGCAGTCGTCTTTTCCTTCGGCGCGGCCTTCTTCGGCGCGACCTTTTTTGTGGCTCTTGTCTTCTTCACGGTCGTCTTTGCTCGAGTAGTCGTCGTCGCAGGTTTCGTTTTCGCCGTGACATAGGATCGGCGGTGTATGGCGGAAGAGAGCTTATACGCATGAGAAACGGCACAAATTGAGGTGGCTTTGTGAGTGATGGCGGCTCGGTGGATTAATCGGGTGAGCTGCGACAGGTCGTGTGTTGATGTTTTGGGTACATCGGCTGCCAGGCGGCAGAGAAGGCCGCGGGCCAACATGAGCGATATAAAATTCAAAAGTCGAGACTATAAAGGAATGCGACCACACTTCTTTGCTTAGCAGGCTGTTTAAGGAATGCGGAGCGCGGCAGTGGGGGACGGTTGCGCGTGAAACAAGCTGCAGTGTAGGGGAGGTTGGGCCTTCGTATTGGATAAATGAGTGTGGGATTAGCCGAGTGGCGTAGAGCTTGTCATGCTATCCCTTAACCGTCCATAAAGCTAGCGGTCCGTGCGGAACACCAGATCAGAACAACGCGTATAGGCTGTATAGATTTGGTCAATACAAACTATCAACTATGCCCCCCAATTATACTCCCAATGATATAGACCTCGTTCAGCCGACCCAATATAACGTTCAGCCAAATCGTGCCTCGAAAAAGCCTCCCTCAGAGCCTTGGCCGTTGCCCGATTTCGAACCTCTCTACATCAGCTGTATATTCTTGAGCACGGTAATTTTAATGCATTGATTTGATTGGTAAATCCTTATCGATAACATGTGGACGAATTTTGGCGGGTTAAGGCCAAGCTTTATCTCTCCTTAAAACTCTTATTAAACTACTCTTTCTATAATATATACTTTTAAGTAGATAAATATATAGGTAAGTTTAATCTATAATATCTACTACCTACCGTCGGATTTTAATAAAAATGGTACCGTTAGATTTGTCTTATTAAGCTCTATATTTTACGTTATATAATTATTTTAGTAGAGCGCGTGGCTATAAAGTTAATTTAAGCATTTTATTCAACTTGGTTTCGGCGGGAAAACGGGAGATTTTGGTGCAGAGCTTTAAAAGGATTTTTGCATACGCCAAACAGCTTCGCATCCGTAGAAGAACCACCCACGCCACGGGTCGTCAAAAACTCTGCCCTGCCCGCTATTCCTTCTCCTAAATATCCCACATTCGGCCTTTGGTGGGTAACTACATATTTCTATCTGGGGTACCCGAACATTTTTGAAGGGGCACCTACGGTCTAATCTAGAATCTAGACTGTAAAATTGAACAAGAACGCTCAAACATAGTTATCCAGTCCTTTTAAGATTACAACACTTTATGGCTGCGCAAAATCAGCGTTTGGCATACGAGGGTGCCATTTGGTGAACTTACCTCCAATGATGATCCTCATCACCATATTGAATACCCTCAATCCAGTCCTTCATCTGTTGTGCAATCGCGCCCGCTTCCTTGCCCTCTTCCAGTCCGCACTCCACTGTGCGGCCCTTCCAACTAATATTCCGCACGGGACTCACCACAGCTGCGGTACCAGCACCAAAGACCTCTATCATGCGTCCCTCGTCTGCAGCATCTGCGAGCTCTTTCATTGTGAACTTTCGTTCTGTGACTTTCCAACCTTGTGGCTCAAGTCTCTCGCGTGCGAGACCCAAAATCGAGTCTCGCGTGACACCCTCCAGAATAGTGCCATCAAGCGGGGCAGTCAATAATTCATTCTGGCCCGTCTCCTTGTTCTTCACCGCAGCGAATAGATTCATTGTTCCGACCTCGGTGATGTATTCCTCCTCTCCGAACAGCCACAGGTTTTGGTGGAATCCTCGGCTCGCTGCTTGCATTTGCGGCACTATGCAAGGAGCATAGTTTGCGCCAAGCTTCTTGTCTCCTACACCACCTGGCCATGCGCGCACAGCGTAGTCAGTTGCTTCTAATGATACGGCTTTAAATCCAGTGGGATAGTATGGGCCCACAGGAGAGGCAATTACGAAGAGTAAAGCCGACGCGGGAGGACCAACACCTAGAGTGCGCTGGGTACCAATCATTGTAGGTCGAAGGTATAGAGAGTATCCACGGGCCCTATAACAATCATAAGACACGCATTGCGAAAGGCAGCGTGACAGGAGACCTCACTGTGGGATGAACCTCTCGTCTAATTTGACAAACTTGCCAATGAGATCAATAAGCGCATCCCCATCAAATGTGGGCAATGCTATCCGCGCTGAGGATTTGTTTAATCGAGCCATGTTCTTATCTGGGCGAAATAGCCTAATGTGTCCACTCTTGTCTTTGTATGCCTTCATCCCCTCGAAGCATTCGAATGCATAGTGGAAGACGCAGGTGGCGGGATCTAAGCTTAGATTCCGATAGGGAGTAATGTGCGCAGGTAGCCAGCCTTGTGATGCGGTCCATTCTAGCGATAGCATATGATCTGAGACGATTTGTTAGCTGTGGGGAAGCTGGGCGCAAAGGATAGATACATGCCAGTAAAGTTGTGCCCAAAGATGAGCTCTTTTGGTGGAAGAAGGTCCTTCGGCGTCGTAGTCTTTGTAATAGACAGCTTCGTAGGGTCAATGTCTTGAATATTCGCCCCGGAAGAAGCATCAGTGTGAATACTGTAAGCTTTCCGACATCGCTGAGCAGAGGATGTTTGGAGAAGAAGCGATCGGCGGAATGAGGAGGATAGAGCAAGCGCGAGCGACGAGGACCGTTGCTGAAGCATTTTCAATACAAAGACAAAACCAAAAATCTAATTGCGCATGGGAATTGAACAGGAAAAAGGACGCGGTTATGAGCTCTTTGACTCAAATTCCTGGGGGAAGCCGAAGCTAGCCGAGTGCGGATGTGAACACACCGCCTAGAACCCAGGCCTCTACGCGCCGGCGAGCCCAGCTCGAGACCCAGCGACGTGGGGCATGTGAGAGCCGAAGAACGCCCGATTGTTGCTTCGTATCCAGTATCACCAGGGTTTTGCTATATATCACTGGAAACCACCAGACAATATTTAAGAGTCCATGCTGGACCCCCTTGCGCAAACAAGGGCGCTGCAGAGCAGTCGCAAGACGCTGTACCACAACGAACACCTGAGCCACAACAGTTCATGAGATTCTCAATTAACACCACTCAGGACGCCATACTGGCGAACTGTCAACCATGTTCTCCTCGGCACTGAAGTCCTTCTCCTCGAACATATCCTCGAATTACACTCTGTCGCCTCAACCTATCTCGACATCGGGTCCTTGGAAGATACACGATGCGAAGAAGAAATCCACAGGCAAGGCAGCATCTGTATTCATATTTGAGAAGAAGTCGTTGGAATCGCAAGGTGGAAGCTTAGGTAGTAGGGCCAATGCTGCGTCCTTGAAGAAAGTGCAAGAAGAGGTTATAGAGAGGTTGAAAAAAGAGGCCAGCTCCCTTGCGAGACTGCGACACCCCAGTATACTTGAATTGGTGGAGCCGGTTGAAGAGACACGTAATGGGGGGCTTATGTTTGCAACAGAGCCTGTGACAGCAGCATTAGCTGGACTGCTGCAAGAAAAAGATGACCAGGAGAAAGGCAGTGGGGTAGGCGGACGGACAAGTCGATATGTCATTGAAGAATCCGATGGTAAAGGCAGACGAAGGAGAGAAATTGAAATCGATGAGTTGGAAATACAAAAGGGACTGTTACAAATTGGCAAAGGCCTTGAGTTTCTCCATGAAAGCGCTGGACTTGTGCATGGAAATCTTACTCCGGATGCTATTTTCATTAATGCAAAAGTAGGGAGCATAAAAATGTCTCGTACAATTATGGCAAGTCTGCTGATGCTCGTGACAGTCTGATTGGAAAATATCCGGATTGGGGTTTTCAGGACCACCAGACAACTCCACAACAGCTACCTCGGTGGCTCCGATATCACTTTCAGAAGTTCTGAACTACGATCCTCGCTTGCCGCGCTTTGTGCAACTGGATTTGGATTATGCCTCTCCAGATTTTGTGCTCGATACAAATGTTACATCAGCAGCAGATATGTTCTCGCTTGGCCTTCTAATCATTGCCCTCTATAACTCCCCACATCGGAGTCCGCTAGAGGTCAATGGAAGTCTCTCTGCGTACAAACGAAAGTTTTCCTCATCCTCGTCAGCACCGACCCAAACTAACAATTTTCTATCTTCACAAGCACTACCTAGAGATGTGGCATCCGGGTTGCTTCCACGACTGGTTACAAGACGGCCTGCACAGAGGCTGAGTGCCAGGGAGTTTCAGCAAGCCCAGTACTTTGATAACATTTTGGTTTCTACCATCCGGTTCCTAGATTCTCTGCCTGCTAAAACGCCGAATGAAAAATCACAATTCATGAGAGGACTCCCCCGGATATTGAACCAATTCCCAAAATCAGTGTTGGAAAAGAAAGTCCTACCTGCTCTATTAGAAGAGACCAAAGACCGCGAGCTACTTTCGTTGGTTCTACAGAATGTCTTCAAAATTATTGCCACCCTTCCTTCTGGGAAACGACCTTTTACCGAGAAGGTTATCCCTCGCTTACGAGAGGTTTTTCTGAGCAACAGTAATAAAGGAGCTGCCCTAGAAAGAGATAGCTTGAAGGAAGCCGGTCTTATGGTGCTGCTCGAGAATATGCAGACTGTTGCTGAAAACTCGTCCGGCAAAGAATTTAAAGACGGTAAGTCTACTAATTGTTTGTCCACCGCTCATTACTAATTCTACCAGATATATTGCCCATTATACACCATGCGCTTGATTCTCCAACTCATTCACTAGTCGACACTTCTCTAAAGTCCCTCCCAGTCATTTTGCCCGTACTTGACTTCTCTACAGTCAAGAATGAGCTATTCCCGGTCATTGCCACTGTCTTCAGTAAGACAAGTAGCATGGTAACTAAAATCTGCGGACTTGAAGCTCTTCAAACTTTATGTGGTGGTTCTCCGGATCGAAACACACCGCAAGGCGATGGGCTTGACGGAATGGGTAGTCTAGAATCATCAAAGCCGAAGCATACAAACATTTCAATCCTGGATAAATACACCGTTCAGGAAAAAGTTGTGCCGCTCCTCAAGGCAATTAAAACTAAAGAACCCGCTGTTATGGTAAGTGCGTAAAGTATAGTCCATGTACAGAGGTGTCATATTCATCGACTTCTGCTGAATTCAAGCCACACTAAATCACCAATTACTATATCTTCTCAAGGGGCCTATGATAACTGATAAAATACGTTGGCTCTCTATGCATGAGTTTTAATCATTTCTCGACGTCAAATATTTCTTGGCCGTTACCGCATGCTAACCGTTACCACAGATGGCGGCCCTCGAAGTTTTCAAGGAAGTTGGTAAGATTGCCGACTCTGACTTCCTCGCGATGGATGTTCTCCCAATCCTCTGGCAATTCAGCCTTGGTCCGCTTCTCGACCTACAAAAATTCCAGGCATTCATGACTTTGATCAAGTCGCTTTCCTCCCGCATCGAACAAGAGCAGACGCGTAAGCTTCAAGAACTGTCTTCTAGTAACACTGCAGCCGCAGCCCGCTCAAACGATTTCATGACATCCGCCGCCATTGGCGGCACTAATGGCACGGAAACCGCAAATGGCGAAGAGGCAGATTTTGAGACTCTTGTTCGAAGCGGCCAGCCATTGTCCTCGCCTAGTGCAAATATTGTCAACGACCCCTGGGCGGCGGCGACAGCGTCTTCATCTACGACCCTCCCCTCCCGACCCTCGAACCCTCGGACCCGTTCTCAAAACGCATCTCCTGCCCCTGCGTTCTCGTGGTCAACACCCCCACCTTCCTCTCCAGCTCCCCGCTCGAACCCTCTTGCAACACGTCCAAACGCCTCGAGAACTATCACACCAGATAACACTCTCAGCGCATTTGCACCCTTGACTCCTTCAACTACCACAACGGGCATGAATGCCACATCCGCGTCATCTTACTCACAGCCACTACAACCATCACGACCAGGCATGGGCATGAGCATGAGCAGCATGAGTGTTCTGTCGCCCACCAATAACACCCAAAACCAGAGTAGTTCCTTCAATTGGTCTGCAGCGGTTGCGCCTGCCTCTTCTACGAGCAATGTGTGGGCACAACCATCCATGTCATCGTTACAATCTCAAAACCATACCCAAACTTCCTCACCGTTTGCAATTGCTCCACCACCAAAGGTGCCGTATTCGAATTACGGGATCGCTCCGCCGCCTTCCGCGCCGGCGAGTGGGAGGCCAGGTATGGGGATGAGTGGGGTTTTAACAGGAGGCGAAAGAAGTAATCTTAGTACGGGACAAATGCAAGGTCAAGCGCAAGGCCAAGCGCAGGCGCAGGGCCAGAAACAGGGATTGGACAAGTACGAGAGTCTGTTATAGTGGAATAAAATGGCATACCTTTGATCAAAAGTTGGCTGGCGTAGTTTTTATTTTGGAACACTTCAACACTGGAACACTTTAGCGCTTGTACCCAATCTTCTTGGACAGTCTTGTAACACCTCGAATCTAGGATCCTATGCGCCCCCCAGATAAGATGAGGTCTCTTCGTGACTAGCTCTTTTGACGTGATCAGCCTCGGCTAACTGAAATCAAAGGTTCTATTCACGGTCATAAATTATAGTATTACAGTTATCTACAGTCTACAATCTGTCGTCTAGGTTTAGCTCCATCATACAGAGGCTTCACCCAATAATGCCATGCCTAGGGAAAAAAGAAACCGATCTCCACAGTCATGCGGTCGAGGGTGGAGAGGAGTTGATACAGAGCAGAGCAACCACTCAGAAATCCTTCCTCGCATGCTTACTCATCTTACGCAAGCGCTCACCATAAGTATACAGCACATACGGAATAGGTATGAAGGCGATACCGAGGAACGCCAGCGTACTACTCACCCAATTCACGCCCAGATTTTTGTACATCGCAGACGTAAAGAACGGAAACCCCGCGCCGAATGAGCTGCGCATGAAGTCGTTGCCGGCGAATACTGAGGCAGCATAGTCCGGATAGGCGTCGGAGAGGTAACTGAGGACAGAATTGAAGAGCAGGAAAGCAGCGACGGAAAGTAACCTGAGCCGATGATTGGCATGATCCAGTGGATACTAGGCCGTGCGCTCCAGCTGAACCAGAACAGGCAGACTGGGATGAAGAAGCCGCCGACCATGGCGGGCGGGAGGCGTTTCTCTGGCTTTAGCTCGCTGTTCTCGTTGAGCTGCTTCTCTTAGACAAGGTGTAGATGGGCGAAGAAGGGAGGGGTAGTGGCGAGGGCGCCGATCATGATGTCGAGGAAGGCGAGCCCTTCCTGGCCTAAGTTGAAGCCGTAGATTTCGACAAAGGCGATCGGGAAGGATTCAAAACAGATATATAGGAGGCCGTAGGTCAAGGCGATGTACAAGTTCAGTAGGAACACTATTGGCTTAGTAAAATGTGATCCGATAGGTTCATCACGGGTTCTCACACCTTCAAGGCCACTGATCGGTCGATCTTCCGTATCTGGGTCGTCTCCACGAGCTCCAATGTGGCCATGATGGGCAGCATTCCCAGATTTCTCTTCATGGACATATTTTTTCCACAGAGATGGGTTTCTCTCTTCAGCACAGGTAAAATATTTATTGCTAGAAGCAAAACGAACGAGACGTCCAAAAGCTGAATCACGAATGAGATTAGACATTCTTATGGCTTTGAAAGGGGGGCGCAGTTGGGGAAATTGACCATCATAGCGGGTGTCCTAAAGATCCTAATATATATTATACTGTACCTTTCGTCATCAGCGCGGCTCTCACTTGGGCTCGAAGATGTGCGCTCGGCATCTGGGAAGTGTCCGTAAGATGCCGATGATTGTATCAAATCGTGTAGGGCCAGAATCAAACTTCTCCGATTAGAGTCGTTATCATGTTTGGTGACATTAAGAATCTGTGAAGATGTTCCCCGCCATTGAACGCGTCCTCGTTTCGGTACCATTGCAAGGCCTATTGCGGGATCTACGGCTCTCTCCTGTCATTCTCCTCCATCCTTTATATTTTCCCTCATTATAAGTTTGGTCAAGCGTTGAAGTTATCTATCACTAATCCGAGAAAGGTGGAGAGTTTCGCCTGCTATGGAGTACAGTTGAGAATGACTTTATTCAGTCTATCAAATGCTAGTCTGAACATCCCATGTCAAATCCCGTAAAACTCTTACGTCTTTGGTATCCACGGAGCCGCTACGTCGAAGTTTGTGCCCCTCAAACCAATGTTAAAGTGGGCAACACAGTGCTCAGCTGGCACAAAAGCGTGGACTTCAAAAAGCGCATATTCTTCTTGTCCTGGGCGAGATAAATCCCAGCAGCTGCCGTCCTCTATGCGATGAATCATATTATTATTGTTGGCCATGGAGGTAGCCCTACTACAGAGGTGCGACGGGTGCTGTTCGACGTCAGTTTCAACGTGTATCATCACTCTCTAGGGACCCCTGTAGGGGGTCAATTCTCTTATGTATATTAGGGCTCTTAGAGCCACCTTGAATAAAGGAGATCACTCGTACAATTCTGTGTCTCTACCTACCAGCTAGCTTATGTCATTCGTGATACCTACCTGGCTAAAAATCATCCTATCCTCATTGGCCCCTCCCTAATAAGTTACGCGCATTCACTGGTAGGAACAACAGGAACAATAGGAACGGGAGGCGACTGGACTGAGAAGATGGAGGCGGCTAGGGTAGTGCTTATGGTGCACCACGAATGTGGTTAGTCATTCGCTTTCGGGCCGATTGACTCCGCACTAACGGAATCGCGTCTGAGCTTGCTGAGGTAACGGAAAACTACCCGCGCGGGCACGAGCATGACCAGAGCTTTATCGAAGATGTAGAGACGATAGGTGGCTAAAGGCTAATTAATTAGATGGAAACGAGAGATAAGGAGTAGAGTGGTAAGGGAGGTAAATGTTCCAAGAACCTCATTTTAACTACTATATACGGTTTAGCTTGCAAGATTAACGCGGCTGCCGATCTAAAGGACCTTCAGACTGGCGATCCCTTCCCGTTAATTCGCGTCCAACGGTTATCGATAAGAAATAGCCAATCAATCGAGCTGGATTTAACGCCCGTACTGAGGAATATAAAGCTTTGATTTTATAGTAATTTGATATACACGCTTAATATTAAGTGGGCTAAACAAGATCTACATTAATTCTGGCACGTTTAGAAGGCATTAGAGTAGGTAGTTAATTAATGGAGTCTATAGGTGCACGCGTTGTTTTGAAAAACTGGTGTTCGCGCACGGACTATTTACTCGTTGGACGCTAACGTGTCAAGGGATATTCTGGAGCTTCCAGATTGGTTCTGAAGTTGCAACCGAACGGCCCTAAAATCTTACAGTCTTAAATATATTAAAGATAGGGTTTAGTTATAATATTTAAGGATAGCTTCAATATATTAACAGCGATCATTTTAAAGAATTCGATATTAAAAACTCATTAGGTGTGGAGCGCACGGGCTAAAGTTCATCTAGTGTAAGGTTTTACAATGTGGCGTATTTCAACACACTCTGCGAGTCTCGTACCCAGAGCCGCTTCGCTTTCGGCCAGAAATCCAACCCTCGGTTCGGCCGCAGTTTGGCCTTCGTCCTAGCAAACTTCGGGTCAGGATCCCATCGATGGAAAACCCGCATCAATCGGAACTATGTATCACGGAATGAGGCTGGCCTCGAAGAGCAACATCGTCTGGCGACTTTGCGAAGAACAGGCACGATGTCTCCCAGGGTCATTGGGGCCCCGGATTATCACTCCTGCTCGCCAAGTCTCGATGTGTCTTTCGGGGCCTGCCAAACGCATGCCGGCGCTGATTGGTGTGATCGCAAACTGTGCTCGTCCCGTCCACCCTGGATTAGATGGTCCTCCCCGGTTGATGTGTTCCAGCTTTTGGGACGAGCATCGGTCCCATGCTGGTTTTGTAAATGCCCATGTATACTACTAGACCTTCATCGCCTTATCTTATATTTTTGCGAAGGTGCTCCACCCCCTCTAGTTGACTGCTCGCTCCATCTCTTTTCTCGAGGCAACATATCCTATTCTTTCGTTCCGAAACAGGCACTTTCGCTTTGTCTTCACTCTTTTGGGAATTCATCAACACACTTGAGGACTGTGGTACATATCACCAGCCGTCATGGGTTTGATGACGGGGAAGAGAGCGTACAATTGGTGCGCTGACCATCTTGTTTTCTGGTTACAGCTTCGGCTAACTATTGAATCCACAGGTACATTTCTCTAGTAGCAGCAACTTGTATGGTTTTGTACGGATACGATGCCTCAGTCTATAATGCAGTTCAAGGATCTAAGCATTGGGTTACTTATTTCAACGAACCAGTATACATCTCTTCACATTAGCACTTCATGCCTCGAGCTCACAGTATTTCCTAGAACACGCAAACAATTGGAGCAGTCAATACTGCTTACACTGTCGGTGCTATCGTGGCAGGGTTCTTCTTTGGAGGACCTGTCGCTGATTACTTCGGGCGCCGAATCGGTATGGCTGCTGGATGCGTCCTCGTAATTATTGCAACTCTCATCCAAGTGTTCTCTCCTCGAGGGAATATTGGATGCTTTATTGGTGGCCGTGTCGTGATCGGTTTGGGCCAAGGTCTTGCTTTGAGTAAGTTCTTTTGGACTCTCAACAGAACACCAGTTAATCAGTGTAATAGCTGCTGGTCCTATTTACATTGGCGAGCTTTCCCCACCTGAGATTCGCGGAACCATCATGTCATTTTGGCAGATGTTCTACAGCGTTGGCAGCTTCATTGCGTAAGTTAACTCTTACTCTTTTCTGAGTCCATGTGGCTAAACCACGATAAGTTACTGGGTTAACTATGCCTGCACCAAACATACCGGAACGCTTGGGGAATGGGACTGGAAGATGGTTGTGATTTTCCAGCTTCTCGTTCCTATCATTATCCTCGCCCAGCTTTGGGCCATCCCTGAAACACCCCGTTGGTATATCCAACACGGCAACCGGCTTGATGACGCTCGTGCTTCCCTCTACCGCGTGCGTGATACAGACCAGGAGGTTGAAGACGAAATCTTAGTCATCCGCGAGGCTATCGAGTTCGAGAAAGAAGCCATCTCCAGCAGCTACTCCGCTCTCTGGAAAGATAAGTCGGTCCGTAAGCGGTTGTATCTTGCGCTCATCCTCAATGCTGGCCAGCAGATCACCGGCCAGGGAACGCTCAACACATACAGCACTATCGTGTACAAGAAAGTATTCAAGGATGCTTCACAGATTGCTCTGATTAATGCTCTCAATGCCACTTTCGGAATCCTCTTCACCCTCAACGCTACTTGGACCGTTGACCGCTTTGGACGCAAGTTCCTTTTCATCACTGGTGCGATCGGTATGTCCATTTGCATGATGATCGTTGCCACGGTAGAGACACAAACACCCAACCCTAATGGCGCCAAAACGGTTCCCGTCGGTATCTCAATCGTCTTCATTCTATTCATGTTCGCTTTCTTCTGTAAGTCGAAGTTCTCGTGAGCCACCGACCCATTCTCTTTGCTGATCCTTCTCGCAGACAAACCATCGTGGGGTGCAACGACCTGGATCTGGACCTCCGAAGTCTTCTCCATGAATGTGCGCGCGCAGGCTGTCGGCATGGCCTCGCAGACGCAGAACGTCGCCAACGCCATCGTGCAGCAATTTTTCCCGACCTTCCTCAACAACTGTGGCTTTTACGCCTTCTACATGTTCGCAGGCATCTGTGGCATGCTCGCTGCCTTCGTCTGGTTCTTCGTGCCCGAAACCAAGAAGGTCTCGCTCGAGGAGACCGACGTGCTGTTCGGCGGCTCCAACCATGTCGAGAAGGGTGCTGACTTGATTGGCGCGGAGGACGCGCATCATGCGAGATTGGAGAGCATTGAAATCGATGACGATATGGCCATGCGAGATTGGAGAGCATTGAAATCGATGACGATATGGCCATGCGAGATTGGAGAGCATTGAAATCGATGACGATATGGCGCGTAGACTCAGGAGGTGAGCGCGGTGATGCATAGTACGGCTACAGTCCGCTGAGTGGATGGGAGTTGATGTTGTCGTGATTACTTTGGAGAGAATGACGATTCGCAGTGACATAATTTTTGGCTGTTCTGCAATGTCTGCATCTGGCTCTATCCCTTGTACAGATAGATACGTTCTATGGGGTGGAAGATTTGGCTGCCCATACTCGTTTAATGTTCCTGGTGTCGTGCACGGGCCACAAAATATAGTACTTTGTCTGTGCAAGGGATACCCTTATTACTCATTGTTTGAACGGTGGCTTGTGATTTGGTGTTACCGCATCTCTATGCAACATGAAGCACCCGGGTTGCCCCCAATACCAGACCGTGCCGTCATTCCCACGAGCACATATATCACACCTAGATATCCCGCTTTCGGAGATCTAAAGCTAGGAACGAAGAACTGGAAGGCCTAACCGGTTAGGATTTGATCCCTTTTGCTTCAAGACCTAGCTGAACATGGTCAGGCAAGCCACGACTTTGAATCTTAAGAAGCCTGGTATGCTCAGATTACTTTGAACACCATTCTTTGGAGGCAGTTTTGGTCGGTTTTCTTTCTCATGAAGCTCAATTCTGCAAGAGCCAATGCGTTTAAAAACTTGGTTTTCTGCTTCAACTATTCGGAGGACTAGATATGAGATATGACGACTGGCTGGAGATTGATATAGGAATAGACAAAAGACCTTTTCTTTATCCTCGATATAATGCTGCTCCGGTTTAGTGTAATCCGAGTCAGGCTAGAAATCGAACAAGTTAAAATCCCTGCTTTCAAGATAATAACATCCTAGAATATAGTATATGGGAATGGAGAATTTTCGGCAGGGAAATGCAGTTGTACATCTCGATATACTTTTAGGGTATAGCGAAGCGTTGCATGTCCCACAAGGTCAGAGATGATAATATTTCCCGATTTAACCTGGCCATAGGGATCGCGCTAGCCAATAAGGTGTGTGCCTTGAGAACTTCAGCGACGAAATAGTCAAATCGATTTTCCACTTCATCCATGTATGGCACCTTAGAATTTACAGAGACCCATGACCAAGATGGAATATTGCACCTTTGAGGTCTAAGTGAAGTCTGTCAGCAGTGCCAGGAACTGTCCAGGGCAGCGCTGACTCTGTTGATATTCACACTCAGATGATTCTCTTGCTTTGCACTCGTCCTGCAATTAGTACTCTAGCCAAATCCTGAGTATCGGAGATGGTGGCTCCGTTTCCGTATCGATAATGTTCTCGCTGGATGCCTCGCAGTTCGGTGGAAAATCCGTATTGGAGGCTATTCAACGAATTGTTTGTCATATCAGATATCTTATTGCGGGACTTGAGTAAACGTTAGTGCTCACGAGACTCTGGGGATTTTCTTGCAGCTCAGGAATTGAAGTCCAGGCCTCTAGACGTCCTTGACGGGCATCCAATGGCTTATGTCGAATCAAGGAGAGCTCTAATTGGTTGATTTAAAATAAATGTGGTGCCAAGATTGGTTCGTGATTGCTGCCATGGCGACGGAATACGATGTGTTGGCAGAGGTAACCTTCAGCCCTCCTATCCATTGACTATCGAGAAGATTTTCATTTAGTGATAATCGCAATAGAACAGCTCTAAGTCAGTCCTCTGAAGCTTCCGTGCTCCTTGACTGCATTCCCTGAAATCAATGCTAATCTATAGATTTCAGTCTCACACAATTGTTATCTCCATTTTGACAGCTCCAAAGCTGGGCAAGCAACACAACCGCCGACAGGCGCATTCCTCGATTTAGTCTGACATCTCCGCTACACGAGAAATATGCGGAATGCTCTTATCTCCATCATTGTACTCTTCATTGCAGTAGCCAGTGCGACTCCAAATCTCTTCGCAGCCTTCCTCGAACCTCAACTCGAAGAAACGATAACGGAGGGCAACGACACAGCCCCACAAAATGAGCTTGTGAAGCGACAAAGCAATGGCTGTGTCAGTGGTTATGGTTCATGCGCAAACTTGGGCGCTGCCGGTCTATGCTGTAGGTCAGACAGCGTATGCTCAGCTGACGCCGCCGGACATGTTGCGTGTTGTCCCCTCAATGCGGCGTGCACAGGAACAATCGGTGGAGTAGGAGTTACAGCGACTACGACCAGTACCATTTCCTTCGTCTTCGCCAGCACGACTACGACATCAGGAAGCTTCTACTTCGGAACCTCCACCGCTACGGTAGCGTCTATACAAGGCGCAACAAGCGCAGCGACCTACACCCGTTCTACGGTATCCAATCAGTTCTACCCCTTCGCCTACATACCAACTACTTACACCAACGCAGCCGCTTGCTCTTCAGCTTATTCGAGCTGCCAGACTGACGTCTCAAGCTGCACTGCGGCACTCGTTGGAGGCATTCACGGCGTTACGATCTCTGGCCCCAACGGCGGCGTTACCGTTTCGGCAGTTACCACTACGTTAGATCCCACTGCTGCCAGCCAGGTTTGCCAGAGCTTGAGCTCACAGGCTTGCTATGGATTGCAAGTTGCAGCGTGCGCTGCTTTCGGGACAGGAACAGCAAACAATGCTGGGAGGAACAGGTGCGGACACTTATATGGGATTGGTGCTGGAGTGGCGATTGGAATGGCGGGAGAGATACTTCGGTGACATTAATAGGAGCGGGGATGCCTTATGTTGTCATGTTTTTTTAGTAAATAAAAGGGTGGGTTAGGTGCTATGATTTGTGAAAGTGCTTTGTTGCATAGCACCGGCGTTTGTATGGTTTTGGCTGGCAAGCCTGGGAATGTAATGTTTTGATTTTTTTTTCCCCGAGGGCTTGGAGCTTTGTATCAGTTACTGATTCTTACTCTTTTACCATCATGTCTGTTTTCTCTCTAGTCTTTCCGTTAGATTTCAATGCGGGGAGAATCAACGTATCAAATACGTTTCCAAGCTGTTTGAAAACATGAGATTTGAAAATCCTAAATCTAGTGCCTTAGAAAACTTCCGCAGATACATTTGTTAGGCTAGCATTGTTTCAACCCGTTTGTTCAATAGACTGAAGCTTTACGACATCCCAAGTCTCACCACTTTTCCTCTTACCGCTCACCGCCTGGCAATATATTTTATGACGCTCAGCTATTCGGTGGGGTTCAATATCTGCAACTTGTATCGTAGCTCTAATTTACAAGCTTCTCCTACTCACCACATATCATATTATGGACCCAGAAAGTAAATCTAAATTCGCTATCCACGAAGCAGCTCGCGAAGGCCACAGTATGTAGCTGTCTAGATATTCGTATGGGGAATATGGCTGACACCCGGCTCCAGCTAACATCGTTGAATCACTCCTAAACGTGAGCTCCTCTCTGCTCCAAACCTTACCGATATTGCCCGAGATCCTTTCTCACGCATTACCTCATAGGCAAATTCTAAGCTCGGGTCCCGTAGAGATGAGGATGACCGTCTGCCGCTCCACTGGGCCGTGTCCTACAACCGGCTTCCGATCGTCTCGCTGCTTATTCAGAGCAAAGATTTTGATGCAGATGCGCAGGTATGACATAAGCTAGAGTATGGATGAACGCGAGGTTCTAGAATTGACATTGAATTTTTAGGATGGGTCTGGTTGGACACCGCTCATGATGGCCGCGAGTCGAAAAGAAGCCGACGAAATCGTAGACATACTCCTCCGGAAGGGCGCAGATGTTAACATGAAGAGTAATTTCTTCATTTTTTAGCTATGTTTTATAGAAGTTGTAATAGCTAATTAATGTAATCCAGACAACAATGGTCAGGTACAGCCCTCCTGATCATCCACCACCCTATCTTAATGTGTTGTCCCTCACACCCAGCAGACAGCCCTCCACTTCGCAGCCACCAAAAATAATTCCGACATCGCGCGTAAGCTCATAGCTAATAAAGCGTCTGCTCGTGTGAAGGACAAGCGTGGTCAACTGGCTCTACATCGAGCGGCTGCAGTAGGCTCTGCACCTATGATGAAGCTGTTGCTAGAGGCCAAGAGTCCGTTAAATGCTACAGATATCGATGGAATGACTGCTCTGCATCATGGTAAGTGCTATTACAACTCTATCGTGGAATGTCATTTGTTTGAATCACAAGGGCTAACAACCCTTCAGCGATTTCTGAAGGCCATGGCGATGCCGCTTTATTACTCTTACAAGCAGGCGCAGAGACAGACAAGAAGGACCAAGAAGGGCGATTGGCACTTGATCTTGCACCTGATGCTAAGGTACATGTTTGCTGCAGGCTCTTCAAGTTTCATTAAAATGAATACTAACAGGAACTAGACAAGGAAATTCATCCTCCAGAGCGCAGAGCGCGAGGGCATAGATCTGGAATAGCTAATCATACAGTTCACTTGAAAAGTGAAAGACTTCCTGTCCAAGCATAAATTTTCCCGCATACCTCAGAAACGCCACAGCACCCTCGGGTAATCAGTCAAGCTTCCCATACTAGAGTAACAAGAGGCGCAATAACCAGAATGCCTGTGTCCTCTAAAATAGCCCTGATTGTAGGATAAAACACGCAAAGAAGGTCCCAAGCTCCGAAAAATGCTCCTTTCTAGGTCATAGTTCTCTCAATCAAATCCCTGTAAATCTTCTTCAGATCCAACACATCAATGGTTAGCTCCTCCACCCTCTCGCTCTTCTCCCCTAGCATTTCTAGCGTAGTTTGATATCGCTCATCCATCTCCCTCAATTCTTTCTCCAGCTTTGCCACCTTATCGTCACTTATTCGCTTCTCTTCCACTTCTCTCATTAGCGCAACAACCTCATCGCGCGCCCCATCCCGCTGGGCTGCTAATCGCGCCATCTCCTCTTTCGAGGTCGCCTTTTCAGACTCAAGACGACGGACTGCGGCGCTCATACGCTCAACCAACTGCACAGATGGACCAGCGCCCACTGTACTAACCGAGATCATATCATTGATGGTACGGTGAGGAGATGAGGTATTATCGAAAGCTTCGTCGTGATCAAAGGTATGATTTGATGGCGTCTGCGACACATTCGCTCCGTTGAGCTGCGAGAGCGATGACGGGATTGAGTCTTGGCGACTCGGTGTGCCCATGCCCGTCTCAGGGGTACGGATTGGTTGGGTGGATGTACGGCGACTCGGTGGGCGGTCGAGCATGCGATCCATTGGGGAAAGCGTAAGTTCAGTTGAAACGGCCCTGCTCACATTCCTACGAGCATGAAGGCCGAGCATGTCTGGATTAGAGTGTTTCCTCGTCGAAGAGCCGGGCGCAGAGGGTGATTCTGCGCGAAGATAACTTGGATCGGGAGGCATGACATTGTTTGTCTGGAGCTCTAACCGCCATTTGATCTTTTCTTCCTCAATCCGCTGTTTCAACTCTGCTTCCCAGACTTTCTTCTCGCGCTCTATCTCTACTCGCGCGTCATGCACTGCTGTCTCCGCTTGGGTCAACCTCGCCAACAGTTTCTGACTTTGCGCTTGCTGCTCAGCTAGATCTTGCTCTACTGTTCTAGCATGGTCATTAATGGTCTCGAGCTCATCTTCGAGTCGTCTGGCCTTGGAGTTTATATCTCGTGCTTTACGACGAATATCGCTTTCCCGCTTAGCGGTCTCGTCACGCTCCTTTTCAAGAGCAGCGACGCGAGACGTGAGAGTACTTTCGATACCTTGCCAGTTTTCGGAAGCGAGAGCATATTGAGTCTGCAGGGTTTCGGTTTGGCGGAGAAGTTTAGCCTGCGAATCACCTGTGGCAGATGAAGAGACTTCTTCGGTACGAGCGCGGAGGAGTTCGAGTTTAGTCTCAAGATTCTAAATGCAAGTTCAGTCAGCGAGAGTATATTTATAACCCAGGTTGCTGTAATACTTACGGCTATCTCGCCCTTCAATTCAAGCTCTGAAACATTGGCCATTTCCTGTTGCCTCGCCGCGTCCTCCTTCAGATCTCGAATCTCATTCTTGGCTCGATCTTCAGCTAGCTTCTTCTCGATCTGTACGTTCTCGAGGTCCTCACGAAGCTCGGCTACAACTCTCTTCTCAGCCTCCAATGCTCCTGTCTGCACCCTCTCCTCCGCTTCCTCGGCCCTGTTCAATGCATTGTTTAACTGACGTCGCAGCTCACCGATGGTTAGCCCGGCTTCCTCGCGCTCTGCTCTCAGCGCATCGAAATCCTTCTCTATCCTCCCCACAATCTTCAGCTTCTCTTGTGCTGCTCTTTCGGCAGTCTCGGAGCGTTTAGCTCGCTCTGTGGCTTCGCTAATGCTTTTCTCCGCTTTCGAAAGCCGCTGCTTAAGAGCACCAATCTCCTTATCCGTTTCCCCAGCCTTTGCGCGCATCTTCTTAATTGTGGTGAGGTGTTTCAACTCCGTTTTGGAGAGGTTCTGCCCTTCTTCCATCAATGCTGCTATCTGGACGTCTTTTTCTGCAAGCTTCTTTTCCAGAGGATCTTTGGTATCTGAAGACGAAGATGCGGCACGAGCTTGGGTTGCGAGGGATTGTGAGAGGTAGACTAATTTGGATTGGAGGGTGTCAATGCGTTCGAGATGTGAGTTCAGCTCTTCACGGTGTTCAAGGAGAGACTCTTCATGGGTTTTACGAAGGGAGGAGAGCTCCGACTCGTATGCGGAAGGGCTGCGAGGGGAAGGGGTATCGGATTCGGCGCCATGAGTTGTGGGGAGGTCGATAGAGGGACGTGATAGGGACGAATCGAGGGACATGCGGGGAGAGGGCGTGGGAGGGGGGTGAATTTCCGGTATTGGCGTGGGCATGGAAGGCAAGCTGGTGACCTCTGCGGGTACAGCTTCGGAAGACGTCCGCGGAAGCTCTTCCGTCTGCGTAATATCGGATTTCGAGGGTTGGTCGGTTTGGGATGGTTGGTTAGGCACAGTTTCTGGTGTCGTGTCCGATACTTTGGAATCCAAACTCGTTCGGCCAAGGTCCGGACTCAATGCTGGACTAGCTGCTCGTGATGGCAACTCGGAAGAAGCTCTACTTGACCCAGGCCTTTCCGCTCCCTTCACAACAGCTTTCGCCAGTCGATCTTGTAGCCTGGTATTAGGTCTGCTTCTCGACGAGTTTCGTGATAATCCTAAACTCTCCATCAGCCCAGTTCAGGAGCTCCAGAGCACTAATGCGATAATATCCCAATTCCGTCCTGCCTACCTTGCTCCTGTTGCAACCTCGCTTTCTCTGCGGCTGCCTTTTCGGTGGTAGCTTGCTTCGCTGCTTCGTCCGTAGCTCTGCTCCGCGCCGACGCCTGATCGTCCTCGGCCAGAATAGTATCCAGGCGCGACTCGATGCCAGCGACAGCGCCCTGCAGCAGAGAACCCCATCTTGAGGTTTGCTTCGGCTTCTGTGCCGGAGCACTCATGCTGGGAGCTCTGCAGCAGCTCGGAATTCTCAAATACTCAAATGATACAAATCTACGCTTGGGCCTTCCGCCGTTTCGAGAGATTCATAGCTCGGCCAATTGTTGTGGGGTTGTTCTGGGGCGGGGAGATGGGCATGCAGGATGTGGTACGGTGTTCGAAAGCCCAGACGCGCGTCAGGAATTCCCCGGTGGAATGTCTAATAAATTGGGAGTACGAGGACAGCAAGGGTAGAAAGCATGGGATTGCGGCGAAGGCTTCGGCGCAGTCTGAAGTGCCGATCGCCCATGCGGTTTCTGCCAAGCAGAGTGGGTGCAACGACAACAAATTAAATCCATCCTCAGAGTTTGACTATCAGCATATTCGTAGAAGGATTTCATTCAAAATGGCCATTGCAGTAAGATAATGTAATTTCGTTGTTTTTGCTGACGTCGCGTTAGGACCTGTCCTCGCTCTGTTTGTCTAACCCCGAAGTTAATTGCGTGCGCTTGTCTCAAGGGCAGAGTACAGAAGCAGTTCGCAAGCCCCTATGCATTTCGTTACGTACTATCATGTACTTGGTCTTTCGAACCCAGTGTTTCAGCTTTTATGAAATGAATAGTCAGCATATTTCTTTTATCTAACAGACGGGTTCTAGAAATGTCAATAGCTTTGTAGATAAAGCTAGCAAGTGCATTCTTTCAATTTTAATATGTAGAATCCATTGCAAATTTCCAGCCTTTAGGCTTTTGCTGATTACATTTATTCTCAGGCAGTCGGACAAATATGCTCAACAGCTAGCATGGCCCACAACCTCCAACAATGCCGGCTCCTTGTGCAAAAAGCAGCAACAGCGGGAGCAAAAGTGCGCCTCCCTCTACTCAACTTATATGTTTCTGGCTATAACTCAAATGTAACAGTAACAGGCTCTATTCCTTCCCGAAGCAAGCGACTACGTAGCTCCCTCAGCCGCTGAAACCGTCTCCCTTGTGAAATCTGTCACCGACAGTGAGTTCGTATTAGGACTTCAAGACGAAGCTCGAAAGGCGGGACTACCAATCAACGTCGGTGTACATGAACCGGCGGAAGGAGGGAAGAAAGTTAAGAATACGCTGTTGTGGATCGATGATAAAGGAGAAATTGTGCAACGCTACCAGAAGCTACATCTTTTTGATGTAGAGATCAAAGATGGGCCCATATTAAAAGAGAGCAAGTAAATTCCCTGAGATTTCAGTAAATCTTTGTCAGCATATATTTATACATATGGGATCTGTAGTGGCGTCGAAAAAGGGAAAAGTATCCTTAATCCCTTCGACACCCCTGTTGGGAAAGTAGGATTGATGATATGCTTCGACGTAAGTCATTTCCTTGCCTCTCATCTACGAGTTTTCTTCTTTGCCTATTCCTACTATACCCAGCTCATCACTTGGTCTCCTACAGCTCCGCTTTCCCGAGCTTTCGCTCTCTCTCCGTCACCGCGGTGCCCAACTGCTCACCTACCCATCCGCCTTCACCGTCCCCACTGGTATAGCCCACTGGTCTACTCTCCTCCGTTCGCGCGCCATCGAGACGCAGTCTTATGTCATCGCCGCGGCGCAATGCGGACCTCACAACGAGGTAGGAACGCGCAAGAGCTATGGACATAGCATGNTAGTGAGCCCTTGGGGCGAAGTGCTTGCCGAACTAGGAGGAGCTGAGAACCTGGATGGGAAAAACGTAGGGGGGAGAGATGTACCAGAGATAGCAATGGCCGATATTGATTTCGCTTACGTCGAGAAGGTGAGGAGAGAGATGCCGTTATTGAGACGGACGGATGTATATCCAGAGATCGAATAGAGATGGGTCCAATTCGACGAGAATGATCACAAAGGGATATTTAAAGACGTTTGAAGGTGCCCTTCTCCATATGCTACTAAGGATACGTATCGACCGTGCCTGGAAGTCAAGTCCATTAACGCACGAGATGGTATAGATTGGTTCAGAATCATTACTCTACAAGGGCAATAGTTTTTCACGTAAATACAGCTTTAATTAGCAGCCCATTAGTTCGCATCAGAGCATTCAAGATGTGTGCATTTCATTTGGGTTGATATTGACTGTCACTTTCAGATTAGAACCTATACATTAGCGAGGAGTCGGCTAAAAAGCCCTACACGGCAGGGTATCCCCAGGTCCCATGAAGAAAACAGAACGTATCAGATGGTTCCTGCCAAAACCCAGGGGCTAGCACGTGGAATCTGCACTGCCATCACAGTCTTCCGCGTCACAAGCCTTATTTCCTTGTCCCTCTCGTCATCGCCCTCACTATCACCTCCGCCATCTGCATCACTATCGCTGTCACTAAAAACGGCTGAATTATACACATCCTCTTTCGTGAAAGCTATGGTCTGATTACGACACGCCTCCTTCCTGCCGTTCCTACTATATCTATTACTCTTGATATTTCTATCCCTAATATTTTCCATAGGATCAATCTTGTCAAGGACAATTTGGACGCCTTTTCTCTGCTCTTTCATGCGGACACGTCCATGCGAGTGCACCTCATCTCTTCGCAAATATGGCTCCGGCTCCATAGTAGCTTCGTGCGTTTCACCGCCGTCAAAATCCGACCTCCGGACGTCCCATGATGGCTTTGGTGGCTCTGACTTCATACGCGTCCAACGCTTATAGAGGCCGTAGTCGTCCACGGCGTCCCCATAATTGTGGGGAGGGTTATTAATTTCTGCGTGGGTTATGCAAGGTTGTCTTCCCCACCGATAACATCTTGGCAGATATTCTTCTCTAAATCGGATTGACTCAGAGTGTGGTGGGCTGTGAGCTTGATGCGGGTAGGTAGAGATTGGTATTACTTCGTTGTCTAGAGTGGCTGGTTGGATGCGTGTCGATGGAGTGACATTGTCGTTGAGGTGTGAAGATTCAACACGGTCCTTAATTTGAGTGGCATCCTGGTCGTACTGGGCTGGGCCAAGGAGCCCGCAGCGCAAGTGACGAGTCCTACAGCCTCGAGTTTTAGACTTTCTTCCACCGACGAGTGTTACCAGTGAACTAAGAGGAGGCATTATGAAATATTTTCACTTATGGTGAGAGAATTTGATCTGTTGGATGTTCCCGTCCTTTCAATTAGTGGTGGGATTGAGCAAGAGACTAATATGAAGACAGACTTCCAACGCTCTGACTTCTATTCCAAATAAAGTTGTTAAGGTTTCTCGATATCAGAGAGCAACTGCCCGCACGGAGCATATTTTATACCGTGCACGAAAGCACATAGCATTTTACGTACCGTGCATAAGGACACGGCTCAAATTATGTTCTGTGCGGGTAATTGAATTGAATTGATTGATTTGCAACCCTGGAGAGCAATTGCCATCATCTCGAAACTTTGAACTCTAAAGACTTAGGTTCGATTTATTCAAGTCGACGCAGATGCACCCTATAATTACGCATAAAGTAGATAGAGTACTCGCTAAATTAGGCAACTGAGATAGTCTAAGTATGGACGCTCAAAAGATGAAGCGCAAAGCTAGATTGAGCCTTTTTACTGTTAAGGCAAGTTTCCAGAAGCTAATACGATTGTCCTACCTCCATTCTTCAACTCCATTATTCAAGATGAGTTGCATAGCCAGAGAAGCGTCCAAGAATTAACTAAAAAAGGTGGTAGCTATGTCTAACACATATCCAAAGCTCTTTCCGTTATATAAGTTCGGAGCTCAGCTTTTCGAGCTTTACCAAATGACTGGTGGGCGAAAAATTACCAAGCAAATCCACTTTCAAGATTCTTCGACGGCTTTCGCAACAGGATGATATATTCGGAGAAGCAATTGGTACCCTCGTGAGGCACTTGATGATTTCACCCGCATTCCTAGCTCTTCACAACCCAACACCCTCAGCCATCGTAAACTCTCTAGTCCCTTCTGCTGCCTTGAGCCATGNGGCCCTACATTTCACGAACCACTCCTGAGTCAGCGGCCACTTTCCCGAGTCCCCACCAAAAGAGCTGTTCGCACAAACGTCTTCTCTCCGCCTTATTTCATTGGAACTGTGAAAAGAGCGCAACCGCAACGAGAGCAGAAAGCTTTGACTTTGTCGCATCCGCTGAGGGTCGCCGAGCCAGGAATGATGTGCTCTTTGAGAACTTTATCAAGGTCGCTGATGCGCACGGAAGAAGAGGAGAAAATTACCACAACTCGAGGGACCGCCGGCGTTCCGTTGACAGTCGCGACAATGGCATATGAGAGATAGTGGGGGCTCTGCTGTCAGAGGAATAGCGAGAGAAATCGTATAGCATAGGCAATGGCCCAATGTTGCACCATTTCCCTTAAAATCCGGGGACATCGTGATTGGATGTGACTTGGTAACTTGAATAGTATCACCTTGGACAAATGGGTGGTGAAAGGTCCAAGTTTAGCACCTTGGAGATTCATAGGAGGCCAGAGATCTGGCGTGTATCCCTGCCGCGGAATATTTCCGTGTCCGAAGTGGAGCTGGCAGGGCCAGTGTGGTTGGTAAGCGGCATAACTCAAGCGTTATGATGTGACAATCGGATTTGGGTAGATGAGCTCCTCTTCCTGAGTGCGCCATCATAGTAATAAGTCAGATGCTTATACTCCCGTAGTGGACAAATCAACAAGCAAGAGGGGGAATGCAGCCCTACAGCCACGCGGAGAAGCACGTCAGCGCCAAGAGATATTCGAAATTTCGGAAATCGAGACCTCCGTCTGACTGGTGGGCGATCTCCGCATTCCGAATAAATATCGTCGAGTCTTCACATTTTCTCTTTCAATTCCAACCACTCTCCCTGCATACACACTCTTTACTTATTATATTCACGAACAAGTCCTGGTAAAACAATTATGGCAACGTAAGTGCGTTACCTTGCCTCAATGTAAAACGGCTAGATATCAAACAGCACCCAATGCTAATGTATATATATATAGTAATATTACCTGGCACCCCTCCCTCTCCCGCGGCGAGCGTAACATCAACCGCAAGCAGCGTGGTTTCACTATATGGTTCACAGGGTTATCCGCGTCCGGAAAATCAACAATTGCAACTGCACTTGAGCAGCATCTTCTTCACCTGGGCCTAGCGGCCTATCGCCTTGATGGCGACAACGTGCGATTCGGGTTGAATAAAGACTTGGGGTTCTCTGAGAAAGACAGAAATGAGAACATCCGTAGGATAGCAGAGGTATAACTCCATTACTCGGATTTATTATACCTTGGTATACCACTATTACGGCATTGAGAAAGACAAGCTCGCAACACTACGAGTTCACCAGCTGAGACAATCACTAACTGTGCTTTCAGGTTGCTAAGCTCTTCGCTGATTCCTCAACCATCGCCATAACCTCCTTCATTTCGCCCTACCGAAAGGACCGCCGGCTTGCCCGCGAGCTACATGCCGCGACTAATGCTGCTCACCCTGATGATGAACCGCTAGCCTTCATCGAAGTCTTCGTCGATATTCCTATTGAAGTTGCAGAGCAGAGGGATCCAAAAGGGCTATATAAGAAGGCTCGAGAAGGCAAGATTCCAGAGTTCACTGGCATATCGGCACCCTACGAGGAGCCAGAGAATCCAGAAATCAGGATTAGGAGCGATCAGAAGAGCATTGAGGAGTCCGTCGCAGAAATTGTGGAGTACCTCAATAGCAAGGGCCTGCTAAAGTTAAACACCGCTGATGGAAGGGGTCTTGAGTATTGAGCATTTCTTAACGTCGTATGACCTCACAGACTTTCTAATGCAATATATCTCACTCACTTATCGCCGATACACGGTGGGGCACAGATGGCCTTGGGATATCTTCGGCGTACTTAGAAATATCAAAAAGGAATGCTAACTTAGTATCCACGCTCGTATGGAGAAGCCACATATTCCGGAGGAAACATTTTCTTTCCGTTTGGATAATTCAATGCAAGTCCGCATAGATATAGTTTTAGATATTTTTCAGGGTTGATGATAACCATGCACCCCCTAAATGATACGCATACACCCCTACCCACTTCTAAGTTAATTAATTAGATTGTGCAGGGGCCTAAAAGGCACTGCGCGAGCTAGTTTAGCTGCTGCTACCTTTGCTTAACGCTTGCAAACTGCCTCGGCAAGTATGGCCAGCGCCCACGCCCGCGCTTAATGTATGCGGTATGGCGGGTTGAGGTATTAATGCGATTTATATTTTGTAAAACTAGCTATAAGGCTAAATTCACGCAATTCCTGACCTTAAAGTAGAAGGATCTAGGCCTATTTTAGAGAGTGTATGTCGTATCATTTAGGGGATGTATAATTATTGACTTCTTTCGGGATGGTAAATTATCTTAAAGTGATACGAGTAAATTTTGGTCTATCATGACGTAGAAAGTACGTCGATTTCATACTCGCCACTAATTCTCCCGAGTCAAATACAATAGCTGAAAAAAAACTTTATATAAGGATGCCGATTCCATTGTTGCTCAATTTGCCACTTGATGTTGTGTACCGAGTTCCTTTTTTGGAATACAGAATCCACCTTGATTTATTCGTTTATTTCGACATCCACTTCCTGCCGGTTAAGGAGTTGTTCGGTTGCAATATGGAGGCCTTAGATTCAGTTCATAATCTGTTGATTCGGAGTGATTTTGTCTGCACAGCCTCAAAATTTTAATCAAAACGCCAGAATAGGACGCTAAAGTATTAACGACTTTACCGTAATCCCATCACCCGTTAATTATCGTCCTACGTTATCGATAAGAATTTGGCCAATCAGGAGACATGGATTGAGTAAGTGTTATATGTACAGGCCACATCCTTATCGATAGCGCAGTACCCTGACGGGTGATGTGATAGCTTCTGTCAGGGCACTGAGCAGGCTGATGGAATGATACATATGATACTCTATATGGAAGAATCTCAGGGGCTCGAAGGCCCCGAGAAGGTATCTACACGATGGCCCGCGCGCTGTCACGTGACACGCCGCTGAGCTTAAAGAGACTGCCCAAGTACCCCCCCCCTACCAATATACCCCCCTAGGCTCTATAAGCTCTAGCGAATAGGAAACTCCTCTAGGATAACTATACCATGCTCTATAAGGTCGTGGTTATTAGGTAGGGGTAGTATAAGTAGTAAGAAATGAGCTTAGGAAAAAAAAAAAAGGAAATATTAAATATCGACGGCGCTTAATCGCCCGTCTCCCATGCTGAAAAGTAGTATTAGTAAGCTTTTGAAATTTAAAACTAAGTTGATTGGCATTAATTCCAAGGTTCCGCTGGTCGTAGTATAATTTCCTAATTAGGCCTAGGTGACCTAGGAGACTTTAGTGACTCTAATACCTATTTTAAACGCCTTATAGGCGACCTTTAGTAGAGCCTTTGTTAAGCCGTCTGCTGGCTAATCCACGCCCGGTATATAGTGTAGTTTAATCCTACCCTGTTTAATATTATCCTTGATTTTATAGAGCTTAATATCCGTATAGCGCTCTTTTAGCACCGGTTGTTCGCCCTTAGTAAGTGCTTGTATATTTGCACTGTCTGTGTAGATCTGAATTGGAGCTAAATCCGTGCCGTTATAGCTAAGGGCTCTTAGGAAGGTCGTGATCTTGATCGCTTCTTGTACTGCCAATTTGATTGCTAGGTACTCTGCCACCGTAGAGGACGTTGCTACTATTAATTGCTTCTTTGAGGCCCATTTAATTAGAGCTTTAGTTAGTTTAATAAACCAGCCTTAAGTTAATTTACGGTTATCTAGGTTATTACCGTAAGCTATATTGACGTATACCTCTAGGTTAAGTCTCCTAGGGTTATACTGCTTGCCGCTATATATTATTTTATAGTCTTTTATGCCTTAGATATATCTAAATACTCTCTTAACATGCGCTTAATATTTATTAGGTGGGTTAGCTAAATATCGCGATAGCTTTTCTATAGCCGTAGATAGGTCTGGCCTTATCTAATATAAGAGCTAGGTAAAGGATCTAATGGCTTCTAGATACCACTTCTTATAGGCCTTATTTATAAGGTCTTCTAGATGGCGCTTTCTTAATTAAAGGCTAGTAGCTATTAGTGTCGCTTTTAGGTTAATTCTAGTAAGCTTAAAGGACTTAAGAATCCTCGCTATATAGGCGTCCTACACAATTACGATCTTTTAATTGACTTGGTCGCGTACTACACAAATCCCTAGGAAGAATTGAAGCTCTCCTAGGTCCTTAATCTTATATCGTTTCCATAGGAGCTCCTTAAGGGCCTTAATAACTAGTATCGTCGCCACCGTAATTATAATATTATCTATATATAAGTAGAGATAGGCGTCCTAGTATTTGCGGTATTAAAATACGCAAGGATCTTTATTAATTAGGTCAAATCCTATTGTTTTTAGATACTCCATTAGGGTGTTATACTACAGTAGAGGTGCCTATTTAAGGCTATATATTACTTTTAGCAATAGACAGACTAACTTATAATTATTATCTTTAAATCCTTTTGGCTGTTATATATATATTAAGTGCTTCCTTATAAAGCTATTTAGGAAGGCTGTAATAACGTTAATCTAGTGAGCCTTAAGGTTATATACCGCGATTAATGCTAGTAGTATCCTATACGCAGTTGAGGTTACTACCGCGGTATACGTACTGTTGTAGTTAATATTTGCCACTTAGTGGTTACCGTATATAACCTACCATACCTTATACCAGATTACCTCTCTAGATATATTGTATTTAAGGTTAAAGACGAACTTTAATAGTAGTACTTATATACCCTTTAGTCTTTTAACCAGTTAATACGTCTTAGCCTTTTAGTATTAAGTTATTTTAACTATTAGCACTTGACGCTAGTAAGGAGCTTCTAGTAACTGTAGAGCCTCCTTTAACATTCGCGGTATCTTAATCTTGTGCGGAGCTTCTAGATAAGGTTCCTAAGGAGTTAGCTGCATCTATATATAGGACGAGAATGCGATCGCTATATAAGAGACCTTCTTCTTTTAGCTATAAGTATTTACTCTAATAGGAAGCTCTTTTGGTTTAGAAGCCTCTGTCTCCACACCCCCCTTAAGCTATTAGTTAGTTTAGTAGACTCTATTATTATCTAAATTAATATTATTTTAATTATTATAGTCCTCGTCGTCGCTTTTAGCAATTAACGGTATTATACTCTCCCTACCTACTAGGAATAAGTTAGTAGTTAACTACTAAGCTACCTTCTTAAAGGCTCATAACGCCTTAGCTGCGTCCTTTATAATAGGTGCATTAGTTATTTAAAATATAGTAGCGTACCGTTATATATCTCTATACAGGTTAGTTACCTTCTTAGAGACCAGCGCTAACGCTAAGGAGTTCCCTAACTCCGTTAATAGGCTCTAATTTAATAACTAATTTAACTAAGTCAACGGGCCTAGTTCTGGTAAAGGAGACGACTATAGTATTGCCCCTCTTAGGCCTAGTTCTCCTAGTACTAAGTTAGGAGTATAGGGTCCTTCTAGTTTATTTATACGGTATTCCTTTTCTTCTAGTACTTTTATAGCAGGGTAGGTGACTATAGTGACTATAGTAGTAGTTAAGCCTTAAGGTTCTAGTGGTAGTTTAGACTCTAGTTTCTACATAGTGAGCTTATCCTCTAGTATAGCGATTAGTAGATCTAGAGCCTTATTAAATATCACGTCACGCAATTATATAATCTTATTCTCAGCCGGTATCTAGACACAATAGATATAACCGTTATTACCTTTATAACCAACCAGACGTCCTTTCTTAGCTTATAAAGCCAGTTTCCTTAACTATATACTCTCTAGTCCTTTAATATAGACATAGGCAGTTATACTATAACATCGTAGATATAATATATTTGGTATACGCATTTTAAACGGCTAGTTATAGTACTTAGCGTTAATTTAAAACGGTAATCTGGTCTCTTTTTTATAAGGTATTCTATTCTAAATTTAAATCGCTATCTTATAAGCTTCGTCCCATAGGTGTTCTAGTAGATTGGCCTTAATTATTATTAATCTAGCTATGCCCAATATAATGCCTCTAATGCGTTTAGGCGTTCCGCTCTACTTAGAGGTATAGGGAGCCGTATATAGTACGTTTATGCCTATTAATTTAGCGTATTTAGTAAGCTCTTTAATGCTAAATTCTCTACCGCCGTTAATTATGAGCGAGCCAATATATCGTCTAGTTTGGTTATATACTAGATTATTAAGCTCTTAAAGCCCTTTTACGGCGATTGTCTTCTTAGTTCTAAAGAAGGCGTATATATATCTGGCGTGCGCTTCCACAAAGATTGCCATATACTTATTACCCCCGACTCCCTTTAGGGTAAGGTAGAAGGTATTAGCATATACACGTTTAAATGGCCGCTAAGGTAGTATAGGTATAGTTTAAGAGACCTAGCGCTTTGCCGTTGCTAGGTAATAGGCCTCGCATTAAGTTAGCGTGCCTATAAGGTTGAAGTCGCCCATCTTGGCCACCTTTTATAGTACATCCTTGCCTATATAGCCGAGACGCTGATGTAGTATATTAATATCAAGCTGCTATATAGTAGCGTGCGCAATGTATTAAGGCTTTAGAGCTATTTAAATTACGTATAGGCCGTTTGTATATATTGCTCTACCTATAATTAAGTTATCTAAATACCTTTAAATTATACGACTACCTGTTTCCTTATTAGGTCCAATATAGAGCTACTTACACTTCTTAAGAGCTAACTCTAAGAGGAGTTTATAAGGTGATTTGGATATAAAGAAGGCCTTAGTAGCTACTATACAGGTACTGTTATTATCTATTAGTAAGGGTATATACACTGTTCCTTTGCCGGTTATATAATAAATAGTCCCTTTTAATATCCCTATCGCAATAGGTATTAATAAAGTCTTATAGTTAATAAACTTGCTTTAATTATTGCTTATTATAATATTAGAATAGGAGTTAAGGAACCAGTCGTCCTAGTTACTATTATCTAAGTTATTAACTATAGCTATGCTGCTGATAAATAGGCCTCCTACTAAGCCTCTGCCCGTCGTCCTAACTTAAGAAGTTAAATTTGGTAAAGTCGCTTTTAGTTCCTAGGGTGGATCTACGCATAGTATATCCTTATTAGAAGGCTTTTACGTCTAAGGTTAAAGGTTTAAGCGAAGGTAAAAGTACCTATCCTTACTACTATAATATTTTTTACCACAGTACATATAATCTTTATACTTCTTATTTGATACTAATCCTTCTATATTAGATTTTAGTTAATTATCTTTAGATAGCTTCCTGCTAACTAAGGATATTGCGGTAGAGGTAGCTAGTTAAGTACGGCTCTTATCCATAAGGTCGCTTACTAATTCCTTAATTATAATAAGGTTGTTCTCCTTTATGACTCTCCTAGCTGCCTCTTAATAATTAGCTGTCTAAATAGGAAACTCCTCCTCTACCGCATAAAGTAGTTGGGCGTATGCTTACTTCCTTAATATCAGCATTAACGCCGCGTTTAATTTCCTTATACCTGAAATAAAAGCTTCTATATAGGCTTTAAGCGAGGTATAGTCTTTGCGACTAAGATCGAGCTATTAATTCTATATCTGGTAGTTATAAACGAGACCTTACGCGGTGTATAGTAATCGAATTGAATTAAGCAGATCCTTAATAGAGTCGCGCGGCTTACCTAATGCAGCAAGTCGATCGCGAATTGATTCTGATACTGCGCCCTTAATTACCTCAAGTCCCGTTATCTATTTATAACGCTAATCTCTATACTTATCCGTCTACTAAGGTGGCTCTACAGCCGTACCTTATATCATTGGTAGGAGGTTATAAAGCTTAAGTCGTCATATAATTCGACAATACCATTCTTCGTAATTGTTGTCCCCTTTTAATATAGGAACAGCCCTAAGAGAGCTCTGGTATTCCTTTTTCTTTTATACTGTGTCCGCTATAGTATATAATTAATCGGTTTAACCGTATCGTGCGTGGCGTATATTTATATTGGTTTGTTATAAATTTCTGTCACACTGTGCCGGGTCTAAATTTAAGGGTTTATAGCTTCGTGTTAACCAATTAATTAAATAAAATAGCAGCTAATAGAGCTTTAATTAAAGCTATAAGAGGGCTTATAACCTATTAGGGCACTAAGCAGGCTGATAGAATAATACATATGATATTCTATATGGAAGAATCTCAGGGGCTTAAAGGCCCCGAGAAGGTATCTACACGATGGCCCGCGCGCTATCACGTGACACGCCGCTGAGCTTAAAGAGACTGCCTAAGTACCCCCCCCTACCAGGGAGACTTGAACCTTATCTTTAAATAATACCCCCTAGCACGCAGTACCCAAGTTAAGAAAGGGAAGATAGAAACGGCAGAGGTGGAAGGAGGCTTAACGCGTTAATCGCGTTAGGAACGCGCCAAGATAACTAAGGCCCTTAAAAATAATAGTTACAAGAGTAATACAGAAGATACGGTTTATATAGTAGCAGTAGCCCCTAGTATACTACGACCGAAGCGCATAGGGAAAAAACTACGCCCTAAGGATTAAATAGGGTTAATAAGAAACCGCGTAATAGCTAAAAAGAGAATAGAGCAACTGGTAATAATAGCCACTATAGCAAACTAATTAATAACTAAGAGGATAAATATAATATTAAATATGTAGATTAAGGTGCTAACTAACCTAGTTACGTTACTACTAGGGGTATTAGAGCAGCAGAAAGAGGCATAAGCAAACTAAATTAAAGTTATTACTAAAATGTTTATAAAGCAGATTAACGTGCTTAAAGCTAAGGTTATAAAGAAGATAAAGGTAATCTAGACCTAATTATTAAATATTTAAGCACTACTAAGCGCGGCTCTATTATACGCGGATGTTACCTATACGCCACTAAGCAGTTAACTAAGCAACCTAATATCCTTCCCGTTAAGGAATACTATGCTATTAACTATTACTAATACGCTATACTGTATAGTTAATATATCTAGAGTTAAAGAGGAAAATAAGAATAAAGTATAACTGGGGGTAATTAGGTAAGCAATTAAAAGTAGTATATATATAATAGAAGGCCATAAGAGCTAGCGCTATGTAGTAGTAATTAAAAACCCTAGGAACCCTATATACATTAGGATAACTTATAGGAATAATACTAAGCTCTAATATATAAAAGAAGCGGCTTAGAAAACCTTAGTACTTAGTATTTAGGTACTATAAGACCAGCTCTACCTAGTAAAAATTAACAATACTAATTAAACAGCAGTTCTTAACTAGGAAGGAAAGATTTAAGATAAAGTAGTAGAGGTGCTAGGAAAAGAGAATAATGTATATATAGCCTAGATAGGGTGGCTTAGTAGAAAAGACACAGGAAAGGTATATAGTTTAATAGTGGTATACGTTACCAAAAGCAGTAAGGTAGTACGGTTGCTATAGAACTAATACTTTTATATTATAAGGGAATTAGCCTATATTAGAACCTATAAACCTAAAAGCGGCCTAACGCAATACTACTAGTGTTAGACACTAGGACATAAAGCTTTTATATATATAAGACCGTAAGTATATACTAGATACGCTTAAGAAGGATATTATTATAATAACTGCTAAGGATAGATCCTAAAATATATACTATACGGAGGACCATATAAATTATTTAATAAAAATTACTAAGTGCTTTATCCTACCCGCTATATATAAGACACTTTAGGTACTTTAACTAAATGTCTAAAAATAGAGTATAGTATAGTAGAGCCTAATAAACGATAAACAATTAAAAGACTTTAGAGTGTTAGCAATATTAGAGCCGTATATATGGAAAATAAATAATATAGTTATAACTGTCCCTATAGGACACTTAAATTAGACTAAAGTAATACCTATAGTCTAGTATAAAAAGAGGTAGGTGGTATAGAGCATATTATAGATTTAAAAAGACATTAAGGCTAAACAGGTGCCAGTACAATTGGTAGATCTTACCGCGGTAGTACTGCGCCTTCCTAACTAATTAGTACTAGTAGTATTAGTATACGTTAAGGGAAAGAATATAGAGGCACTATAGGATATAACTAGCAAACTATACTAATTAATCTAGGAAATATAGAATAAGATAGAAACATAAACCAATATAATACTTATAGGAGACTTTAATCAGCATAACTAGCTATAGGGAGGAAATAACGTCTCGCTGGCGAGACAGGGAGAAGCTAACCCGATTATTGACCTTATAGGAGATTACTCCCTATATAGCCTACTGCCTAGGGGTACGAAAATATAGTAAAATAGTAACTGCGAGATAATAATTAACCTAATCTTAATATCAGATAAGCTAGTATCTATAATAGTAAAGTATATAGTATATAGAACAGAATATGGATCTAATTATAGGGCAATTAAGATAATATTTGATATTATAGTCCCTAAACGCGCTATAGAATAGAGAATGCTCTTTAAAAACGTATTATGGAATAAAATTAGGAATAGGATTACCACCACCCTCCATATAATCCTAGTAGGCGGTAAAGTACAGTAGTAAATAGACTAGCTTATAGATATAGTACTAAAGGCAGTATACGCATTAACTCCAAAAGCTAAACCGTTACTATATGTAAAAAGGTAATAGATAATAGACCTTATAAAGCTCTGCTAGGTATATACTTACTAAAGAAACTAGGTAAAGAACTAACGCTAAGCGGGTTAGATATTACTAGAACTAAAGTAATAAGTAAAGGAGGCCTTAAAGGAATACTATAATGCAATATAGAAATAGAAAAGGACATACTAGAACAACTTCCTGGCTAATAATGTAAACATTTAGTAAGTAGTAAAATACCTTAACCTAAGCAGTAACTTAGCATTTAATAAAATACCACTGCTAGTAAGGATAAATAGATCTACCATAGAAGGAAAAGATAAGTAAGTAGTGGAGCTATTAACCACGTTCTTTCCCCTACTACTAGCAGGAATAGAGGATAAGGGCCTACGGCCCTAACGAACGCTAATACTAATGCCACGTCTTATAATGGAAGAGGTGAAACGGAAGATATTTATAGTAAAGCCATAGAAAGCGCTAGGGGATAATAGCCTACTAGCGATAGTATGGAGGCAGATATGGCCAGTAATAAAAGATAGGGTCCTGCTCCTCTTTTAGACCTTACTAAATAAGGTAACCTTCCTAGCCAATGGAGAAATGCTAAGATTATACCGCTTAAGAAGCTAAATAAAGGAGACTATATAAAGGCAAGGGTATAGAGGCCTATCTCTCTACTTTTTACATTAGGTAAGATGCTAGAGTCTATAGTTACTGAGAGAATATTATACATAGTAGAAACCTTTAGACTACTGCCTACAAATTACTTTAGAGTAAGGAAAAAGCGCTCTACTAAATAGGCGCTGCTACTACTGTAAGAATATATATACAACGTATAGAGGTCTAAGAAGGTGCTTAGCCTTATTAGCTTTAATATAAAAGGGGCATATAACGGAGTATATAAAGAGAGGCTATTATAAAGGCTTATAGTAAGAGGTATACCGCCAGTACTAGTACGGTAGATTAATATATTCTGCTCTAATTATATAGCAACTATCTTAGTTAACGGCTATACCTCTAACTAGTAATAGTTACTATAAGCAGAACTACTATAAAGATTACTACTCTTACTAATACTGTTCCTTTTTTTTAATGCCGACCTAGTCTAGCACCGGCTTAATATAAATAGAGGCTTAATAGCGTTTATAGATAACTATAATATATAGATTATAGGACTATTAGCAGCAGCAAACTATAAAGGTATTTAGGCTATTATTAATAGAGTAATAGACTAGGAGAAACGAAGCGGCGCAACGTTTAAAGGAGAAAAGACTATATTAGTATACTTTATAAGAAACGTAGAGCAGACCAATACTACCCTATTTATAATTAAGGGAAAAACAGTTATACTAGGGTATATAGCTAAGATTCTAGGGGTAGTTATAGATGCGGAGCTTCGGTATAAGTAATATATTATAAAAGCAGCCACTAAGGGCCTTATCGCAGCTATAGCACTAAAGAGACTTTGGATGGTATCCCCTTTAACTATAAGATAGCTATTTAGGGCAACGGTAGCGCCGGTAGTAGACTACGCCTTAAATATCTAGATGCACGTCTGTGGGGGTTCCACTATAGCCGTAATAAATAGGGTGTAAAGAATTAGAGCGTAGGCAATTATAGGAACTTTTTATATAGTAGCTATAGTTATTAGGGAAGCTAAAGTAAGTATACGGTTAGTACGCGAGCGGCATTTAGAGAGGGCTACTAAGCTATAGGTTAACCTCTACACGCTATATAAAATGAACCCGCTCTTAAGGCTCCGTATAAAGGTGCTTTAAAGGTTTACATCCCCACTATAGAAGATAGCCTATATATACTAATATACACTAATAGATAAGATAGAGGTTATTTAACCCTATATAGTACTACTATAGGAGGACTAACTACCTATAAGTATTAACCTAGATAAAGATAGGGTAACTAAAGCCGCTAACTTTGTTTAAGGTATATAGATCGTAACAAGCTTATCTAGGAGGAGAGGCATAGTAGGGATAGAAGGTATTGTCTATAATACCCTTAGCAATACACTAAATAGGGAAGCGGTTATATACTTAACTATACTAGGACTAAGAGTAGAATAGAATCTATATATAGCTAAACTAATAGCAATATTATTAGCGATAAAACGCTTACTACTGGATCTATAGGGGAGATAGATTACTATATTTACTAGTAATTAGGCAGCATTATTAGCGCTTAGCTAACCTAAGTACTAGTCTAGCTAAATAAGTATTGTATAGATTTATAATATAACCCATATACTAAGGCAAAAAAGTAACTGCGTTTTTATAGCATAGGTCCTAATATAAGGGGAGTTCGCATTAGGCAAGAAGGTAAAAAAAGCAGTACAGCGGGCCACTATATAAGGACACCTACCGTAAGGATAATAACACTAGGCTAAGGCTATAATAATTAATATAGCAAGAGTAAGATAGTAGGGTAGGAAAATACTACCAGAAGGAGTAGGAAGGTACTTAAGAAAAATAGATATAGCGCTACTAGGTAAATATACCCGTAGGCTATATAACTCTCTTAAGCAAGAAAAGGTAAATATATTAGCCTAACTACGGACGGGAATAATATAACTTAATAGATATCTATACTAGATTAGAGCGGCAGAATTAGATTAATATAACTATAGATAAGTAAGAGAAATAGTAGAATATTTCCTTTTTAGGTATATAAAATAGACAGCGTATTAAGAATAAATGCTATAGTAAATAGATATAAGATAAGGCAGCTTATCCTTCTACCTTAGGGGCAAGGCGCCATCTAACCCTAGATAGTGGACACTAAACGTAGACGTAGTCTGAATAATAGTAAAATATATAATAGCTACCGGACGACTTAAGGCAGAACTGGATTAATAACCCACCCACCATAGTTAAACCCTCCCCCCCCTTACACTTTGACTAACCTATACTACGCACCCTTGTACTACCAGTAGATCTCGCTTTAATCGCCAAAGATAGGATAATAAACACTTAGAGGAATAGCCCCCTAAGACTACCTACTACTAACCACCTATAAGATCTCGTAGAATAAGGTATTAGTAATACTAGGGAGTACTAAGTAAGGTATATATATGGGCTTGTATAAGAATATGGATATATCTATATAGCTAAGCGAGTACTGCAGCAGCACCCCTATATCTTAGTAACACTAACATTATTAACATTTATAAAATTAAGCCTTGCTTACTTGCTTTCTATATTAGTCTCATTTAAGAGCTAATACCTTATTTACTTAATTTCTAATAATTAATTATTGCTGTTAATAACTTAATAACCTATACGCTTGTCTAAACCTTCGCAAATCGTTTATAAAAACCTTAAAAACTTAACTAATAACGATACACTCGACGAGCTAAACTCCTTAGAGGTTACCTACCAGTCTCCCTTACCTTCCCCTACACCTTTAGGCGATACGCCAGCGTTATAGTCTCCATCCTCTATAATAGCGCCTCTCTCCGCGGCTTAACGCGAGACTTTAGCCGCTAAAAAAGCTAAAGAATAGCTTTAGTAACTACATAAGGAGGACCTAAAGGTTAGAAGAGCTTAGGTAAAGGAGGTTAAGGACTAGGCAACCGACCGGAAAATAAGACTCCTTTAGGAACAGGAGGACTATACTAAAATACTACGCGTCTAAAAAGAATAGGAAGATTAGGCGACTAAACTCCATATATTAAGCCTCGCTATAGTAATAGCGAGATTAGCTACGGCAGTATTATCCTTAACCCCAATTAATAAACTAGGTAAGTTACTCCCATCTATAGCCAATATCCTAAATACCCTCCTCCCTAGCGTCCCGAATAAAGAGATACTTAAGGTATTTTAGGGTACTTTCTTACCTAATAACCTCTCTTGCCTCTAGATACACTAGCTCTGGTCTAAGCCTTAAAATAATATCCTTATTATTAATAGCGTCCTTTCTATAAGACTGAAAGAAGGAATAATAAAGGACTACCTGTCCGTTAAAGTGTAGGTAGAGGGCTTCCTTAACTATATAATAATTTTAATTATTATATATAAGAATCTTTCGGTAGATCTTATTCCCCAAATACTTACCTTTTATAATTAAGTTATTTAGCTATCTACCACCTACTAAATTACTTCTTTAATAACTATGGCCTTAGAGTACCACTCTATAGTTATTTAAAAGAACTAGTTAAAGCTAGCCAACTAAAAGATCTCTAGTAACTTCCTAGATATCTATTACAATTCCAGTACTTATAAATCTATATCTATCTCAAAACGCGCGCAAATAAGCACTAATATCTTAAGGACCTATTACAGCTTTAATAGAGGGAAGTATTGTGGTGGTGTAGATTGGACGTCGCCTACTGTCTTGGCATTTTTCCTATATTTATAGAGTCTTCGGCTTCCTTCCTTCTTCCCTCTATTATACATATACATATCACGACCTTACCAGTTACCGGAAATACACTCTTTTCTTTCTTTTTTACTAAATGACTGACCGACTGACTGACCGACCGACAGACTAAAAGACTAACAGCACCGTGACTTTCCTATCTTAGAGAGGTCGTACCCTCCCACATATTTTATGGCATTCCACGTAGGGACGACGGCAAGCTCTTTGAATTAGAAGTCTAGTGCTACATACACAGAAGACACACAGGAGACACACAGGAGACACGTAGGAACATCCTACGACTATAGAAGAACCGCCAGCTATAGAAAAACGATCAGCTACGGAAGAACGACCAGCTGTAGAAGAACCGCCAGCCAGACAGACAAGACAGTAGAAGAAAACCAGGCAATATCGAATAGTAAGGGGAACTAGGCAGTACCGGAAAAAGATAAGACAGCTAGACTCAACGCATAGGCCAAAGAGTGGCAATAAGAAGTAAAAGACTACAAGTCTGTCGACCTAAATCGGATGTCTTTGCCACCTTGACTCGGTCACAGGAAGAGAAGGGTCTCGGAAAGTTATATATAAGGACGTCGGGCGAACCAGCGAGCCAATTAGACAACTTTAACCGGCGGTTAGAGTTACCGAGATCTACTACCGAGCATAGCCAGACCTTTATTAAAGATGCAAAGACGACAAGCCAAGGGCCAATTAATTAGATAAAAACGAGATCTAAGACATTTAGCGGCGAAGGAAGTCAGTACTGCCATTCACAAACAAAGGAGACAATACCGAGCAAGGTCACAAGTGCACGAGATCGGATCTATCCTTAAAAGCTTCCTATTCTGGCTTAGCTTTATCTTCTTTCAAGTCATCCGGATTATATCAGCAGCAGCTCTAAAGGCGTTCCGTAAAAAAGTAGATATAAGTAAAAGCAAGAGGCTTAGCAGCACCCTACCGCGCGGAACGACGGCAGGCCAAAACAGATAGACGTATCAAGACCCGGTGGCAGTAGATGATGAAGATTTTGTACTCTCCCAAAAAGACCCCCCCTCAGGCGTTAAGAGGTAGGTGCCTTCCATTAGGGATATAGCTATACAAGTAAACCAGCCGCAGCATGCACCTATCAAGGTCCCGCCAGGACGGCCATCTAGGATACCCTCTATCAAGACCACGGCCATACAAGCAGATCTACCACAGCGTTCACCCGTAACACCTAGGACTAACGACCCTCAGCAGACAAAGGATATAAGCCGCAAGGACCACCTATAAGCTCCCAAGGAAGCTCTAGATACACGCAACTAATAGTTAACAGCTTGAGACAAGATTTACGTCATGGCCCAGCCTATGCCAGCCCCAGGAACTGTTAGGACTCCTTACTTTACAGGGCAGAACGTGTCGCAGTTTATCAAGCAGTATAAACGGCTATGCACCCGATATTATATAACAAGTAAAAAGCACCAGGGTCTTCCAGAGTACTACAATTACTAGATAGGGATATAGATCCAAAGCCTACCTAAATTTATAGCTAGTGACTGGACGGAGCTTATAAGAAAGCTTAAGGCAGAATACCAAAGAAGCAACTACTTTCAATAAATGGAAACGGTAGAATTCCTAGAGGCCTACGTACTATAGTGTAGGAGCAGCCCACCTAACGTGCGTAAGTACTGTAGGCAATTTACACTAATCTCCCAAAGGGTTACGGAGGCAGGCAATCTAGAGAATAGCGAGCAAGGATACTAGTTTACAAAAGGACTTCCGCTTAAATATTAAAGACACGCCATAGCCAAAACGGGAGCTAATCCGGATAGACGAAAGTCCTTTAACTTCTATCAGTTACTAAGAGCCATAAAGGACAGGCTTAGTTTATATAAGGGCGTAGATTATCTACCAAAAATGGACCCCAAGGAGCAGAGCCTTCATCAGCTAGTTAAACAATTCCGTAATCAGTAGCTAGTTAGACTAGGTGTATATAAAGGAGCCCTAATGCAGCAGCAGTTACCTACGGACCAGGCTATAGTTCAAAGCCCAGCATAAGGATACAAAGACTGGCAGAACAGTACCCAAGCTCCCTTTGTCCTATAAGACTGTCGATCTCCGCAAGGCTCTCAATATCCACAAGGTTCTTAATATCCGCAGGACTGTCAATATCCACAAGATTCTACTGCCTTTAGACAGCCGCAGTGGGACGCACGGGGTCAGCAAGGCACGCGAAGACAAGGCCAGCAGACCTGTTCTGGATGTAGAGGAAGTCACCATTTCACCAAGCACGCGTATCAAGGCTTAAAGGATCTTATTTAGTAAGGACTTATACATCTATCTAATCAAAGAAGACTAGTAGCGGGGACGCACAATCGACCTGGACCTATACTTCCGTGGCTCGGCAATAAAGGACGACTAAAAGGTATTAAGAACTAGCTTTATACGTACCAAGGAATAGACCTAGATAGACAGGTATATCAGAAAATAGAAGGGTAAGGATAGACGCAGAAATAGGGCCCTATAGGACAAACAGATTTTACTACTTTCCGTAACGGAGTAGTGCTAAAGAATAGTAACAAACTACGTACAAACTAGGAGGACTACTATTGAGTACGACCTATGGACTCAGTAGTAACACCCAGCCAGCAACGTCCGTAGACCCTTAAAGACAGCCGTGTAACCAGGACAGCTATTAACCTACAGGCTCCGTAGCAGGTATAGGATGTTTAACTAGGGGACAGTCAAGTTCTAAGGTAGGGGAGGGGATACAGGTAACGGCCGTATAAAAAAATTTCTATTTATCTGCTTAATTACAGTATTTCCTAAAGCTCCTTTCCTTGTTTATTTTCTTAATCGCAACGCGTTAAGACGCGTCAGTCGCGACGACCTGCTGTAAAGATATTAGTTCAGCTCACCGCCTATCACCAAGCCAATAGCGATTTTCCATCCCGGGGATGGAAAATCCTAATTAGCCCATGCAGCAGTAAAGCCGGCAGAACTCTACACCGCCCCTGGAATTCGATAATACGCCAGCTGCACAATAAGAGCGGCACCAAGAGCCTTAATTAATTGCACGGATATAGAGCCGATTATACAATACAGAGCTAGACGCAGAGCTAGACGCAGAGCCTTGATCGAACGACTGCACAGAAGCCTTGATCAATCGAATAACTGCACAGAAGCCACGACTGGTCGCGGAATCGAATCAAGCCAGAGCCTCAATGTCAGCACGTCGCCGTCACTGAATTAGATCAGTCGAATGTCGTTAAATTAGAGCCTTCAACCGGGCCGACCTTATTCCTTATTCGAACGACAGCTAATCGCAGCTCCGCCACTGCCATCCGAATTCAGTACCGCGCTAGCTGCACGACAAGAACAGATACCACAGCAAGGAAGGGACCTATACAAGGGCAGCAGCATGATACCGGAAAACAAGCACCATAGAAACGGTAAAGTAGTATACAAAGAGGCACTGCAATAAGAGAAGATAAGGATGCTCTGCAAGAGGTCGTATACAAGGTATAACTAACTATAATAAACCTAAGCCATCCTTATGCGACTGAAGACAGAATTAAGCCGCGCCTAGCCAGGCTAGTGAAGGACTTTATTAAGGATTACAAGGGGAGTAGGAATTAGACGTGTAGGAGCTAGCACTTCTCCGGGATCGTCTTGACAAAAGGACTGTATTATGAACACAAGGGCAAGGGATATACGACAGAGGTAGTTATAATAGCTAAGAAGCTGTTACCAAATAGCTTTAAAGACACTAAGGACGACTTAGATAAAACGCAGAGCTAGTAGGACAATAATAAAGAGACTAAAAGTAGAAGATAACCCTAAGAAGGCTCTTAAGCTAGAAGAAGATCAAGGATACGTAAGCGTACTACCAGCAGCAGGGCCTATAGCAGCAGCCGCAAAAGCCCAAGGATATGCCAAAAGAGTTAAGCAAGGACGGCCTAGAAAGGGAAGAAGGCAGCTACAAAAGACGTCCTAGGAAAGTAGCGGGCCCGCGAAAATGGTCTACTAGAAGCTGCCGTTTATGCTCACAAGGAAGGAAGTCTTAAGACAGGTCTCTAGATTAGACATCTAGTAGACACTAAGAGCCTTAATTAACTACAAATACAGAGCCCCAATTAACTATATAGATACAAAGCTTTAACAGAATGACTACACGGCCAGAGTCTTAATTAATTATCTGTAAATATAGAGCCTACGGATGCAGAACCCAGGACATATATACAGCAGAAGACACCTTAAGTTAAGCCAGAGCCTTAATCAAATCCTAATTAGTCGAACGCCGCCTATACAAGTTAAGTTATCAAATTAGAGCCTTTAGTTGGGCCAACCTAATACCCTATTTAAACGTCAGTTAATCATACGGTCATAGTTAAATCGTATCAGTTACCCGTCGCCGTCAGACGTCTTTGATCAGCAGTCAAAGATCCTACAATAGCAGACACACAGGCATACAGGCACTAGGCCTAACTAGGAGATTAGTATACGGCCAAAAGAACGTCAAAAGCACGGTCAATTAACGTTTTAAAGCCTCTACAAGAGCCTCTTCCCTTAACTACTTACCCCCTTATTAATCAATTGCTGCCCATCTCGACGCCCACGGATTAGTTAACCAGAACGATCTTTTCTGCAGATATAGATACGGAGCATTACACGGAGTCTCACACGGAGTCATATATAGACCCTACGGATATGGAGCATACAGGTGCAAAGCCTTAATTGGACAACAGCACGGCAGCTTAACTAGACGCCTATATATGCAAAGCCTTAATCAATTATCTATGGATGCAAAACCTCAGTCATACATACAGCAGAAGACACCTTAAGTCAAGCTAGGGCCTCATTAGGTCTCAATCAGCTAAACGCCGTTTCCACATTCAAATCAGGACAATTAGAGCCTTTAACCAGGCCGACTTTCTACCTTAATCAAACAACCGAACGATTAGTTACAGCACGTCGTCGCCGACCAATTAGACAGTCTTCATCTGGCAATCAAAGCAGGCATACAAGCACGCACGCGGACACTAGGCCTATTTAGTAAATCAGTACACGGTCAGTAGATCGTCAAAAGCATCACCAGTCGACGTTTTAGAACTACGGACGCAAACACCCACACAGATACGGACGCAGACTATGCAATGCAGAGCTACTAATACACAGCCAGATGCACAGTCAGCCGCACAGTTAGATACAGAGCTATGCGGACGTAAAGCTTAGCGATACAGGGCCTGATGCAACGCCACGGATAGAGCCTTAATTAAGAGCCGTATATGATGCAGACTGATACAGATCTAGGTACAGAGCCTTAATATCAAACGACCAGCCAAACTACTAAGTCAGGTCATAGCCTCTGCCGTCTTAATCAACTGCCCACTACCGCCGCCGCTGCTGCTGCTATTCCGTCCGACTGTTCTGCCCCTACTATCTCAACCAACTACTGTCTCTACCGTTCTAGATCTGTACCGCTGCTAGGTCTATTTACTGCTAGATCTGCTAGGTCTATCATGCCGTTCTATACTACTATTTTAACCGATCTGTTCTACTACTGCCAACCAGCTGTTCTACCGCTGCTACTACTGCTACTGCTATTCCAACTGTTCCGTTCTATTATTCCGATTATTCTACTGCTACCGTTCTAACTAACTACTACTAGCTGACTGCTACCGACTGACTACTACCGACTGTCTGCCGCTACCGAGATTTCTATTACCAAAAGTTCTGCTGCCGGATATCCTACTACTTACTAACTGTTACCAAGTTCCCCTACCGAGTATTCTACCGCCAACTGTTCTATTTTATTTTACCGCACCAACTGTCTGCTTTTATTACTACTTATACCACTATTGCTGTTACTGCTATTACTGCTCTTACTGCTGCCGTTATTATTTCTGGTTTACTGCCGTCCTAGTTACTACTAATAGGAAGATCGGATCTTAGCTATAGGTAACGGAAGGACACCGTAGAACAGTTCTATAGGAAGGCTAAGGATATAGTTATCTACGTTCGTTTAGAGATATACTTTCCTTTATCTATTCTGCTTTTACTATACTCTCATTTTGCTATTCTTCTATATTATAGAACGTTAGGGGACAACGTTCTTAGTAGGGGAGGTATGTGGTGGTATAAATTAGACGTCGCCTACTGTCTTAGCATTTTTCCTATATTTATAGAGTCTTCGGCTTCCTTCCTTCTTCCTTTTATCATATATATATATATCACGACCTTACCAGTTACCGGAAATACACTCTTTTCTTTCTTTTTTACTAAATGACTAACTAACTGACTGACCGACCGACAGACTGAAAGACTAACAGCACCGTGACTTTCCTATCTTAGAGAGGTCGTACCCTCCCACAGTATAACCTAGGTAAGGATTATAAGTTCCTATATACCTATAGCAAGTGCAATAGTCCGCATGCTGTAAGGAATTATAAGTAGTAATTACTAGAGGAAAGTATTAATAAGGAAAAGGAAGAGGAGGAAGAGGATTTTATTAAGCTATACTTACACTCCGCTAAAACTGTGCTCTACCCTTATAGTACAGGTAGGCTAAATACTATACCATTATTTCCAGTTTTCCTACCCTCCTCTCCTCTATAGGACTCTCCCTCCCCCTTAATTATTTAAGCATAGGGGCGTTATCTATCCCTATACCCTAGTAACCTCTAACGCAATATTATTAGTATCTTAAAGTTCAGATACTAAATTAGGGTAGACCTAGAAATTAAGCTCCTCTCCTAGAAGAACTAAGCTTTAATAGCCGTAAATACGGTCCTAATCTTAAAGAAAATCAGCGCCGATCTAGACATAGGCAGGATTATAATAGCAACGTCTCCCATTATATCCTTACTGCTAGGTTTAGTACCTAAAGCGGATAGGGGATGGCGCTATATTTATAACTTATCCTTACTATCTAGCCAATCTGTTAATAACTTAATCCCTATAGTATTCGCCACACTATAATATTTAATAGTCGATTAGGTTCTCTAATACGTTATATATATAGGCCGTAATTACATAATTATTAAGAGGGATATTAAGGACGCCTTTTAAAATATCCTACTTTCCATTAAAGCTTAACGCCTTATAGGGTTCTCCTGGAAGGGTGTGGTATATTTTAAACATTACCTCTTATTCGGCCTTCGAACTACACCCTTTTTATTTAATCTTTTTGCGAAGGGATTTTACTAGATACTTATTTAATATATCCCAAACGCCGCCTTAGAGCACTATTTAAATAATTTTATCTTTATACTCTCTAACGCTTCTATTCTCCCTTAATTGCTTAGTGTATATAACTAATTAAGCGATAAATTAGGTATCCTATAAAACGAATTAAAGAATATTAAAGGTACTACGGCTAAAGTCCTAGGTTATATTATAGATACTCTAAAGTCTAAGCTATATCTTTCTCCTTTAAAATAGGCCACTATAATTAAGGAGATTAATAAAGCGTTAAGTAGTAGATCCCTAACGCTAGTTTAGAGTTAAAAACTAGCTAGTAAACTCGCTTAGAGCGCCTAGGTAATTAGGCTTAGGCGTTTATATAACCGCTCTATCTAGGAGTTTATTTCCACTTTTATAAAGGTAGGTAGTTATCCTCGCTAATAGCTAATAGCTAAACTTCGCCAAGACTTATTATGGTAGAGGGATGCTCTTACCCTTTTAAATAGTATCCTCTTCTTTAACAATACAGATTAAAAATAATTCTATCTCTTCTTAGACATATCTAGGATTCTTAGTTATAGGGCCTTCTTCTTTCTTAAGGATTCTTAAAGGATAATATAGCCGCCCTATTTAGTATCTCTACCTTAAGACAATTCTTTAAGCTACTACCCTAATATAGAATACCGCCTTACCCTAATTAATAAGCGGGAGGTCTAAGTAATTACAACCTTATTCTAGCTCTAGGTAATATAGTAGGAGTATAGCTTAGTCTATATCTATACGGATAATATAGTAGCACTCTTAAGATTCTAAAATACGGTAGTAAAAGGACCGGGTAATTACCCGCTCTGTAAGATCCTCTAACTAGCCGTAGCCTATAATATTACGCTTTATATAGAGTAGGTTTCCTTTACAGAAAACGGGTTAGCTAATACTTTATCTTATTTTAATCGCGATAGGGTATTATTACTATGCCCGCATTAGAATACTTCTAATTTACCATTACTATACGCTTCTTTATTATATTTAATCTAACGCCGAAATAGGAGACCTAGTCCCTCTTAAAGACCCCCTACCTAATTTCTGGATTAAGGTAAAAGCCCCCTTAAAATACTTCGGCTAACTATTATAGCACAGCCTCTCCGATAGAATGAGAGATTTATACTATTCCGTAATTAAGAGTTAGGAGGGCTACTACGACTTTTATAGAGTGGTAAAGTACTTAGCGCCCCTCTACTATCTAGGAGAATAGATTACCCAACGGATCTTTAGTAATGCTAGTCCAGAAATAAGCTGTATTAAGCCTACTATAGTTAAAGCCTACGTCTTCGCAATTTAATCCTATTATATTAACGCTAATTATAACACCTCCGTCTTTAATAATCCTATTATTAAGAGGATCCTAAACGGTGTAATATCTATAAATCCCTCTACTACGGCTAAAAGATTGCTAATTACTAAAGATATCCTTACCTAATTAGTTACCCTAAATGCCTAATCCGTTAAGGATCTTAACTTTAATGCCGCTGTTACTATAGCCTTTATAGGATTCCTTTATTTAGGCGAGATTACCTATACTAAGGCTTAGAAAGATAGCCACGCCTTCTCTACTATAAAATATACTAGAAACGATATAACGCTAGCAAAGAACTATATAATATTATATCTAAAGCGTAGTAAAACGGACGTTAATTACTAAGGAGTCTTAATTAATATTGCCGCTTTAGGGCAACCTAAATACGCAGTTTAAGCTATAAAACACCTATTTAAAAATAACCCCTAACCTAAAAACGCCCCTCTCTTTCGCTTTAAGAGATTGGCCTTTATAAGCTACGCGGTTAGAAATAAGCTAAAGTATAAAATCACCACTCTTGGCCTCTACTCTAAGCTTTATAACGGACACTTGTTTTAGAAAGGTGCTGCTTAATATACTTAAGATAACGGTTTTACAGACGGCTAAATACAGCAACTGGGCCGGTGGTCCTTATAAGCGTTCTAGCTTTACTATTTATTATCCCTAAAAGACCTATTTTAGCTAAGTATAAACTTCTAATATAGAACGCTAATACTATTCTTATTATTACTCGCCCTAAATATAATAGGCAAAGGTATTTAGGCATAACGGCGTATAGGAGTACCTATTTTAGCACTCTAATATATTAACTTAAATCTCTCCTTTCCCCCCCTTTTTTATTTTTTATTTTTTTTTCCCCCTACTCTACCTTATGTGGTACGGGCGCTGCGCTTCTAGGTCCATAGGTATTATATTTAGTTAAGGTAGGGCAATCCCCTATAAATAGCCTTGCGAATATACCCATTCTCAATTAATGCCTTTAAGCCCGTACCTACTAATTAGATTAATTAATCCTCTTCTCTGCAAGCGTATAAATAATAAATAGATATATCTATATGGCTAAGCGAGCACTACAGCAGCACCCCTGCATCTTAGCAACACTAATATTATCAATATTTACAAAATTAAGCCTTGCTTGCTTGCTTTCCCTCCCACCTATACCTTTTTCTTTAGTTATATATTTTAGGCTTTATAAATAGATACTGTAGCGATATGCTTGCGTACGGGTCTATGGGCATCACATTTAGTTAAGGCAGGGTAATCCCCTGCAAATGGCCTTACAAATATACCCATTCTTAATTAATGCCTTTGAGCCTGTACCCACCAATCAGATTAATTAATCCTCTTCTCCGCAAGCGTGTGAATAATAGATGGCGAGACTAAAAGGAGCGAAAATATGTAATATAGTACTAGTGCCCTTTAGGCTTAGTGCCTCCGGGCGGAATAAACATCATCATCATCAACCCCCCCCTACCAACAGCTTCTAAAATGGAGCTCTTGGCGCTACAGACTGCACATGNCCGTGTAACCCGTAGAGCCGCAGACGTGAGTCAAATCGGGAAGGTGCGCGTTCTTTCTGACGGACTTTTAGTTCGGATTTAATCTGACGGTTTTGCAACCGAACAGACCCTAAGGCTTAATGGCTTTATATGTCGTAAAACTAATCTAGTTTAGTATAACACTAACCTATATAGTAACTTGCAGGCGTGTATACACTACATTAACGTATCTAGTTAAAAGCGCGTGTTGGTCTTGACAATTAAAAGGCAGAATTTTATACCATTAAAGTAAGTTACTCTCCGGATCCTGTCTGGGACGAGGTTACATAGAGTTGCATCTAAATAAAATATTTAGCACGACCCCAAAGCCCATAATAGGGTAATTTTCTATGTTTTTGTTAGCTTGAGTACCAAGATTTTGAATCCAACTAGCACTCTGATGCCTTGGCTAGTTGTGTTATAGAAGATGATTCTAAACACTCATCCTCTTTACATGCCCAGATTTCCTACCGAAACAGAGTAGAACTACGTTTCAGCATCCGTATATACATTTTGTTTAGCTTTATAATTAATACCAAAACTAATACGGGACTTACTATCATCGGCGCCATTATCTTCATGTTCGACCTCATCCTCTTCGTCTGCCTTCGCACGGCAATGACTACACGCTTCATTCTGGAACCGCGAAAGCCGGCTAAGTCACTTATCCACCCACCTGAATGCTCCTTCTTCGGCTCCTTCTGGCTGTCGATCTCGACCATCATCGGCAGCACCCAAATATATGGCATTACTCGTGGTCCTAAAGGAGCATGGCTCATTGTCGCCGTTCGCGTCCTCTTCTGGATCTATGCCGCTTGTGCTCTCATTAACGCCACCGTCCAGTACTGGCTCTTCTTTCAATTTACACCGAACAAGGTCTTGCAAATGAACCCAGCCTGGTCCCTCCCATTGTACGCCGCCATGCTCACGGGAGCCATCGCCGGCTTAATTGGCCCTTTGCAGCCACCAGAGCAACGGCTCCCAATCATCGTAGCCGGCTGCGCATATCAGGGCCTCGGTTGGATCGGCAGCCTCCTTATTATCGTCATCTGCTTCAGCTGACTCATGGAAACTGGACTCCCGGATCTAGACCTACGACCGGGAATGTTCATCCCCGTCGGCGCTGCAGGCTTCACGATGGTCGCACTAATCTCCCAGGCCAGAGCGCTGCCGATGGGCTATGTATACCTTGAAGCCCATCCGATGGCGGCCGAGATATTGCAATCTTCATGTGGCTGTTCTGCTTTTGTCTCTTCGGCTTCGCGACTCTGAGCTTCATTGTTGCGATCCCGAGGATGGGCTTTACATTGTCCTGGTGGGTATTCGTGTTCCTGAATGTTGGCTTTAACATTGCTACGATTGAGATTGGCACGGAGTTGAAGAGTGAAGGTATTTGGTGGGTGTCGAGCGTGATGGCGATCCTGCTGGTGGTGATTTGGCTTTTCACGCTTGTGTCTCTTGTGAAGGCTGTATGGATTAGACAGATTATGTGGCCTGGGCGAGATGAGGATAAAGATATGTGAGATTTAGGACAACAGAGAATTCTTGGTGGGCATTTGTAAGAAAAGAGAAACAAAGAGCTATATGTTCCGCAAAAATATACTATGTAGACCAAAAAAATTGAACAGCCAAAAATCAAAAAGATACAACAGCTGGGATTCGCTAGTGGTCACCCACCTAACTACTAATCAGCCGGTTAACTGCTTAAGTACCCGAGAGCAGACGGGATCGGCTGGTTTCAGTTACCTTTGGTCGTATCTGAAAGGAGCTAGAAGAAAGGCAATCCATATATTCAAAGAAATAAGTATTTAAGACTCAGCCAAGGCCATTTGCACCCAACAACACTCGGCTTGTAGATAACGCGAGTCTTTCTCGATAATAAAAGGTGTATGGACCAAATACATCAAATATGATCTTGTATCGTTAGAAAATAGCTTAAAATATACTTAGTCTGTTCGCGGAGAGGCCTTTCACAGCCCGTCATTCGGCTTCCAAAACATCATTCACCTCTTATCCAGTGGCGCGCCTTTCCCATAAAACCGTAAGTCAGTACCCAGCCTAATCCTACCCTGTTTATCTTCATTCATGCATGTCCTGTGGATCAAATACGGATTGTGAAACGCGACATCCCCAGCCTCATAATTCCCTACCAGCCACCTGCGGCCTTTACCAAGCGTCCTGCCCAACTCGTCCGCATTATGTGATATTTGTCCATCCCGAGCCATATTCTTATTGAAGCCATCTGTAAGCTCTTCAGGTGTCATAAGGTCGGCTTCTATTTTCTTGGCGAGGTCAGTGGAGTTCTCAAGGTTCATAAGGTCGCCGCCAGTGGCAGAGCAATCACCAATAGGAACCCAGGCAGTAAGAAATTCGGCTTCGCCAGCTCGAAGGAAAATACGGTCGTAATGAATGCTGGTTAGGTGTAAATGTCTCTAAGAGAGGTAGTAATTAATTAGGTTAGGCGTCTAAGGGGCAACCGAGCTCCGGAGCCTAAGCTTAGTAGTGTTTTATTGGCCGAGTTTACTTCGTACTGTTACCAACCTTATAACCAGAATGTCAGAACTACTTAGAGAGGAGTTCGTGGACACACTATTAATAAATACGCGCTATTGTTATCGATAAGTATTAGCGTATGCATGGGGCTCTGCCGCGAGACACCTTATCTTAACTCAATCCTGTCTTAACCTCGCACGCTCAGGCTAAACCCAGGATATAGTTCTAATGGATCAGTGGAGGACTTGCAAAACTTGTTGGAGGCTTGATGAGGACGACAAACCCTGGATATCAGCTAGCTTGAATTCGATTTCTGAGGCCAGGTCTAGCTGTTCCCGCTGCCAGGTTTTGTATACTATTGTGAAATCCTACTATTCACTTGACGAACTTGAGGGATTGCGGCTCAACTTTAAATCAGCCAGATCTTTCATAATGGAGTACAAAAGTAAAAATCAGACGGTCCAAATGATCTACTGCTTCAAGACCCAACGTATGTCCATATTAACTTTCAAGGAGCAAAACGGTAACAAAGCATTAGCTGATGTCACTATCAAACACTTCCCTAGTATTGCCACTTGTCGTCGTCCTGTGGCCCAATACCCAGACGATCAGAGCTGCATCGACTTCATCAAAGAACAGTTGAACAGTTGTGCTTCTCATCCAAATTGCGATCCCCAAAGAGATAAACCTTTACCAAAACGGCTTGTTCACCTTGGGCCAAAGGAAAATGAGCTCAGACTGTGCGAGGTGGAGCAAAGCATAGGTAAATACGCAGCCTTAAGCCATTGCTGGGGAAAAGATAGCCAGGTGCTTAAAACCACCTCAACGTCAATCGAGCGCTTCAAGATCAATATACCTTGGGATAACCTACCAAAGACACTTCAGGATGCTAGCATTGTGACTAGAAGAATTGGACTAGAATACATTTGGATCGACTCCCTTTGCACCATACAAGGAGATACGTACAAACTTTTGGTCCAACCCAGGCCGTGGAACCAGATCTTCGATGTTAGAAACATAGGACCAATTGGAAGTAGAGGATGGACATACCAAGAGAATGCACTATCCAAGCGTATGGTCCACTTTACACGACGCTCAATCTTCTGGGAATGTCAATCGGAACTATTCGACGAAAGCGGAAATACGCCTGAGGAGGGAAATAATGAAACAGGCCTCTCGTTGATACAACAGTTCTCATTTTTTGAAGAAGACCCTATAATAACCTGGCACGCCTTTGTAGAAGACTTAGCATGCCGCCAACTGTCCTTTTGGGATGACAAGCTACCTTGCACTGCCGGAATCGTATCACGTCTCCAACGACACACAGGATTTCAATATAGAGCAGGGTTATGGAAGGAATCTATAGCACATGATCTTTTATAGTGTTGCATTGTCATAGCAAGGGAGTTGTGGAAAGGTCCGTCCTAGTCATGGATATCTGTCAACGAACAGGTGTTTTTTACGTATACCGATTATAACTGGGACGAAGGGGTCTCACTCTGTTGGATCGAGGAAAAACTCGACGCCGACGTCCAAATTCATCAGCAGAACTTCCTTAGGATCGGCAACCCTGCCTTATACTTGAAGGGACATTTGAATAAAGGGACTCTGGGATTCGACAAGTCACAAACAGCCGAAGAATTTAGGCCAAGACTCGATATTTCCACTTTCGAGCTGTCGAAAGTTGAGTTCTGGCCAGACGCGATGCTTGAGACAGTATCCATTACAGACGACAACGGCATAGTACACCACGTATTACAGCTAACAACAGAGGAACCGAAATCATTCGTTGTAGAAGTTTTCTGTCTCTGGTGTATTTACTGTTCTTCCAAGGCGTTGGATGATGGCCATGGATTTGGTATCGTTCTTTCCAAAACAGGTCAAGATACCTTTTCCAGGATTGGGATGGTCAAGGCAAGTTCATTGACTGATGAACCGTTCCGTACTGCACCTAGTACAACTATCATGGTGGTGTAACAAGATGGCACTGAGCGGGTATAGTTCATCTTTAGTTTATCCTTAACTAGTTGCTTCGTTCAAGTTGGATGCTCGAAGGAAAGCCGAAGCAGGTGGGCATAGTCCGGGTGGGTTGGGGACCGGATCGGGCGTTGCTTGGGAAGTTCAAGGGACGCCGCCAGCTCAAATGGTTACCACTCCGATAGGTGGGTAACTATAAGTTATGAGGCAGGAGAATGCGGAGTTGGAGGGGGCGGATTCGGCGACTGGAGACAAAAGAATGCCCGGCTGTGCAGAGTAATTCAGATGTCGATGTATATATAGTCTCTTTTCTTCATAGATTAATCTTTACACGAGTCCTTATTTTCTGACCTGAATTTTTGCGATCGACATATTGTGTCTCTTGCACCATCTGGAACTTTGACCTATCCTTCTTCTTTAACATCTCTCCCAACCAGTGATGGCAATAATCATTTATGCATGGGCCACTTCAAAATTTCGACGAAAACAACTGCAATAATCTTCTGCTCTATATTTCTTAATTATAGTAATCGTATAACTCCTAGATAAATATACATAGCCGGGTATATAATCGCCTAAAACCGCACGGGAATGGCTATAGTTAGGGTGATTATGTAGTTATTGCCATCACTGCTCCCAACTATCTTGTTGAACGGACGATCAGGAATGAGAACTCTGTTTATTAAAGAGGGCTCTAGAAGCTCTCTTATATACATCAGGTAGGTCCAAATACAATGACGACGACGTCGTCATGTAGTAGGTCATAGTTAAGAGAAACAGGTAATGAGACGTTCGATGAGACATACGAGCTCAAGATACGAGACAACTGAGACATAGTTCGTATAGACGATCTAGGTCGTCAGACAGTATTACGATGGTAGTAAGGAACTTCGATTCAGGTCAACACACCCCCCCAGCTGCACAGAGCCTTCTGGGCTGCTGTAGAAATACTAAAAAGTCATAATAGCAATTTAGTGTTAAGTTAAAGGAAATCCTCTATATATTTACCTTGCCCAAATATCATTTAAATTAAATTAAATTAGATCCTTAATATTAATAAGGTTTAATTACTAAACAAATGTCTTGTGCTTTTAATGAGGCAGAGCCTTCGTTATGCCGTCTACTGTTATATCCGCAGTAGGCACCCATTTAATATTAATACTTCCTTTATAAACTTTCTGGCGGAGCTAGTAGTTATAAATATTAACGTGTTAAAGCTTAGTGTTAAGCTCCGCGTTGCTTTTAGTTAGTAGTTAAATAGTTTACAGGTTGTCGCAATATATCATTTGCTTCTTATTAGGGTTAAATCCAATTTCTTTAAAGAATTGCTGCCACTAAATTAACTTAGTAGCTGCATGCGATAGAGCTAGAAGCTCTACTTCTATACTTAATTTTGTTACTAACTTCTGCTTCATAGATCGCCAGTTAATTAGTCCCCTAAATAAGGTAAATAGGTAGCCTTTTATACTCTTCCTACTTACTAGATTGTCGCTAAATAACGCGTTGCTTGCCCTTATAAAGATCTAGTTTATTATATTCTCCTTTAAGTACTTAATCGCAAGAGTCTTGGTTTAATTAAGGTAGGTAATTACCCTTATAGTAGCTGCATTATAAACTAGTAACGGATTTTATAAGAATTCTAATAGCTTACTTACTATTCTCGCTATATTTAGATAAGTAATATTAGCTGTATAAAGTATAGATCTAACTTTCCTCTAATAGGCGTAGGTATCCTGCTTAGAGGCTTACTCTAGATTAGGCTTAAGTTCCTTAATACCCATTAATATATGTATCTTGCGATAATCTTTAACTTTAAAGCTTATTATAATTTTATTAATATAGGAATCCTAGCTAAGCTAAAGCTTCCTATTTTTTTTATTACGGATAATTTAAATTCTTAAAAACTAAATAAGGTCACCTAGGTTCTTTATCTTATACTTTCTTATAAGATTCTCCTTAAAGGTTTAAAGCTTAAGTAGGTCTTTCTTCCTAAATGCAGCTGTAATATTGTTGACGTAAAAGAAGACTATTAGCTAATCGTTGTAATATAGGTAAGGCTCCTCCGCTACTAGCTTTAAGCCTTCCTTTTTTAGCGTTGTTGTTAAGTTACCGTGCTATAGTAAAGGTAATCGTCGTAATCTATAGAGCGCTCTTTAAAGTAGTAGGTATTTACCCTTAATTAAAAATCTATCTAAACACTTAATATAGACGACCTTATTAATTAGGCTGTTTGCGAATGTATTAATAGTGTTACCTTACTAGCAGTCTAGGTTAAATATTATAACAATAGCTATTAAGGCTCTAAACGATCTTGCTGCTAAAGTTGCGGTATAGGTATCCTTATAAACTAACTCTTATAGATTACCTCGTATATAAAGATAAGCTTTAAACCTCGTTAGATATTTATTAATATTAGTCTTATATATAAATACCCAGATAATAGGCACTGTTTTAGTATAAATTGTCTTATTAATAACTTAAAACGTTCCTTAATTTTAAAGGTCCGTATATTCCTTTTAGGTAGTAGCCGCGAACTCTTCCTTATATTAATGTCTTTAAAGCTCCTTTTAATTCCTAGGTAGCGGTGAAAGCTAATTATGGTATAGCTTTTTGTGAAATATAAGCCCTATATTAAAGGCTAATCTTTAAGCTAGAAGGCTTTAGTTAGTGACATTAGCAAGAAAGCCTATGTAGATCTTTAATTGTCCTTTAACCACGTTTTGCTCTCCTATATTACCATTAATCTTCTTCTTTAGCTTAGCTTTATTAGTTAGAACTAGAACATAGTACGGCTTCTTTGCTAAGGTATTTAAGGACGGTAGTAGAGGCTTTGGTGAGTTAGGTTCTGGTATATTAGGTTTTAGTATATTAGGTTCTAGTATCTTATTTAGGGTAGGAAGCCCTAGAGCTAAGTCGTCTTTAGAGCTTAAATCTTATTACTTACTACTCTTAATATTAGGCTCTTCCTTATTTCCACCAGATTCCACCTGTTGTCTCCCTTTAGTGTTAACTTAAATCTCGTCTTAAGTCTTATCGCTTTTATTAGATAACGATTCCAATTCATCCTAAAGATCCTATATTTAATAGACATTAATAATTTCTAATATTTAGTTAGTTCTAACTTAGAGTATATTCGCTAGATTTAGCTATAAGTTATTATAAAGTAACTGCTTATTAAACTTTACGTCTCTAGTTTTTATAACCTTTTTTTAACTGGGAATATAGATTTAGAATATATTCGTTAAATTATATCCTACTAGATATCCTATATAGGCCCTTAGCGCGAGCTTGTTTAGGTATAAAATATTATACTTAAGAGGGTAGGCCCTATAGCCGTAGACTTATAGGTGGCCTATATTTAGTTTTAGTGGTGATATACCTATAGCTAACTAGATTTTTTTAAAAGGCGTCTACCACCTAAGTCTTCTACTAGGCGTTTAATTAAGTAGATAGGCAGCTACTTTATAAACTTTAGAATATAGCTTCTCTAGTAGATAGGCCTTAATTCTTATACACTAAGCCTTCTATATAATTACCCCCCTAGATTATTCTGCTGGACCGTTCTGTAATTAAGTATTAAGTATTAATCTTTTAAGACTAATTCCTTATTTAGCTGCCTATTCCTTAAATTCGCCTATAAGAGACGTTTCTTTATCTATATAAATAATAGCTACCTTAAAGCTATATTGTTGTTTAATAATATTACAATATTTAATAACAATTTGGGTAAGGGATAACTTCTTAGCCATTATCTCTACCTTATTTATTTATATCGCGTCGTTAAGGAAGTATACCGCGTACTTATTACTATTAAATATAACTATTCCGGGTATTAAATTAAGGTAGATTCTATAAAAAGGAACCAGTAACTAAGTTAGTGGTCTTCTTAATATTACCTTATAAGCTTTACTTACTCTATATAATTTGCATTCTACCGTTATTAGGCCTTTTATAATCACGCCTGTTACTAACTAAGGTAGTTACTTAATTACGTCTTTTCCTATATAGCCTAATTGCTAATACCATATATAGCCTTCCGCCTAATTTAGTAGAGGCTTTAATAAATGCTTTACTAGCTTTAATTAAGTCATAAATAAAGCCTCTTATAAGTCCTTTAGCTTATTATATTTAACCATTTTCTAACTATAGTAGTAGCTATAGTAGAAGTATATCTCGTTATTACTAGAGAAGATAGTATTCTCTTTATTATTCTAATAGACTCCCTTATTATTAAGCTTTTGGAGGCATACTAGGTTAGTATAAAAGCTTAGTACGTAGGCTGCTTATAAGAGCTGCATCTGTGTCTTGCCCATTAGTTAGTTAATTGTAACTATAGCTATACTATAGCCCACGATCTCTTTTATATTTAATCCTATATAAAGCCAATCTAATATAGGCTTAATATTACTAATAAATCTAGCTTAATCGTTAACAATGTATATAGTAGTTCCTGAGTTAAGGATAAAGCTATTATAAAGCTTATAATTGGAGGTTATATTATAGGCTCCTGCTTAATAAATAGTAAAGGCTCCTCCACTAGGCTCTTAAGAGCTCTACTTATTGCCATCCTTTAGCTTCTTATTAGCTTAATCGTCCTTTTTAATTTACTTAATATAAGCCTTAATTTCGGGCGTCATATTAGCAATCTTCTCATCCACCTTCTTCTAAATTTTGTTACTTGGTTTAAACTATAATAGGTAAGGAATTAACTCTATAATATACCAGTATTTATTAAAGTAGTAACATTTTCCGCATAGGCACTCTAGCGGCGGTTGCCTTTCCTTCTTCTACTTATCTACTAACAATTAAGTTTTTAATTTAGGCTTTAAATTCAGTGACTTATCTTTAAAGGTAACTCCAAATAATCCTCCCTATAGAGTTTTACCCTTCTAGGCAAGGTCTATATAACAGTGGTTTTAGTATATTTCGACCAGTTTAAAGAAGGTAGAAAGCGTCTTCTTCTCCTACTTACGCTTATTAAGCTCGTTCTTCTAATATTCTAACTAGCTTAGTATAATTAATTTAACTACATATATAAAGTCTTTTACTAAATAATTACTATCTACCTTAGGTAGAGCTTACTCCTTATACTTAGTATATACCTTCTCCCACTCTTATAACTAGACCTTAAAGTTTTAGTTCTAAGGCGCCTTCTTAAGCTTTATATATTAAGTAGCTATAGAGCTATAGGGAGACTCCCTATCTATATCCTTGCCTTTAAAAAAGGAGCTCTTACTGCACCTGGCCCAAAAAGACTAAAACCAACCAAAAGAACCCTGAAAAACACCTAGAGAATCCCCCTAAGATGCATACATCGCAGGGGAGGCACACATTAAACGACAGTGGCTCGCACTCACGCGCGACCGCTAAAACTACGCCTAGCAATGGCCCTCCATAATAGAGATGGGTAAATACCACACCATAAAGTAGAAATACCTTTATTAAAAAGGCATCTAATAAAATATAAAGCCTATTAGACGCGTCTAGTATTTAGAATTATAGGGGAGTAACTATTAGCTATAATAAACTAATATAGCTAGTAGAATAGCTCCGCTAGTCTAGTGAACCTTAGGCGCCCCTTTAGTAAACCCTTAATTAAATCCTCTAACGGCTAAGTAAAATTAAAAATAAGTATAACCCCCCTTTACCAGCGAACCGCATCTAGGCCGCTATAGCTATACTTTTATAGCATAGGGAACCTACCCCCCTTAAGTTAATAACCGGGTATATAATTATAATATAACTAAATATAGAATAAGTAAAGGGGTTTAGAGGATAATTAGAAATAGAAGTCCTTATAGAGATACGTAAAGAGGTCTATAACGCTATTATAGTCTAATACCTTAAGAGCGGAGATATTAGAGTTACCTTAAAGGACTAATAGGTAAAGAAACAAGCCGTAAGGGTAGAGGATAGGCTAGGAGAATATATTGGCATAAAAGTACTCCGCGAGGATTACTTAGTTAAAGTCCTAGCGGTTCCTATAAGCCTTAGGGTAGAAAAGGGACGCTAGGCGGACAATATAGCAATTATATAGGAGATAGTAAGATAAATAGAACGCCTTATACTAGGACTTAAAATCACCTAAATCTAATAGCTTTAATAGGAAAATATAAACTAAGTATATAATAAGAATAATAAGAGAATATAAGGGTCGCTAGAGACTTACTAGGGAGACACTAGACGAACGTATAGCTCCCTTATTATTAGCATATATATACTAAAAATGCAAAAACTCCTTATCTAAAAAGAAATAATTATAAATAGCCTTATATATAATATAAGGCTCTATAACTACAGACTATGCCTAAAATAATACTATCGCTATATATAATAGGGACACACCCAATCTATATACGCAGTATAGGTATGCTGCGGCTACTATATAGGCCCCCACAATATAAGACATTACTTAAATTAAGACTAAATAAAATGCGTAAACTGCTACTAAAGCATATATAAGGCGTAGGAGAGAGAAGACTGCATTAAATATAGGAGACGGAAGGCAAGGGCTTAATAGCTACGGGAATAACTACACGCTAGGTTATATAAATAGAAACAATAGGCAATAAGCTAGGGGGACGTAGGTGCCTTCCTAGCGTTTCCTACCTTTAATACTAGAGGGCTAGGCTAGCCATCCTAAGCCTTAATGGGCCAGAAGCAACGCCGCGCAATATTACTAGACCGATTAGGGATATAAGGGTTACAGGGGATATAAGGGAGAGGACGCCCTATAGGAAGGCCCCTATAGACAGTAATAGCAGGCTTAAGACCAGAACAATTAAGAATTAGACTTAATACGGTAAATATAATATTTATAGCCAACCTATAAAGGGTATATAGCCAACTAGTAAGAATAGGGGAAAAACCAGTAATAATAACAGATTTAGATATAGAAGCGCTAATAGGAACATAAGATATAAAAATAGAAAGCTCTATATAAAATAAGTAGTAACTAGGGTATAGACATAAGAGATAGAAGCTCTAAATATCCTAAAGAAAGTAAAAATAAAAGAAGTAAGGAATAAAGGAAAGTTAAAGGACCCTTACTAGGGGTCCGCCACCTATCTATTATATAGTATAACTACGGCAATATAAACCACCGCCTTATAAGGCCCCTACTAGATAATCTAAACCTAGAGAAATACTATATTCTTACTATATAAGAGCCGTATTATAATACCTTTATATAATTAATATACTACCCCTAAGGATTCCAGCTCCTATATAAACTAAAAGCAGCTATATATATATGCTTTATAATTAGTAAGGCTATCAGCCTATCCTTATAGTTATAGTAGGCAGTTAACCTAGATATTATAGTTATAATAATTTAAATATATAGGGGACTAGTACAAATTATTAATATATATAACCCTAGGGTTAAAGGGGTCCTATAAATAGAGAATATTATATTAGTAATAAGCTTATTGGAAACTAAAGGTATAAAGTCTATCCTATTAGGAGATATAAACCTCTACCACCCGCGGTAGGGGGGTATCCATATTGCTGCAGATTAACAGTTAGAGTGCCTATTAAAAGCTATAGATATCTAGGGCCTTAAGCTAGCCACCCCCCTAGGAGCAATTATATAGTAATAAGGCACCGCTAGAAGTATAATTAACCTTATATTTATAGATAAAGGCCTATATTAGAGACTTAAAAGGTATAACCCTAAAAAAGAATAGGCACTTACCCTAGACTATATCCCTATCTAGATATAGCTAGACCTAGATATTAAAGCGTAACTAAATAGAAAAAGATATATAATAAGGAAGCTTAAGATAAATAGTTTCCTTAATATAGTTAAATAATAACTTTAAGACCTAGAAGAAATCCACCTAATACTAAACAAGCGAGGCTTATTGGCCACCCCTAAGGAAATTAACTGAAAACTAGAAAGGATCTAGGCAGCAATTAAAAATAGGCTAGAAGAGCACTGCCCGATCTTAAAACCAGGCCCCTACACGCGATATATATAGTCTATATAATACGTAGTTCTAGTTACTAACTAATAATAAGCAAGAAGGAAATATATAAGTAGCTATAACCCTAAAGACGAGAGACAATATAAAGACATAAGAAACCAGCTAAAGAATACCCTAAAGAAAGAAGTAAGGAATAACTAGAGATAGTTTATAAATAAGTATACTTTTAACCTAAGCCTCCCCCATAATAAGGGCCTTTAGGCTATAGCAAAATAGGTAAAGAAAAAGGTAGGGCGCCTAGTAAAAGACCTATACCTACCACCCTTATAAAGAGTAGGAGAATTATAGGCCACAAACAATAATAATAAGAAGGCAAAGATCCTTATAGAAAGGTTCTTCCCCTAACCAGCTTTAGTAGACCTTAGTAATATTACGGGTAAAACACCAGTAACTTGCCTGTGGGTTAACAGCGATATAATAATAGAGGAAATAGCTAGAACTATTAGCCGCCTTTTAAATAATATAGTACTAGGATTAGATAGGATTTTAAATAAAGCCCTAAAAACCTATAGGCCACTTATAGCACCTTAGCTTATAGATGTAGCTAAAGCATACTTTACTATAGGCTACTACCTATAACTTAGAAGATCTATAATAACGGTTATTTTATAAAAAGAAGGTAAAGCAGATTACTTAATCCTAGGAAGCTACCGCCCTATTGCCTTAAAAAACACCCTTAATAAGATCTTAGAAAGGGTAATAGCGGAACATATAGTAGATACAGTAGAGGAACACGCCCTACTACTATAAAGCTAAATAGGGGCAAGAAAGAACTGCTTAATACTATTAGCACTTATGCTACTCACTGCTACTATTAAATCTGCATAGGCGATATAAAAGGACTTTATAGTATTAATACTTAGCCTAGATATTAGTAGTGCCTACAACAATATACCTCACAAGCGTCTTCTGTATATCCTTAGGGCAAAAGGCTTCCTAAAATAGATTATATAATTTATTTAAGGGTTTATAGGCTAAAAAGAAACATTACTGGTCTTTAGTAGATACTAGAGCCCCCCTATTGCAGTTATAATAGGAATACTATAAGGATTACCCCTCTCGCCTATACTTTTCCTTTTCTTTATAAGCAACCTACTTAACTCCTTTAAGAAAGGGGCGACCTAGGGGATAGGCTTTATTAATGACACAAACCTAATTATATACGGGCCAATAGCCACAAAGAATTACAGAATACTAAAAAAAGCCTATAATACTTATATAGAATAGGTAAGACGTTATAAAGTCTAATTCTTACTAAAGAAATACTAGCTAATTTATTTTATAAGAAAACGCAACTAATCTATAAATCTCTAGTATATAATTCGCATCTAAGGCTTTAGGGGTTAACTAGTTTAGGGCCTAAGGGTACTAGAAGTATAGGTAGATAGTAAGCTCTAGTAGAGCGTATATATAGCATAAGCGGCCTATAAAGGCCAAGTATAGTTTATTACTTTATCTAGGATTGTTAATTCTATATAGGGTCTATGTTTCTAGAGGTTACGCCTACTATATATAGTAGTTATCTGGCCAACCATAATATATAAATCTAGTATTTAGGCCATTAGAGAAACTAAAAAGGGCCCCCTAAAATTACTCCTTAAACTACTTTAAAAGGTCTAAACAGCCTACCTCTAAAGTATTATAGGCGGGTACAAGCAAACGGCCATAGCACTGCTTAAGAAGAAATCCAATATTCCCCCCCTATAGTTATATATTAAAGCCGCTATAATATAAAGGACGCAAAATAAATATAACTCTAATATTATAAAGTATATTAAGACACGCCTAAGTAAACTATAGAGGGACCTTAGGGTGCCCTATAGGAGAATAAACCAACAACCCTAAAGTAGGGAAGAGATATTAGAGAAATAGGTAAAAAAAAGTAGAAGAAAAATAGTATCGCTTTAAGGCCTAGGCCTATATAAAGGAGAAAGGGAGATGTGTAAGAGGTTAGCAAAGACAATAATGAGATAGAAAAAGGAGCTAAAGTAGAATACGCAAGAACGCTAGGAAACTATCTACCGTAATATAATACTGGTTAAACTAACGCTAGAGAGGTAAATAGGAGTTAAAGGTATAGAGGCTAACTTAGGTAAGACAAACCTAAGCTATAGCATAGTTAACGCTATAGGGGGTAAATATCTAAGGGCTCTAAGAAGGCCTAATAAAGGTAGAAAATATAATAGTAATACTCTTAAGAATAGGAATAATAGGACTAAAAGATTGGCTTTACTAGGTAGGTGTTTTAGTAGGTAGCCTAAAATATAAATATAGCTAGCTAAAACAGACACTAAAACACGTAATACTGCTATACCCCCTATACACTAATTAAGAAATAATACTCTTAGTAGCTGGCATAGAGAACTATAATATACTGCTCTTAATATAAAAAGGCCTTAAGGCGGTTACCTAGTGGCTTATTAGTTAAAATATGCTAAATTAGTTCTAGGTTATAAGGGAAATAGTAATAAAAGGCAAGGGGGCAAGTAGCAGGTGCCCCCTAGTAACTCTATAGCAGTAGAGTAAAAGTTTATAATATTAGCGCGTCCGTAGGCTTATTACGGCAGCAGTGGTTCCTAAGGAGGTTAAATAGTAAGGTAGTAGAGCANNATANGCNACTNNTAGGCGCTAAGTAGGCGAGTCCTAAAAGGCGGGGAGATGGATTATAGGGTTTTCTTATTTTTCTTAAATAGAGTTTTCTCCCTATATGTAAATAAGGAGTAGTCCACGTGGGCCTAATAGGGATCCAAATCGGACGTTAAGCAATGAATTATTATTATTAAGTAGCTATTTAAAGCTTTTAGGCATAGTTAGTCAGAGCAATTCTCTTTTTAAGAGATATCAAGACGTTATAGGTAGTAGTATATTTAAACGTGTAGATGAGATAGGTATATAAGATAGAGCTTAGGATGTAGCTACGCAACATATTAAGAGCTAACAGCTGTTTTCTATATAGCTTTATATTGTCCCTATAGTCGGCTTTAAGCATATAGAGCTCCTCCTTCTCCTCCTCATCTAGGTCCGCGAGCTTCGTCTTCCCCCAGCTATTAGTATCCTTAGGTGAGGCTCAAACAGGTTCTTTAAGCTATAGCAGATCGGTCTTAGGTGTTAATAAGTTAACATACTTCCAGAGACAATTATTATTCGCTTTTAACTTAATAACCTTAATCCATTTATCTCAATTGTTTAGGCTTATAAGAATAACGGATGATATAATAACGGGAGGGATTTCTTATTAAGAAGTCATTGTGGGTGGTTGTCTATAATTAAGATAATAATTAGAATTAATAGGAATAAAGGCTTTGGAATTAAAGATAATGCAGTAAACGGCCCAGGCTTATAACTATTAAACGGACAATCAGGAATAAGAACTCTGTTTATTAAAGAGGGCTCTAGAAGCTCTCTTATATACATCAGGTAGGTCCAAATACAATAACAATGACGTCGTCATGTAGTAGGTCATAGTTAAGAGAAACAGGTAATGAGACGTTCGATGAGACATACGAGCTCAAGATACGAGACAACTGAGACATAGTTCGTATAGACGATCTAGGTCGTCAGACAGTATTACGATGGTAGTAAGGAACTTCGATTCAGGTCGACATATCTTCAAATCCAATCCCAACCCACACCGATAATCCTAGGGCCTTCAACCACAAGCAACGAACCTAGACCAGCAAACGTCCTAATTGCGATAGTGAAGAACCGCTCTTTCTGGACAACTCCACATGTTACCAGCGGTTTAATAACCGGAGCGCTGGCAAACTGAAGTCGGCTTGACACAAGAGCATTCCCCCACAATTCCTTTCATACCATTTCTCTTCACACTACAACTTTTTACATTTGTTGCATCTCCAATCCATTTTTCATCCACCAAAGCCTCCAGCTCGTCCCAACTTTGTTAGGTCGACATAACTGCTGGGGTAATCAACAATGCCGCGCAGAAGACCTTACTTAAATGACTCTAATGATCCCGATGAGGTCAGGAGATTCGTTAAAGATTTAGCTAGCTGCAGTCGTTACAAATATCTCCAAGAGCTAGTCAACGACGATCTAGAACTCCTCCGTACTGCTACCCTTGAGCGCCGGAACCCGAACGAACCGTTAGAGGTCAGCTGTCAATCTCGCAAAGCCGCCATCGCCATCCACATTTACGGACAGATTGCGGAAAAGGCTTGTCAGAAGTACTACTCCCCTTATTAAAGCGTTAACCGGGCTTGCAACCTATTGAAATACACGATTAAGGGGAGTCAAAAGTAGGAGCAAACTTAATGTTTAATAGAGTAAGAAGCTCGTATATTTGTACACCAATAATTGGGTGGCTGGTAATAGCCACCCTATTGGGCCCAGCCACCCGATTTTCAACATTAAGATACTCTAAATTGGCCCTTGGGGGAATAGAATTCGTCTCAAAAAACAATGCGGAGCAGAAGGCGTAGTCGCCGTGTTGGCTGAGAGCAATGAATGCCAAGAAAACCGCTCAATCTACCCAAATACAGAAACGCAGAGGCAACACCAACTCCATTATGCCCTACCAGCACCAACGCTCTGCCCGACCACTACTTTAAAAGCCCTGCCTACTAGTGTAACCATTGCCAGAGTATGAAGCATTTGTAAGTGGATATACGTTCATTTTCCATGTTTCCCTTTTTATGCGTAAGTCTACAGCAGCTGAGGCCAGAGGGCCAAGCCTGCTGGCGCATCCCTTTTCGGATTACGCCTCGGCCTTATCTCATAAATCAGACCCTCGGGGAGAAATCCTGCCGCGTGACACTAAGGATCTAGTGCCACGCTTATGGACTCCTGCAAACTCCTAAGCCAATTAAATCGCTATACCCTAGTCCTACAAAGTCCTGAACCAATCATATCACACCGAGAGTTATTTCTCCCCGAGAGTCTGAGAGCTTATGGACCTAACTCTAGTAGTAACGGAGCGTTAAAATACACCTTTTTCACTGCTGTATCTCGACCCTTTTATAACGTCCAGTTATTATAAAAATACTACGAGGTGGGAGCTCTTTAGCTTCTCTATCTATTGCATCAAATAACGACGTCGTGGCTATATTATATAAAATATTAGATATGGGCAGTCGGTCACAAAACTTGTCGGTTAGTTTTTATCACAATCTGCATACCTCATATACTTCTCTACGTCTAATTATCTCTAGAATTCTACGAGCTAAAAGCTCTTTATCTTTTCTGTCGCCTCTACGTTATGGCGATATCGTAGCTCTATTCTATAAGAAGTTGGATATAGGCAGTCGGTTAATTTTGATTTAAGATGCGTTTTAAAATCTAACTTACGTTCTATGACAATATATCTCGCCCCTAATATTCTAGATATAGGGCTATAGTATATATAATAATAATTTATTACTTAACGTCCGATTTGGATCCCTATTGGGCCCACACGGACTACTCCTTATGTATATGTGGGGAGAAAACTCTATTTGAGAAAACCCCGTGATCTATCTCCCCGCCTTTTGGGACTCGCCTATGAGGCGCCTGCGAGGCGCCTGCGAGTTACCTATAGTGCTCCTACTACCTTACTTTTTGACCTCCTTGGGAACCACTGCTGCCGTAATAAGCCTACGGACGCGCTAGTATTATAAACTTTACTCTACTACTGTAGAGTTATTAGGGGGCGCCCGTTACTCGCCCCTTTACCCTTTATTACTATTTCCCTTATAACCTAAAACTGGTTTAGTATATTTTAGCTAATAAGCTACTAGGTAACCGCCTTAAGGCCTTTTTATATTAAGAGTAGTATATTATAGTTCTCTATGCTAGCTACTAAAAGCATTACTTCTTAGTTAGTGCGTAAGGGGTATAACAGTATTATATATTTTAGTGTCTATTTTAGCTAGCTATATTTATATTTTAGGCTACCTACTAAAATACCTACTCGGTAGAGCTAGTCTTTTAGTCCTATTATTTCTATTTTTAAAAGTATTGCTATTATATTTTCTGCCTTTATTAGGCCTTCTTAGAGCCCTAAAGTATTTACCCCCTATAGCATTAACTATACTACGGCTTAGGTTCCTCTTATTTTAATTAGCCTCTATACCTTTAACTCCTATATATCTTTTTAGCGTTAGTCTAACTAGTATTATATTACAGTAGATGGTTTCCTAGCATTCTTTTATACTCTACTTTAGCTCCTTTCTCTTTCTTATTATTATCTTTACTGGCCTCTTACGCGTCTCCTTTCCTCCTCTATATAGGCCTAGGCCCTAAAGTAGTACTATTTTTCTTCTACTTTCTTTACCTGTTTCTCTAATATATCTTCCCTACTTTAGGGTTATTAGTTTATTCTTTTATAGGGCGCCCTAGGGTTCCTCTATAGTTTATTTAAGCGTATTTTAATATACTTTATAATATTAGAGTTACGTTTATTTTAGGCCCTTTATATTATAGCGGCTTTAATATATAGTTATAGGGGGGGAATATTAGCTTCCTTCTTAAGCAGTGCTGTAGCCGTTCGCTTATATCCGCCTATTATACTTTAAAGGTAGGCTGTTTAGACCTTTTAGAGTGGTTTAAGGAGTAACTTAGGGGGGCCTTTTTTAGATTCTCTAATGGCCTAAATACTAGACCTATACGTTATGGTTAGCTAGACAACTACTATATATAGTAGGCGTAACCTCTAAAAGTATGGGCCCTATATAGAATTAACGATCCTAGATAATACGATATACTATACTTAGCCCTTATAGGCCGCTTATGCCGCATATACGCTCTACTGGAGCTTACTATCTACCCATACTTCTAATACCCTTAGGCCCTAAACTAGTTAACCCCTAAAGCCTTAGATATGGATTATATACTAAAGATCTGCAGATTAATTACGTTTTCTTATAAGATAGATTAGCTGGTATTTCTCTAGTAAGAATTAAACTTTATATTGTCTTGCCTATTCTATATAGGTATTATAAGCTTTCTTTAGTATTCTATAATTCTCTGCGGCTAATGGCCCGTATATAATTAGGTTTATATTATTAATAAAGCCTATCCCCTAGGTTGCCCCTTTCTTAAAGGAGTTAAGCAGGTTGCTTATAAAGAAAAGGAAGAGTATAGGTAAGAGGGGTAATCCTTATAGTATTCTTATTATAACTATAATAGGGGGGCTCTAGTATCCGCTAAAGATTAATAATATTTCTTTTTGACCTATAAACCCTTAGATAAATTATATAATCTATTTTAGGAAGCCTTTTGCCTTAAGGATATATAGGAGACACTTATAGGGTATGTTATTGTAGGCGCCACTAATATCTAGGCTGAGTATTGATACTATAAAGTCCCTTCGCATCGCCTATATAGATTTAATAGTGGTAGCGAGTAGCGTAAGTGCTAATAGTGTTAAGCGGTTTTTTCTTGCCCCTATTTAGCTCTGTAATAGTAGGGCGTATTCCTTAGCCGTATTTACTATGCGGTCCGCTATTACCTTTTTTAAAATCTTACTAAGGGTATTTTCTAAGGCAATAGGGCGGTAGCTTCTTAGGATTAAGTAATTTACTTTACCTTTTTTTTATAAGATAACCGTCGTTATAGATCTTCCGAGTTGTAGGTAGTAGCCTATAGTAAAGCATACTTTAGCTATATCTATAAGCTAGGGTACTATAAGTAGTCTATAGGTCTTTAAGGCCTTATTTAGAATCCTATCTGGACCTAGTGCTATATTATTTAAAAGGCGGTATTATAGGACGGGGGTAGTGGCTATAAAGCGTATGTATTTAAGGAGTCTATAAGACGTTACGCGATTGATTGTAAGGGTTAAGGGCGTAAGGAGGTAATATACCTACGCGTAGCTAATATAAGCTGTACGCGAGGTGTATGCGAGAGCACGGGGCTCTCCTATAGAGGCCCCTGCGGTGGGGTTCCGTAACACTACCCCCCCTCTTATAGAGGTGGAGCTTCGGCGACGCTGTGGTTACTATATATATATAGAAGAAACACTTAAGGTATAGAAAAGAAGAAAAGGGGAGTATCGCTAAAGGCTTAAAATAACGTTATGTAATAGGGCTTGGCATCTAAAAATCCGACTAATTAGATAACTTTAACTACTGGTTAAAGTTCCTAGACATCTTGACGATATTCTAGTTACGTAATCGCATTTTACTATAATCTGACGGCAATCTAATAGCAATTTGCCCTTACGTAGTAATATATAACGGTTTAACTCTATAAGGGCTTCTATAGAGGATTAGGTATAAAGTCTCTGCTTAGGCCCGGTTTCTATAGGTTTGCGTAGTAAAAGTCGCTAATTAAATCCTTTGTATTTTTAAAGTCTTCCTATAGTTGCTATTCTGGCTAATTTATATTAAATCCTATATATATAGCTCTGTAGTAAAGCCGTCGTCTTCTACCTTTGCCAAAGTATTTAAAGTTAATAATTTGTTTAATGGTCCACTCCTTATAGTTCTTGTCTTTATTCTTATCTCGGATTAATACTAGTAGGGGTTTAGGCTATATCTGCCCCGGTAAGGGGTTGGGCTAATAGAGGTGTAGTAGCTATAGGTAAAATACGGGCTATATTCTACGGGTAGCTAGGGTAGGTAGGAGTTCTAGCTTATATATAGCTCCCCTATTAATAACTTGTTTAATTAAATAGGGGCTAAGGTTCTTATAATCGAGTAACTTTATAGGCCTCTATATAGAGATATTACGTATATTTAGCTATACCTAGTCGCCAACATATATCTCCGGTGGTGGCGTTCTATAATAGTCGGCGAAGTAGGCCTACTTTGCTTAAGCCTAGGCTATTTCTCCCTTATAGTGGTTAAGTAGATTTTTTATACGGTCTGTATACTAGTTAGTAAGTAGTATCTTAAGGCGTTTTCTATATGGTAGTTTCTTATTAATAGGTTCTAGTAGCTTTATACTAGATTGGGGGTAATAACCCTTATTCACAAAGAACGGGGTAAGTCCTATAGTGGTTAAGACGTAGTTATTTGCTACGAATTTACCTAGTGGGAGGTAATCTACCTAGTTATTTTAACTATAGGCGACTACCTATTATAGATACGCTTTTATACTGGCGTTAGCGTTTTCTAGTTACCTAGTAGTTTTATAGTAAAAGGATATAGATATCTTAACGGAGATGCTAAGACGTTAGTAGATTTGTCTCTATATATTAGAGTTAAATTATATGCCTTAGTCGGACGTAATTAAGTTAGGTAACCTATATAGTCGGTAGACTTCGCGAAGAAAGGTGTTAGTAACGTCGCTAATAGCTACGCCTTCAGTTAGGACATAGTGGCGCTCTTTTATAAGTCGGCATATTATTATAAGGATATTATTATAGGTACGGCCGTGTTATTTATAGGGTAGTAAGTTAATAACGAAATCTATAGCGATATCTGCCTATTATTATATAGGTACTAGTAGAGGGTATAGTAGTCCTTAGTACTTTATATTAAAGGCCTTAGCGCACTTATAACCGTAGTAGGCGCCTATAAAGCGTTTAACTAAGTCTATTATTTTTAGCTAGAAGTAGTATCGGCTAAGAAGCTTATAGGTTCCTCTTCTACCTAAGTGGCCGCTTAATTGGAGGTCGTGGGCTATTTGGATTAGTTACCGTTATAGATTTTCTAAGTTAGGGATAAATAGGTGGCCTCTATAATAGAGCCTGTTCTCTTTTACTTCTAAGGCTGCTATATTAATCTAGCTTAAGCTTTAAAGGTTAGTAGGCAGCGTATAGGCGCTAGCGGTCTTTACGGTAATAAGTTAATATAGTAATGGGTCGGCAGAGGCGTTATATGCCGTAGTAATAAGCTCATTAATTTTAGGAGGTAACTTTAGTTCTATAGTATAAAGCTAGGGTATAGTTAGCTCTATTATAGGTAGTATGCCTAGGGCCAAATTTTATACTTTTAGGATTATCTATTATTGGAACTAATTATAAGGGTTATCTTTAGACTAAGGAAGGTCTTATAAGCGGCGTATTAGGCTATTAGGTTTAGTACCTTATACTTCTGGTCTATATACAATTTTAAAGTTAAAACTAGAGAGGAACTTATTCTAATATGCTTAGCGTTAGTTTAGCTACTTTATAGTTATAAGGTACTTAAGGTTGCAATAGTCCGTAAGTGTCACAGTGCTATAATAAAGTAGACTAAATAACTACGTTGTGGTATAAAGAGGGGAAGAAGGTGGAAAGGGGGTATTATATATAAATAGTAGGGCCAGCCGCCAAGTCGCTAGTAGTGGGCCAGCCAATAGTAGGAAACAGTATGAGATAGTATAAAACAATATGCGTTAGGTCAGTGCCGTAACAGTACTCCTCTCCCTTAGATAGTTTAGTCCCCAAACTAAATAGATAACTTAAAAATAGGCAGTATACGGGGTTGCCTATTTTTTTTACCGCAAAGATATTAGTTCCGCTTACCGCCCTTAACTAAGCTAATAGTAATTTTTTATGCCGGGCATAGAAAATCCTAATTAGTTAGTTTAGTAAGTAAGGTTGGTAAAACTCTATACTGCCACCTAAATTAATCCGCGTGGCGTTTCTTAGCAAGAATTTGGCCAATTAGACAACTTTAACCGCTAGTTAAAGTTCTATAATATCTTAACTACTATAAATTTTAATACGGTAGTTGACCGCGACCTTAGCGTAACTTTTTCTTATCTTATACCCAGTCTAGGGGTCCTGGCTTCTTAGGGTGTTACTTATAAAAGCGCTATATAACTTATTTATAACCCTTTAGGTCTTCCTCTAGCTGCTAGGTTATATCCTTATAATATTTCCATTTAATCTTATAAGTTAGGCCCTGGGGGTCTTTGTTATATATATTAAGGATTTTCTTAAACTCCCATTTATCTTTTATATTGCCGTTATTATCTCTCTCTACTACTCGTCCTTATATATTATAACACTCTATAGTATTAATATTTGCTTAGCTAGGGATCTCTTTAGCAGCCTAGAGGCGGACCTTAGATATATAAAAGGATTTATTTACTTAGATATGGTCCGGGAGGTTTACTATAACTACCCCTTAGTATACTACGAGTACGGGGTATAGGCCGTCCCATTTATCGTCCCATTTCTTCTTAGGTTTATTTATCTTCATATTTTCTAAGCTAACTATAACTATATCGCCTTTATAGAATAACGCGCTCTTATCCCTACGGGTATTAGCATTATCTTTATAGCGTTACTATAAAATCCGGGCTAGGGCCTTAAGCTATATTAATATCCACTTAAAGCGGTTAGCTACAGAGTCTGCGCGGAAGAACTTCTTCTTTACTTATGCTAATAATATTAATAGGCGGGGGCTAGCAGGCTCGATTCTAAGGTAAGGGTTAAAGCTATAGTTTGTAAAAAATGGGGAGATGCCTATACTCTTATTAACTTGGTTATTTATAGCAAACTTAGTAAGTAGCAGGTAGTTAACCTAGTCGTCCTATATAAAGCTAATAAAAACATAAAGGTATTTATTTACGGCAGCGTTAATAATTTTGGTTTAGCCGTCCGTTTCTAGGTATTAGGCTAAGCTTAGTTGCAAGGTTATCTTAAGGCGTTTACTTAGTTATTGCTAGAAGTCGCTAATAAATTATATACCGTAATTAGAGATAATTGTGCTTAGTGCACTGTAGAGCTTATATACGTTATTAATAAAGCTATTAACTAGCTCCTCTATTAAGAGTCCTGTTACTAGGACGAGGTGTTATATTTTAGTTAGGCGGTCTATAATAACAAGGATATATTTATATACCTTACTATAGCGTTAGTATACTAGCAGCGTTATAATATAGTTAATTAAGATATTAGTTTATAGGTAGGTAGGTAATTCTAGTAGCTTTAGAAAACCAGGCGGGGTAGAATAGGGGGTCTTAGTGCGAAAGTATGGGGTATAGTCTTTAATAAAGGTAGCTATAAACTAGGAGATTCCTAGCCACTAGTATATTTAGTTTAAGAGGTTAAAAGTCTTAACCTGGCTAGGGTAACTAGCGGGGCCGCTACTATAAAAGCGATAGGTAACTTCTAGGCGGAGGTCTAGGGCGTTAGGGACGAAGAGACGTTAGCGGAAGTAGATCTATCTATTAATAATACTATATTCTAACTTATTGTAATAAAGTAGTTTCCTAATCTTCTTTAGCTAATGGTAAGCTTTCTAATTACGTAGGGCTGCTACTATATCTCTTACGAGTTTGTTCTCCTGGTATCTTAACTAGATTAACTTATCTAGTAACTTATTGGCTATTTTAGGGTCTAAAGCGGCTATAAACTCCGTATTATTAGAGTTATAGAACTTATATAGTAATTTTTCTAAGATTATAGGGTTAACTTTCTAGGGCGGTATAATAACTTAGGCTCGGTAGCGGAGGCATTTATTATTAGCGTCCTTAGGCCTTATTCTTAGTAGCCAGCTTAGGGCGTTAAGGAGCGTAGTTTTACTACTAGGTCTATATATAATTATAAAGTTAAACTATAAAAGGAACTCTGCCTACTAGACTTAGCGCTAATTTAGCTATTTAGTAGTTATAAACGTCTATAGGTTCTTATAGTCGGTAATAATTTTAAACGGCTCCTTAGTTCCTTATAGCTTAGGACACTATTCCTTTAAAGCCTTAATAATAGCTAAGAGTTCTTTATTATAGATCTTATAGTTATACTTTAGCGTAAAGTGCTTTACGGAGAAGAATATAATTAGTCTTAATTTTCTATTATCGTTATACTAGAAAAGGACTCCGCCGGAAGCCTAATTTAATATATTTATCTCTACCACTATTTTCTTTATATAGTTATAGTATACTAGTACTAGTGCTAAAGTAAAGGCTCCCTTAAGGGCCTTAAATAATTTAGCTTATTTTAGTCCCTATAGCCATCTAATATCCTTCTTTAGAAGTTTTATTATAGGTATAGCGATAGTAGAGTAGCCTTAGATAAATTATTGGTAGAAGTTTGCGAAGCCAAGAAATTATTATAGTTCTTTAATTAATATTGGGTCCTTTTATTCCTATAAGGCCTATACCTTCTTAGGGTCTATAGTTATGCTATTAGTTAAGATAATTAAGCCAAGGTATTTTATTTTAGTAGAGTAGAACTTAGACTTATTAATATTAATCTAAAGTCCAGCATTACCAAGTTTTTGGATGACTTTATTTACATACTTAGTATACTTAGCGCGTGTTTTAGAAAAAATAAGGACGTTATTAAGGTAGGCAGTGCAGTAGTTATTAAGAGCGTTATATAAAATATAGTTAATATAGTTTTAGAATATAGCGGGTGCGTTATAAAGGCTAAATAGTATAACTAGTATTTTATAGAGTTTAAACCGGGTAATAAATGCTATAAGCCACTTATAGCCCTTTATAATCCGGATCCGGTTAAACGTAGCAATTATATTAAGTTTAGTAAAGTACTTAGTACTATAGAGTGCGTCAAGTGTCTTGCGGATTAGTAGCAGTAGGTATTAATTCTTAATAGTAACTATATTTAGGCCTCGGTAGTTATAGTAGATTTATATACCGCCGCTAGGCTTAGCAGCGAGGAGGAGTAGTACGGCAGCTAGTAAGGTTGATTCGTGGATAAAACCCTTATTTAGCATCTTATTAATCTACTTCTTTATATACCTAAGTTTAGCAAGTAAGAGTGGTCTATTTTTATAGTACGGGGCCTAGTTTCTAGGGGTAATCTTAATTTTATAGTCCTATAGTTAGTAAGGAGGTAGCTTATCTACGTTCTTAGGGAGGAAGTGCTTAATATATTTACTAAACTCCTTTAGTAGGCGTTATAGAATATCTTCGCAGGTTAATCCCGGTTTGCCTTTTAGGAATTTTTTAATATTAGTATTAACTATCTTCCAACGTAAAAGCTTGGGTTTAGTTTTTAGGTTTATTTTAGGGAGGTTATAGAGATAGGAAAAAAGCACTTTATAGGCTTCCTTTATTATATAGTCGCCTTCTATCAGTCGGCGGAAAGACCTTTCTAATAGGTTTAGTACTTCTATTAGGCCTATAGGCAGCTCTTTAAGCAGCTATTAGTACTTATCTTATTTAACTAGTTCTACTAGCTTCGTTATATAGATCCTTATTACCTTTATATCTTTTTATTTATAGAACTAGGTAAAATTAATAGTATAAGTGTATTTAATATCGTCTAGGTTAGGGTGTATCTAGTTCTCCTATACTACGGCTAGGCTAGCACAGCTTAGTTAGCCTAGGGGGGCGAAAACAAGGCGGCGGCCCTATATAGTACGCGTAGGAGACGGGTATAAGGTTAGGCGTTATAGTGGCGCGGTTTCTATTATCCGGGTCTTAGTAGTTCTATAGCTAGTCCTTACTATAACGCGAGCTATAGTGTGCGTATATAGTATATAGCTTAGTTCTAGGTATTAGGCTAGGCGGCTAGGGTTTAAATAGTGCCTAGGTTAGGGTTGGATTCTTAATAGTAGCGGCGTAAAGCGGACCTTCTTCCTTAGTCTTGGTAGGGCTAGCTAGCCTATCATTTTAGTCTTAAGTGCTAGGGTAGTCCAGTCTTCTACTATCTCGTTTCTTTACAGTTATATAGGCTCTCCTTTATTAGAAACGTTTTCTATTATTAGGGCTTTATATATAGTCCTAGGCACTAGGCTTAGTAATACTAAGTATCTATATAGGGCGTCCCTACTAACGTCGGCTATCTCCTATAGGAGGTAGTACCTAGAGTAGTAGTCTAAGTTAAAGCGGATTTTAAGTTTCCTAAAGCTAGAATAGGGCTTATACTTCTAAAGCTAGGGTATACCTAAAATAATTAGGGTAGTAGGCGAGAGTTTAGTAATAAAAAAGAGTATAGCTTTAGTATAGAGGCTAATTAACATTTAGGTGGTAAAGTAGTCCGTAATAAGTAAAGTTAGGATACCGTTTATAAGGCGTAGTGGCCTAGGTACTAGCAGCTTCTTAGTTATAATATTATACTTTCTTATAATAGACTCTGCATTAATAAATACTATTATAGTACTACCGGAGTCTACTAGGCTTACTATATTAATATAAACTTAGGGGTATAGGTTATATAATAAGGAGAGTTAGGTTTAAATAAGGATTAATTTCTTATTACTATTTACTAATCTAAGATTAAGTAGCAGTTTACTAATAGAAAAAACTAATTAATCTAGTAACAGGGACCTAATCTTCTTGTTTTCCTCCTTATATAGTTTAAACCCTTAAACGTAACTTAGTCTAAGAGTTTGCCTTTTAACGACTAGGGTATAGGGCTGTCTTAGTAGGGTAGTTTAGTGTCCGTCTAACTAGTAGTATTAGTTTTAGTTTTAGTTAGGGTATAGAAAAATAATACCTTACCAACGACGTGGCCGTGTTTATATTCGCTAGCGCGAAGTCGCTAATACTAGGCGTTATTAACGGGTTAGGCTCCCATATAGGGCATAGTTTAGAGTAACTAAGCCATAGGGTTAAAGGGGGAAAGTCGTCCACTACGGCCATAATAGGCTCCGCGGTCGCCGCGTCTATAATAAACTCCACAGTTACTACATCCGCGGTTATTAGTTCGCGTCATTTAATAGGGTGGTATTAGGACTAGGTTTGCTGTCTTAGTAGGGTTATAGGCATCCTTCTAGTAGCCAGGTAGGCTATAGGCAAGTTATAGTTTATTATTAACGCGGCGCTTATACTCCGTGTCTAAGATTTTATTAAGGTCTATAGGTTCTCTAATTATTATTAGGGTTAGGGTTAATATAGGGGCGGGGGCTTAGGCAGGTAGGCGGTGGTTAGCGTTCTTCTTAAGGTTAGCTCGGTATATATAGTTCGCGAGGTTCTTAGCAAACATATCTATCTACTTACTCCAACCTATATAGTCACTATTATTAATTTTATAGGCAAGTCTAAGTACTAGCTCTTCTATCTTTAAAGAGATAAACTTTTAAAGTAGGTCCACCTTCTATTTATCTATCTTCTTAGCGCAAACTATTAGCTTATTAAGCTCTTCCTTCCAGGACTAGTAATTACGCTCACCCTAGGGGAAATGGTTAAGCTTATTCTTTGCGACCTAGGTTATATTAAAGACCTTATAGTAGGCAGTAAGGTCTTTAAGTATATCTTCCTTAATAGGCCATTTCCACGCAAATATATTGTTTAGGTTCTCGTATATAAGCTCTAGGCCCTACTTAATAAACTTATAGGCCTTATCCTCTAGCATATCCGAGATATAAAGGATCTAGAACTAAACTATATTAAAGTAGTCCTAGTGTGGTGGGGTAAAATGGGCCACTGCTTAGTGCCTTGGCATTTTCCTGTATATATCGAGCCTTCGGCTTCTCTCCTTCTCTCCATCACGACCTACGGAGAATACATTCTTTCCTTTCTTCTTACTGACTGCTTTCCTACTGATTGATTACGACTGACGACCGACCGACCGACCGACCGACCGACAGACAGACAGCACTGTGACTTTCCTATCTGAGAGTGGTCGTACCCTCCCACACTAGTCCCGGTTAAAGACTCCCTTAATTTTAATATACTAGGTCTTAAAATTAGCTTATCATTCTAGCGGGTTGCCCTTTTCGCTAAATATTAGCGGGTCTTTAGATCTCCGTTTTTTCTGCTAGGTTACTACTATTATTATAGGGGTTAATTATTTTAGAATAGTAATAGTCTCTACTTAGGAGTTAATAGTCTCTACTTAGGAGTTAATAGTCTCTACTTAGGAGTTAATAGTTCCTATCTAGGAAGCAATAAGGGCACTAAGGTTTTCGTTAGCTTTCTTATTAGCGGTGTTTATATTATACATATACTATAATCCTACTTTAATGTTATTAAGGAACTTATTAGTATAGTTAATAAGGGTAAGGTAAGCTTTACTAGGCTTAAAGGTCTTAGGGTATAGTAGGGAGCGGCGGATTGTCTATGCGATATTAGGGTATATCTCTATAAAGAGGTCTATAAAGACGTCGCGGGGGTTCTAGGTTTTGGTTATTTTGGTATTATTAGTGTCGCCTATCTAGGCGCTAGGTAAAAACTAAGGATCGTTCTAGAACTATACTAGGGACGTATTAGTTTCAGCAGAGGCGCATATAGGTCGCAATTACTCTGGGGTGGAGGTTAATTAGCTAGGGTACAAGGAGTTAGTGATCGCGACAGGGCGCAAATTAAAGATACCATAAACTGTTATAGTGCTGTAATAAAGTAGACTAAATAACTACGTTATAGTATAAAGAGGGGAAGAAGGTGGAAAGGGGGTATTATATATAAATAGTAGGGCCGGCCGCCAAGTCGCTAGTAGTGGGCCAGCTAACAGTAGGAAACAGTACGAGATAGTATAAAACAGTATACGTCAGGTCAGTGCCGTAACAGTAAGGACTTTAGTTAGCTAGTTAGGCTCTACTAAGGAGAGTTCTAGTTAGAATTCTTTAAACGCTTATATAATTGCAAGGAGTTTTTTATTATAGATCTTATAGTTATACTCTTATAGTATAAGCTTAGACGAGTAAAATATAACTAGGTAAAGAAGACCGTTATCGCCTATCTAGGAGAAGATGCCTACGTTAACGTAGTCTAAGGAGTCGGTTTTAAGGTAGAGTTGTCGTCCTAGTATAAAGTAAGCTAAGATAGGTGCTTTAGTAAAGGCATTTTTAAGGTCTTAGAACGCCTTCTCGTATTTAGGCGTCTAAGTAAAGCGTAGGTACGTTTTTCTTCCTTTTATAGAAAGGCCCTTTGTTCGTATTATTGCTATAAGTAGTGCTATTACGCCTAAGAAGTTATATATGAATTTTTAATAGAAGTTGGCGAAACTAAGAAAGGCTTATACGTCCTTAATACAGTTAGGGGCTTACTATTTAGTAATTATATATACCTTCTTAGGGTCTATATAGACACCCTTAGTGGTAACAATTAGTTTAAGGTATTTTACTTCTGTGACTAAGAATTCGCATTTCTTTAAATTAATATAAAGTTCTACGTCCCTAAGGCGCTATAGGACCTTTTAAATATGTTTAGTATACTTAGAGGGGTTATTGCTATAAATAAGTACGTTGTCTAGGTACGCGGAGTAGAAGTCATTAAGGTAGTCCCGTAAGGTGTTATTAATATAGCTTTAAAAGGTGCCTAAGCCGTTATATACGCTAAAGGGTATAACGGTATATTTAAATTAGCTAAAGCGCAATACAAATGCGGTTTTCTATTTATTACCTTTCCGTATTTAGAGGTAGTTAAAGACGGCAATAATATTAAGCTTAGTATAGATTTTAGCTTAACTAAGCCGCTTAAGGGTTTCATGTATAAGCCGTACTAGGTATTAGTTTTTAATTATAATAGTGTTAAGTCCTCTATAGTTAATATAGAATTAAATACCTCCTTCTAGCGATAGGGGTAGCTGCTAGTAATATGCTAGGATAAATAAATCCTTTATTAAGGTGCTCGTTAATATACTTTTTTATAACTAAAAGCTCGTCTTTTAATATTAGGTAGGGTCTCTTATAAGGTAGCATTTTTCCTTATTTAATGTTAATGGTATAGTTATTAGGTTAATGTGGGGGGAGTATATCTACGCTCTTTTATAAGTATATATTAGTAAAGTTATAGTACCTTTTAGGGAGGAGCTTGCGGAGTTCTTTATTAGTAAGTCCTTTTTTAAGCTTTATAAACTTCTTAAAGTCTAAAGGTAAAAGTCNNTANAGTT